>NC_082364.1:6053333-6397500 GCF_027477595.1 Haemorhous mexicanus
ACCCTCAGAACACCTCAACAATTGGTGACCACAACAGTCCAGCTGTGTTGAGGCTCTGGAAAGAGTCACAAATTTTTCATTATTATCTTTTACCCTTCTGTCTGTCTCCTTTCTGTACTCTTTAGTACAGTTTCAGTACAACATTCTTTAATATAATATCATAAAATAATAAATTAACCTTCTAAAAACAGTCAGGGTCATCATTTCCTTCCTGCCATGGGGAACCCCAAAAATACCTTAAACATCCCACAAATTCAGATGTTTTAGGGGATGGGATTTCCCTGCTCCTGCTGAGCCCAGAGCTCCTGGCTGGTGCAGAAAATCCCATTTTCACCATCCCTTTGACAGGAGCAGCCCCGGGATGTTGAGCACTCCCAGGGCTCTGTGCCTCGGCTGCTCCAGGTCTCAGGGATGAAGATTGTCAAGCTGGAGGCTCTGAGACAGAAATGCTTCTACAGAGTCCTGGATCTCTACAGCCACCTCCAGGTAGGGGCACTTTCTGAATTTTGTGCCTCCCCTGTCCCTGCATGAGCCTCAAGGCATCCCAGAAGACTCTGAGGGAACAAATGCCCACCCTTGCTGGAACCCTGGTTACAGAAAATTTTTTGATTTTCTGTACTAACAGACACTGACCCCCAAGAAAACACAACTTTTAACCTGAATCTGTAAGGAAAGCTGCCAAAATTAAAGAATAAAATTAAGATTATAGGTGTGGAGTTTAAATAGAAGTGTGTAATATCACATAGTAAAAAACTTTGAGTTTAACACTTTAAAATATAGTAATATAAGTATTGATTAAAATATTATATTAATACTATCATAATACATTTCAATATTTTAATATTAATATAAATATACTTTTAAAATATAGTAATAAAAATAAAGATGGATGTCTTCGAGCAGAAGCTGGCCCTCCTTCACCTTCTTCTCCATGGGTTTGGGTGTATTTTGTGGATAAAAAAGTCCACATTGTGAGCCACAAGTAGTTAGTTTTTGGGTCAAAAGTAAAAGTAATTGAAGTGTCATTTCTTAATTAGACAATTAATAAACTTTGTAGAAAGAGAAATACAACTTCATTTTTGGGTTTGCTGGAGTGGAGTGCTGTAAGACTCATGGACTGTGAGACTGGAATATGGATAAGAGCTAATAAACATCTGAGTCTGAACAAGAAAAGTGTCTCACACATTTAATCCTGACCTCCACCAGAAAAAAACCCAAAAAGTCCACACCTGACCAAAAATCTACAGCAACCTCCTGTGCAGAGCCCTGTTCTTCAAACCCCTAGAATTACACCCAGGGTTAGGAAAAATAGGAGGAGGAGGCCAATAAAACCCCTGGCTCTGTTATTTCAGGAATATTGGATGGGATTCACCATCAATCATTTCACTTCTGCTGTCAAGGGGAAAATCCAAAGAGTCTTTTGGGAAGTTGATGGATTCCATTATTTCCACCCCCTCTGGACTTCTAAATCTATTTCTATTTAAAAAGATTTTATTTTCTCTCTCTGCTCACCTGCTCCAGGCCAGGGCGTGCCCAGAAGCTGTGAGGGAGATCCTGAGCTGCCAAAGCCCGGCCGAGGAGGTGGCCCAGGAGGTGGCTGAGAGCAGGGAGCAGCAGCACGCCGCCCGAGCCGTGACCTTCCTGCAGGAGCACCACCAGGAGGGGCCTTGGCTGAAAGGGTTAAACGCCGAGGCCGAGGCCGGGCTGAGGAGGATGCAGGCACAGTTCAGGCTGGAGCTCCAGACCCTGACAGAGGAGAAGGTACCAGGGAGCCCTGGGGGCTGAGCTGCAGGATTTCTGTGCTGACAGGAGAGCTCTGCTGGGCCCTGAGAGGGCTCCGAGGTGGGATGGTGGAGCGTGGACAGAGGTGGGGAATGTCCCAGGGTGCAAAACTTGGAGTCTGGGTTTGGAATACAGAAATAGATACAGAGCAAGATGGAGGGTTTGGGGTGGAGGCTGCTCCTTCTTCTTCATCTCCTCCTCCATCTTCTCCTCCTCCTTCTTCTTCTTCTTCTTCTCCATCTCCTCCTCCTTCTCCATCTCCTCCTCCTTCTTCTTCTTCTTCTTCTCCATCTCCTCCTCCTTATTCTTCTCCTTCTCCATCTCCTCCTCCTTCTCCATCTCCTCCTCCTTCATCTTCTTCATCTCCTCCTCCTCCTCCTCCTTCATCTCCTCCTCCATCTCTTCCTCCTTCTTCTTCATCATCTCCTCCTCCTTTTCCTTCTCCTCCCCCTTTTTCTTCTTCTTCTTCTCTTCCTCCTCCTCCTCCATCTCCTCCTCCTCCATGGGTTTTGGTGCTTTGGTGTAATTGGATAAAAAAGTCCCCATTGCAGGGCACAGCTGATTGGTTATTGGTTGGTTATAAAAGTAAAAATAATTTAGGTGTCATTTGTTAATTGGGCAGATTTTCCTTAAAAGGCTTTGCAGAGAGAGAGACACGGGGCTGGTTTGTAGCTGGTTAGTGAAATGCTGCAGAACCCACAGGTGGGAGGCAGGTAAAGAGAAGAAATATCTATATTATTTACCTATTAAAGAAATATCTACAATATTTACCTGTTAAAGAAATATCTATATTATTTATCTATTAAAGAAATATCTCTATTATTTATCTATTCAAAGAATATCTATATTATTTACCTGTTAAAGAAATATCTACATTATTTACCTGTTCAAGGAATATCTATATTATCTATTAAAGAAATATCTATATTATTTACCTATTCAAGGATTATCTATATTATTTATCTATTCAAGGAATATCTATATTATTTACCTATTAAAGAAATATCTCTATTATCTATTAAAGAAATATCTATATTATCTATTAAATAAATATCTATATTATTTATCTATTCAAGGAATATCTATATTATTTACCTATTAAAGAAATATCTATATTATCTATTAAATAAATATCTATATTTACCTATTAAAGGAATAGCTATATTATTTATCTGTTAAAGAAATATCTATATTATTTACCTATTAAAGGAATAGCTATATTATTTATCTGTTAAAGAAATATCTATACTATTTATCTCTCATTTATATCTCACAAACATTTGAGCCCAAACACAAAACACCATCTTGAACCCTTCCATCCCAACCCCGACCAAGGCAGAAAAAGAAGACAAAAATCAGGATTGCCATTTTTTACCAGCCCCACAGAGGGTGGGGAGGCCAATAAACCCCTGGCTCTGTTATTTCAGGAATGTTTGATGGGATTCCCAATTATTTCAACTTGCACTGCCAAGAGAAACATCAACAAGTCTTTGGGGAAGTTGATGGATTATTTCCAGTATTTCCATCCCCTCTGGATGTGTGACTCCAGCATCGCACCTTGCTCACCTGAGCTCTCTGTTTCCTGCCCAGCTGGAGGCCAGGGAGGCAGAGCTGCTGCGGGGGACAGAAGGACAGACCCTTGGGGACCTGGTGGCACGCTCGCTGCTGGGCCAGCGGCACCTGCGGCAGGTGCTGGCCCTGCTCCGGGAGAGCCGCGGGCTGCGGAGCGCGGCGCTGCGGGGGGCGGGCCTGGAGCCCCTCCTCATGGGGGTAAAACTGCTTGGGATGGTGGAAATTTCAATTGAAGTTAAATTAAAATTTCTTTTAAAACCTTACAATGCTCCCTTTTTTGGTTTAAAATGCCTTTTTTTTTTTTTTTTTTTTTTGGTTTAAATTTTCCCTTTTCTTTTGGTTTAAATTCTCTCATTTTTAGTTTAAATCCTCCCCTCTCATTTTTGGTTTAAATTAAATTCTCTCTTCTCATTTTTGGTTTAAATTAAATTCTCTCTTCTCATTTTTGATTTAAATTCTCCCCCTCTCATTTTTGGTTTAAATTAAATTCTCTCTTCTCATTTTTGGTTTAAATCCTCCCCTCTCATTTCTGGTTTAAACTAAATTCTCCCCTCTCATTTTTGGTTTAAATTCTCCCCCTCTCATTTCTGGTTTAAACTAAATTCTCCCCTTTCATTTCTGGTTTAAATTCTCCCCCTCTCATTTCTGGTTTAAGTTCTCCTCCTCTCATTTCTGGTTTAAATTCTCCTCCTCTCATTTCTGCTTTAAGTTCTCCTCCTCTCATTTCTGGTTTAAGTTCTCCTCCTCTCATTTCTGGTTTAAATTCTCCCCCTCTCATTTCTGGTTTAAATTCTCTCCTCTCATTTCTGGTTTAAATTCTCCCCTTCTCATTTCTGATTTAAGCTTTTCCTCATTCTCTTGGTTTAAGTTCTCTTTTCCTCTCTTTTTTTTTATTTTATTTAAACTCTCTCCTCTTATTTTTTAGTTTAAATGGTTCCTCTTTCTTTTGATTTAAATTCTCTTTTCCTCCTATTTTTTAGGTTTAAATTTTTCCTCTCATTTTTGTCCTAAATTCTCCCTCCTCTCATTTTTAACTTACATGTTTCCTCTTTCTTTGTGTTTAAATTCTCTTTTCCTCTTATTTTTGGGCTTAAATTCTCTTTTCCTCTTATTTTTTGGGCTTAAAATGCTCTTTTTCTTTTTGGATTTAAAATTCTCTCAGTTCAGTGTAGAACCTGGATTGTGTTGCTGCAAAACTTTCCAAACTCTCAGGAATTGAGTCTCTTTTAGAGAAGTTTCTAGAAACAAAGCTAACCCCAGATTTTAAAATTATTCTAATTTTTTTAATGCCAAAAAGGATTAGAACCATCCTGGGATTTTCTACCAAAAATCAGACACTTCACATCCATTTTTAACCTAAATTTATTTCAGGCTCCTTTGAGAACCTTAAATTTATTTTCAGCAGTTTTGGGTTTGTTATTTGGATGCTAATAAAGAACTGCAAGATGTTTTGACCAAATTTCCACTGCTTTTTTTTTAAAAAAAAAATTGAATTTTCAAAACTTTTTGCCCCGGCCCTCCACACCTTGAGTAAAATGAAATAAAGCAGGTGGGATTTGGATATTCCAGGAGAGGTCTCACAGGCCCAATTTCCCTTCCAGGATTCATCCCTGGATGAAGACAGCAGGGACATTTTGCAGCTCCTGCAGGACAACACGGAATATTTAATTTTAGGGCTGGATTTTATACAGGCTGCGAGGCTGTTACAGCTGAGAGAAACCCACTCCGAGGAGATAATCAGGAGCTTGAAATGCTGCAGGCAGGAGAAGGTAAAATTCAAAATATAATCCTCTGTACTCTAATTTACAAAAGAATAAATAACTGTTATTCTCACCGTGCAAAGGAATTTGTTCTCCAAGTACCAAAATTCCCAAAATATCACCTGGATCTTTTTTTTTTCCTATTTTCAGTTTGTGGATGATGCAAACATTGCCATCAACGAAGTGAAAAAATTCAGAGAGCAGAAGATGAGAAAGCTGAAGGAGCAGCTGAAGCACTTCCTGGAAGAGAAAAAAAACGAGAATATTTCGAGGAGTTTTGATCCATTTCAGGTTAGAAAAGAGCAAATCCCAAAGGTTTTTTTTAATTGAGTCTGTATCGTGTGCATAGGACAAAAAATTCATGGGGCAAGGTTAATAAACCATGAGTGCAGCTGGCCTGAATGATGAAATCCACATTTTAAAAGGGAATTAATGTAATACTATAATATATATGATATAAATATGAGAGATACATGATATAAATATTATATATATTAGATATATATGATATTCTGTACCTATGATATATCGTATATATGATAAACTATATGTTTATATATATAAATATAATATATATTATATGTTACATCTTTATATATATATAATCTCAAATTTATTGTAATTTATAGATACAAATTTATAGGTAATATAAATGATCTATAAAATATTATATACTATATATAATACTGTATTAATTATATATTCTATATAGTATTTCCTTAATTAATTATCTACAATATGTAATATTTTCTATGGTATATATTATTATATAGATAGATATAAAAATAATGTTTCTATGAAGAAAAAGGCTGCAAGTAGATCCCAGGAATGTAAGACTTGAAGAAACTGGAAAGGGACAGGGAAAAGAGGAGTTTTCAAAAGGAATTTATGCCCAAAATGCCGAATTTAGTGGATTTTGAGGTTTTTTTACTGATTGTGGGTCTGGAGCTGCCCGGCACAGCTCAGCCGGGGCAGCCGGAGGAATTCCAGAACTTTTTCCAGGCGCTGCCTCTTCCCTCCCTCCCTGCAGGCTCGGCAGAAGGATCGCGGCGAGGGGAGATGTTCCCGGGCAGAGCATTCCCAGGGAGCGGGCTGGGCAGGAGATGGAAAAGGGGAACAGCGGCAGCAGGGGCTCCCCCCGGCCCCCCGAGCCCCAAATCCCCGCACCGCAAATCCCCGGGCTCCGGGCACCCCGAGCGCTCGGGAGCGGCTCCGCCGGACCCTGACCGCGGGTACGGCAGCGACCCCGAGCTGGGAATTCACCCTGGGATGGACAGTACCTGCCCCGAGCTGGGAATTCACCCTGGGATGGACAGTACCTGCCTGAGCTGGGAATGCACCCTGGGATGGACAGTACCTGCCTGAGCTGGGAATCCATCCCGGGATGGACAGTACCTGCCTGAGCTGGGAATCCATCCCGGGATGTACAGTACCTGTCCCGAGCTGGGAATGCACCCTGGGATGGACAGTACCTGCCCCGAGCTGGGAATCCATCCCGGGATGGACAGTACCTGCCCCGAGCTGGGAATTCATCCCGGGATGGACAGTACCTGCCCCGAGCTGGGAATTCACTCTGGGATGGACAGTACCTGTCCCGAGCTGGGAATTCACCCTGGGATGGACAGTACCTGCCCGAGCTGGGAATCCATCCTGGGATGGACAGTACCTGCCCCGAGCTGGGAATGCACCCCGGGATGGACAGTACCTGCCTGAGCTGGGAATTCACCCTGGGATGGACAGTACCTGCCCCGAGCTGGGAATGCACCCTGGGATGGACAGTACCTGTCCCGAGCTGGGAATGCACCCTGGGATGGACAGTACCTGCCTGAGCTGGGAATGCACCCTGGGATGGACAGTACCTGCCTGAGCTGGGAATTCACCCTGGGATGGACAGTACCTGCCCCGAGCTGGGAATTCACCCTGGGATGGACAGTACCTGTCCCGAGCTGGGAATTCATCCTGGGATGGACAGTACCTGCCTGAGCTGGGAATGCACCCTGGGATGGACAGTACCTGCCTGAGCTGGGAATGCATCCCGGGATGGGCAGTACCTGTCCCGAGCTGGGAATGCATCCTGGGATGGGCAGTACCTGCCTGAGCTGGGAATGCATCCCGGGATGGGCAGTACCTGTCCCGAGCTGGGAATGCATCCTGGGATGGGCAGTACCTGCCTGAGCTGGGAATTCACCCCGGGATGGACAGTACCTGCCCGAGCTGGGAATGCACCCTGGGATTGACAACACCTGAGGGGCTGCTGGGAGTGAGCAGGGCAGGGTCTCCAGCACACTGCCACCCGGTTAAACCCCTCCCAAAAATCAGATTAATTAATTAATTATTAATTAATCAATTAAAAAATTATTTAGTAGAGAAACATCTAATACATTTATTTCTTACCTTTTGATAAATGTATTTATTTAAATACATTAAATTTTAATAAATGCACTTATCAATACATTTATTAAAATTTAATTTCTATATTTAAATATATAAATGTATTTAAATATACTATTTCAATAAATAAAAATATACCAATTCAATAAATAAAAATATACCAATTCAATAAATAAAAATATACCAATTCAATAAATATATTTCTTAAAATTTCTTTAATAAATATCCTAGAAATATATTTAAAATATAAAAATATATTTTATTAATAATTATATCTATTTTATAGATAATGATGTATACTTATCTATTTAGTAATTATATATAAATGCTGATATATTTCTATGTTTTAAAATAGAGAATAAGTTCATTTATTTAATAAATTATTCACTTTTACTCCATTTAATATATTTATTTAATAACATTTAATTTATTTAATAAATTAATTTATTGCATAAATAAATTTATTCACATTTATGTATTGAATAAATTTAATTTTTGAATAAATAAATTTATTCCAATTTATTTATTGAAGAATTTTCTTCATTCAATAAATAAATCACAGCTTTTAATCCTGATTGTTTGTTTTTAAACTGAGGCCTGGATGCTGGGTAGAAGGTTGAAAATCAGCTGCTGACAAAAGGAACGGGCACAGATCCCTCTGGAACAGCCCCGGATAACGCCGGGAATTCCCTTTTCCCGCAGGTCCCGCGGCGCTGGGGCAGGCGGGGCAGCTGCTGGCATCCCGGACCCTCCTGCTGCACCCGCAGCTGGCAGCGCCCCCTCTGCAGGGTAAAGAGAAACCCAAACAATTCTGATTTTCTTTCTTTTCCCTCCGCTCTTTCACCTTGCCTACAAAACGCCAGAAACTTTTACTCAAAAAGCAGAGTGAGAGAGGGATTGTTAAAAACCAACCCAGTGTTCCTGGTTTCTGTGCACGGGGAGGGAACCCAGGGACAATCCCCTCCGTGCTGCTGGGACACAGCCAAAGGCTGCAGAAAAGGAAATTCCACCTCCTTTTCTTCTCCTAAACCAGCCAGAACTGGGTGTGATTGAGAGATTTCTGCTTCATCCCTGATAAAATCTTTTTTTTCTGCACAAACACCTCATTTATTCTCCCCACCAGGGAAGGAGCCCCTAAATCAGCTGAGTTTGCTCCTCACCAGCTCCAATGCCACTTTTCCACACCTTGATTATGATTAATTTCTCCAAGAAAAGTAAAGTTTGGACATTTCCTTCATTATCCTTACAATAATTCACAGTGCATCAACGGGGATTCATTTTGCTTTGAAAAAGATTAAAAGAAAGATGAGAAATGCTCAATAAAATAAAATATATAATAGATGCTCAATAAAATAAAATAAATCGTCTCATCCACCCATATTGCAGTGTTACCTCTTTGACAAAAAGAAAAGCAATATTTTTTGAAACAATTAATTCATGTAATTAAATTAATTGATCTAAAATTCTACTGTTCCTGCAGCAGAATCACACAACTGGCTGATGAAGAAAAACCAGAATTTCCTTCACCTCCTGAGCAGTGGAAGGCAGAGCCTTGAACAGAAGGCACAGTGAGCAGAATTTCCAATTATTTACTATTTAATCTTATTATCTCACTAC
Source organism: Haemorhous mexicanus (assembly GCF_027477595.1). Classification (NCBI taxonomy): domain Eukaryota; kingdom Metazoa; phylum Chordata; class Aves; order Passeriformes; family Fringillidae; genus Haemorhous; species Haemorhous mexicanus. The sequence goes on from NC_082364.1 coordinate 6,062,456, forward strand.
TTTGTACCTTTCTGGTTTGCTCCTGTGAAGATGAAATTTCAGTACCACCATTTCTTCTCTCTCCATTTAAACTTTTCCCTGTTTTTTTAGCCCTGGAGAGGAAACTGCCAATTCCTTGTCCCCCTCAGAGCTGGAGGATGAAGTGGATGCACTGACTGAGGAGCTGCTGCGGATTGTAGAGGATGAAGAGCAGTTTTTAAACAGCAAAGGCAACGAAGATCTGCTCTCTTATTACCTTGAAATCACCAGCCTGGAGAAGGAGAGCTTGGTCACACAAATCAACGCTCTGGAAGAGGAAATAGCCCAGGGCAGAAAGCTGTGATGCTCAAAACTCCCTGGTTTGGCTCTGTAAGAGCTGAAGTGAGGGATGGGGGACTCAGGCAGCTCTGCAAAATGCAGTTTATTACAAAATGCAGTTTATTGTATCCAGGATGTCACAGCAGCCCAGGGTGGTGGGTGACAGAGCTGTGCCCACAGCTGTCAGCTCCAGCTGCAGGCAGGCCTGGACACCCTGAGTTTAGGTTACAGTGCATTCTGTACTTTTCTTTTGGTTACAAATGCTTTATAAAGTTTTCTTTAGGTTCCAGTGCATTCTATCCTTTTCTTTGCTGAGCATCTTCACCCAGCAGAGCCAATCTTACCTTAACTGTCACCTACAGCCTCTCATAACTCCTGTCATTCCCACATCCATGGCACTGCTCTCCAGTCACTCACACTCAGTACATCACAGTTTCAGCCAGAAGTTGTTTTTCACTTTTCTTGCACTGGGAAATTCTGAGCCCTTTTTTCTCCTTGCCACATTTGTGCCTTGTTTGCCTGTGCTCCCTTTGTGCTTGGTACAAACATCTCCTTGTTTGGGGTGGGTTTATCCTTTGCTCTGAGCCATAAAACCCCTTCTCACTAACACACCCTTTGCTCCTTGGTTAGCCAGTCAGGCTGGCTCAGCAATTCCTTTATTCTCTATCAAAACTTGCTTCCATTTCTATTCCTTCTTCAGACTCCACATTTAAAAATCTTTCTGCCAAGCACACACACCTGTGAGACTCTTGTCAAACTTTCATCCTTCCCAACACTGCTCCCCTGCACTGGGCATTAGGTTCCCACCCAAAGGAAATCTCTATTTCTGCCCTAATTCCAGCATGTTCAGCCAAAAGGAAATCTCTATTTCTCCCTCAATTCCAGTGTGTTCAGCCCAAAGGAAATCCCTATTTCTCCCTCAATTTCAGGGTGTTTCTCCTCTCCATCCCAAAGGCTCATTAAATCAGGAGGGAGAGCAGTGCAGGGATTGAAGTGACAAGACTTTGGCCAGAGGAAATGACATTTCTGGCCACATCCAAGTGCTGAGAAGAAATATTGCTGCAAAAGGCCCGAGTCAGAGTTTCCAGGAACAGGAGCAGAAAATGGAACCACTCAATTCCCAGTGTGAAATAAATTATTCTTTCCACTAATGCATCACTCCACGAGGTGTTCTGAGGCCTGTGCAGCTGAGAGCTGCAATTTTCTGATTTTATGACACAGCAAGAACTGCAGATGCAGTTACTTGGGTTAATTATAGCTGTTTAATTACACCTAAAGTGCAAGAAATTAATATTTTCCACCGTTGAAGCCTTGTTTCAGCTCTGTGCTGCCACCCACCCAGGAATGCACTGCCCAGAACTTTTCAACCTGGGGAACCAGTCTGTCCTCCCAAATTCCAGAACATGAAACATCCAATATTTCCCAAAGTCAGCTCAGCCTCCAGTGTAGATAAAAAGCAAGTGAGGGAAGAGCAAAATCACTCAAACCCCTTTTTTTACTCCTGTAAATACAAAACTCGTGGGGGCACAGCAGAATTGAAACATTTTTGTGAGTCACTAAATACCCCAGACATTTCTGCTGGTGAGATTCAGGTCTTGGCCCCTGACACCTTTGCCAGAAGGAAGCAAAGTGCTTTCCAAAGCAGCCTGGGGGTGTTTTTATCTTCCTTCCCCTGCTGCTGTTTCCACCAAAAAGCTCCTGAACACCCTTCAAGGCACCACCAGCAGCTGGCTTTGGTAAAATAACATCAGCAGATTTATTGATTTATGCATTTCCTTTTTAACTCACAAGCAGAGTCTCACATTACATCTTCAATCTTATGTTAACATCAATTAAAAACATTTAAAATCCTGGGAAGAAAAAAAAAATAATCCCCCGAAATGTTCATGAATACAGAGGCAGAGACAGGGATTCGACAGGAAGTGCTGTTTTTATGAGGTTTTGCAGTGCCAGCCTTCACCCCCTCACAAAATCAGGGCTCCCACGTCCCAGAGGAGCCCTGGCTCTACCTCTTGGTGTTGATCCAGTGGTACCTGTCCACACGTGGCCCAGTGAAGGTGGCCGTGGGTCTGTAGGTCCTGTAGCCCCTGTGCTGGCCAAGGTGGGAGCCCACAGCCAGGTGGGGCTTCCTGTGCAGGTACTGCCACCAGGGCTGGGGGGGAGCCTTGCAGAAGTCACCAAACTGAGCAGCAAAAGTGGGGGAAAACAAATGTTAAAGTGTGCTGGGGAAGGAGGGGGAGCACTCAGGCCACCCCAATCCCACCGTGCTCCCTCCTGAGGAAACTGAGCCACCCCTGCTGCCTCCTCCCAAAGCTCACCCCACCCACAGCACCACCGAGGTGGGAAAACATCCCAAGGACAAGCCCAGCTGTGCCCTAAACTGTGTCCCCAATGCCACATCCTTCACACCCCTCCAGTGACTCCACCAGGGCTGGTCACCCCCATGAATAATTCAATTCTCAAACAGTTCACACACTGCTCGTCCCACCCACAGCACCACCGAGGTGGGAAAACATTCCAAGGTAAAGAACAAGCCCAGCTGTGCTCCAAGCTGTGTCCCCAAGTGCCACATTGTAGCCATGATATTTTCTGGAAAAATATCCTTTCTTTTGGATTTTTTCTTCTGAGAAGCTGAGAGATCTCAGGAACAAACTGTAAACAATTCTTATCTGCTGCTGTGGGGTGCAGCAGGTGGAGCTGGGATTGGTCTCTGTGGTTGTTTCTGATCAATGGCCAATCCCAGCCCATTTCAGTCAGAGACAAACATTTGTCATGATTCTTCTGTTCTTTTAGTATAGTTTGAATATCATATATATGATAAAAGAATACATGAAGCCTTCTGAAACATGGAGTCAGAGCCTTGTCTGTTCCTTCACCCTGGGACCCCTGTGAACACCACACCACATCCTCCACACCCCTCCAGTGACTCCACCAGGGCTGGTCACCACCCATGAATAAATCAATTCTCAAACAGTTCACACACTGCTCGTCCCACCCACAGCACCACCGAAGTGGGAAAACATTCCAAGGACAAGGACAAGCCCAGCTGTGTCCCCAAGTGCCATATCCTCTACACCCCTCCAGGGATGGTGACTCCACCAGGGCTGGTCACCACCCCGTGGAACAGCTCAACTCTCCAAGCAGTGAACTCACTGCTGGTAACACAGAGTGGAACAACGAGCCAGCAAGGAGCAGGGCCACAGTGCCTGAGCTTGGCTTCACAAAGCACCAAGTGTGACAGTGACACCAACTTCTATGGGACAGTGACACCATGTGCCAGGGCAGAAATCAAACCTGAACCTGCCCTGGAGCAACTCGAGGTTGTTTCCCCCCATCCTGTCCCTGGGAGAGGAGCCCGAGCCCACCTGCCAAGGCTGGAAAACCTTCCAGGGCAGAAATCAAACCTGATCCTGCCCTGGAGTAGCTCGAGGTTGTTTCCCCCCATCCTGTCGCTGGGAGAGGAGCCCGAGCCCACCTGCCCGAGCCTCTCTGGAGGGGTTTTGGGGTGAGCAGCTCCCCCAGAGCCCACCTGGTAGATGCTGTTGGGGTTGCTGACGGTGGGGATGGCCCGGGGCTCCTGGCTGAAGCTCTCCTCGTCCGAGGAGGTGCTGGAGGGATAGTCCAGGGCTGCCCTGCCCACGGCCAGGCTGATCTGCTGGGGCAGCTCGGGGCTCTCCTGCCCCCCGAAGTGAGCCACGGTGAAGGGCCGGCTCCTCTCGCCGTACCTGCAAGGGCACAGGGAGCGCTGCTGGCTCTGACACAGCTCCTGGAAAACCCTGGCCACGACTGCTCTCCTGAGCAGCCTCAGAGAGAAAACAACAACGATCTGATTTGCTTCTCCTGCGTTCTGCTGCTTTGGAATGAGTTGGGAGGTTGTTTATCCAACAGGTGATTTCATGTGAATTATTTTGATTTAATGACCAATCAGGGCCAAGCTGTGTCAGGGCTCTGGAAGGAGTCAGGAGTTTTCATTGTTATCTTTTTAGCCTTCTGCAAGTATCCTTCCTGTATTCTTTAGTGGAGTTTAATTTAGTATTTAATTCAATATATACTATATATTTATACATATTATATAAATATTATTTAACATATAACTATATAATATATATTTATGATAATATAAATATATATTTATTATAATATATAATATAATGCATAAATATATATTATATATACTATATAACATAATGCATAGATATATATTATTTATTACTTATATTATATAATATAATGCATAAATATATATTATATAATATATGCACTATATAGTATATATAGTATATTAAATGCACTATAGAGTATATATATTATATATAGTATATATACTATATATTATATATTATATAGTATATATAGTATATATACTATATAGTATATATACTATATATTATATATTATATATAGTATATATAGTATATATACTATATAGTATATATACTATATATTATATATTATATATACTATATATACTATATAGTATATATACTATATATTATATAGTATATATAGTATATATACTATATACATACTATATACTATACATACTATATATTATAGTGTATATTTTTAGTATAATAAATATACTATATAGTATAACTTTTATATATTATATATAGTTATTATATTATTATATAGTATATAATATTAGTCTAATTTTTATATTTTTATTAAAAGTAATATATAATATGAATGTATAATATTTATATATTATATTATGTATTATATAATTTAATATGTACTATATTAAATAATATAGTACATATTAAACTATAATATAATCTAATATAGTATACTCTAGCATTAAATTATAATACAGCAATACAAAATAACAAACGAGCCATCTGAGAGCATTCAGAGGGGTCCCTCCCCACCCAGCCAGCAGCGGGGCATCCCCCGCAGCTCACCTGCAGCACACCTGGAAGGGATCCACCCACAGCGTCATCTCCTTGGGCAGCCCCAGCAGGTCGAAGTCCACGGCGCTCTGCTCGCACGCCTGCTCCAGCAGCGGCTCCCTCGCCCGCTGCCGGTTGATGCGGATGCACCTGGGGCACAGGGAGCGCTGGGCACCGCAGCCCTGCGTGCCCGACCTGCGCTGCTGCTGCCAGCGCCTTGCACCTGCTGCTGCCAGCGCCTTGCACCTGCTGCTGCACCGCGCCTTGCACCTGCTGCTGCACCGCGCCTTGCACCTGCTGCTGCACCGCGCACCCGAGCCCGGCAGCGGTAACTCGCGGGCTGAGTTATGGGCTCAAACAGGACTCGGATTTTAGTGCTCGGCAGTGGCTGGTGAGGCAATCCCTGCTTGGAGTGTTTGGGACAAATCCGTCCCAAAAGTTGCTTTAGGATCACCTGAATTCTGCATCCTGCCAGTCAGGGGCTACCTGGGACATCTGCCTTAAGATTTCCACCTCACTTCTCTAATCCCACATTTACAGGCAAAAAAAAGAATAAATCCACCTTAGTTCTCTAATCCCACATTTACAGGTAAAAATTTCACCTCACTTCTCTAATCCCACATTTACAGGTAAAAAAAAAGAATAAATCCCACCTCAGTTCGCTAATCCCACATTTACAGGTAAAATAAAATTTCCACCTCACTTCTCTAATCCCGCATTTACAGGTAAAATAAAAATTCCATCTCACTTCTCTAATCCCGCATTTACAGGTAAAATAAAATTTCCACCTCACTTCTCTAATCCCGCATTTACAGGTAAAATAAAAATTCCATCTCAGTTCTCTAATCCCGCATTTACAGGTAAAATAAAATTTCCACCTCACTTCTCTAATCCCGCATTTACAGGTAAAATAAAAATTCCATCTCACTTCTCTAATCCCGCATTTACAGGTAAAATAAAATTTCCATCTCACTTCTCTAATCCCGCATTTACAGGTAAAAAAAAACAGAATAAATCCACCTCAGTTCTCTAATCCCACATTTACAGGTAAAAATTTCACCTCAGTTCTCTAATCCCATATTTACAGGTAAAAAAAAAAAAAATCCACCTTAGTTCTCTAATCCCACATTTCCAGGTAAAAAAAAAGAATAAATCCCACCTCAGTTTTCTAATCCCACATTTACAGGTAAAATAAAAATTCCACCTCACTTCTCTAATCCCACATTTACAGGTAAAAAAAATTTCACCTCAGTTCTCTAATCCCACATTTCCAGGTAAAAAAAGCCATTTCTACCTCACTTCTCTAATCACACATTTCCAGGTCCAAAAAAAGAATAAATCCCACCTCACTTCTCTAATCACTCATTTCCAGGTAAAAAAGCCATTTCTACCTCAGTTCTCTAATCCCACATTTACAGGTAAAAAAAAAAAAAAAATAAATCCACCTCAGTTCTCTAATCCCACATTTCCAGGTAAAAAAAATAAATCCACCTCAGTTCTCTAATCCCACATTTCCAGGTAAAAAAAAAAATAAAAATTCCACCTCACTTCTCTAATCACTTATTTCCAGGTAAAAAATCCATTTCTACCTCAGTTCTCTAATCACCCATTTACAGCTAAAAAAAAAATTCCCACCTCACTTCTCTAATCCCACATTTACAGGTGAAAAAAAAATTATTTCCACCTCAGTTTTCTAATCACCCATTTACAGGTTAAAAAAAAAAAAAGGATGCCCACCTTAGTTCTCTAATCCCACATACACAGGTAAAAAATATTTCCATCTCAGTTCTCTAATCCCTCATTTACAGGTAAAAAAAAAAATAAATTCCACCTCTAACCACACAGTCACAGGTTAAAAAAATAATAATAATTTTCACCAATTAATAATTTTTCCTTCAAGCCTAAGGGGTATCCTGGTGGTTCCCTCTGCATGATTGATTTCACTTGAAGGCCTCCAGGAATTCCCTCTGGGATGCCCACCTGGGGCTCCACGCTCTGCTCCTGAGCCCCCCTCACCTGAAGGCCTGGCCTCGGGAGGGGTTGTCCAGGTACCAGTGGTTCTTGTACTTCTCAAACAGCAGCGTGGTCAGCTTGGCTGCAAACTTCTCCATTTCGTGCTTGCTCAGCCTCTCCTCCCTCTTGGCCAGCTTGGTGATGAAGAAAACCGTGGCAGCAATTTCATCTTTCATCTTCAGTGGGAGCACGGGAGGTGCTGGGGCAGAGATGGAGCAGCACAGCAGAGATTTAATAACATTAAGGCACTGGCAGCTTCCAAAAACTGATGCTGCAAAATCCACACCAGCCAGGACAAGCCTGCCTGCCAAACAGCATTTTGAATTTAGTTTGGGATATTAAAACCAGTTAAATGCATTACTAGAAGGTCCCTGCACTAAGCAAGTTGAGAATTTAAGAAAAGAGTTTGAGATATAATTCTTATTTGTCACATATATGACAAGCAGACCTTAAAATTGAGCTTTTTATGGAAAAAAGACAAAAAAAAAAAATTAATCACCTTTTCACAGCTTCCAAAAACTGATGCTGCAAAATCCACACCAGCCAGGGTAAGCCTGCCTGCCAAACAGCATTCTGAATTTAGTTTGGGATATTAAACCCACTCCAGTGCATTACTAGAAGGTGCCTGCACTAAGCAAGTTGAGAATAAAAAATAAAAAAAAGTTTAAAATATAATGGTTCTTATTTGTCACATATATGACAAGTAAACCTTACAAATAGAGCTTGTTATGGAAAAAAGACAAAAAAAAAGAAAAAAAATCACCTTTTCACAGCTTCCAAAAACTGATGCTGCAAAATCCACACCAGCCAGGGCAAGCCTGCCTGCCAAACAGCATTTTGAATTTAGTTTGGGATATTAAACCCACTCCAATGCATTACTAGAAGGTGCCTGCACTAAGCAAGTTGAGAATATAAGAAAAGAGTTTGAGATATAAGTCTTATTTGTGACATATATGACAAGCAGACCTTACAAATAGAGCTTTTTATGGAAAAAAGACAAAAAAAATAAAAAAAAATCACCTTTTCACAGCTTCCAAAAACTGATGCTGCAAAATCCACACAAGACAGGACAGAAAGAGCCTGAATAAGCCTGACTACCAAACAATATTTTAAATTTAGTTTGGGATATTAAACCCACTCCAATGCATTACTAGAAGGTCTCTGCACTAAGCAAGTTGAGAATGTAAGAAAAGAGTTTGAGATATAATTCTTATTTGTCACATATATGACAAGCAGACCTGACAAATAGAGCTTTTTTATGGAAAAAAGACAAAAAAAATTAATCACCTTTTCACAGCTTCCAAAAACTGATGCTGCAAAATCCACACCAGCCAGGGCAGAAAGAGCCTGGATAAGCCTGACTACCAAACAATATTTTAAATTTAGTTTGGGATATTAAACCCACTCCAATGCATTACTAGAAGGTGCCTGCACTAAGCAAGTTGAGAATGTAAGAAAAGAGTTTGAGATATAATTCTTATTTGTCACATATATGACAAGCAGCAGACCTTACAAATAGAGCTTGTTATGGAAAAAAGACAAAAAAATTTAATCACCTTTTCACAGCTTCCAAAAACTGATGCTGCAAAATCCACACCAGCCAGGATAAGCCTGTCTGCCAAACAGCATTTTGAATTTAGTTTGGGATATTAAACCCACTCCAGTGCATTACTAGAAGGTGCCTGCACTAAGCAAGTTGAGAATGTAAGAAAAGAGTTTGAGATATAATTCTTATTTGTGACATATATGACAAGTAAACCTTACAAATAGAGATTGTTATGGAAAAAAAAAAAAGAAAGAAATCACCTTTTCACAGCTTCCAAAAACTGATGCTGCAAAATCCACACCAGCCAGGGTAAGCCTGCCTGCCAAACAGCATTTTGAATTTAGTTTGGGATATTAAACCCACTCCAATGCATTACTAGAAAGTGCCTGCACTAAGCAAGTTGAGAATGTAAGAAAAGAGTTTGAGATATAAGTCTTATTTGCCACATATATGACAAGCAGACCTTACAAATAGAGCTTGTTATGGAAAAAAGACAAAAAAAAAAATATTAATCACCTTTTCACAGCTTCCAAAAACTGATGCTGCAAAATCCACACCAGCCAGGGTAAGCCTACCTGCCAAACAGCATTTTGAATTTAGTTTGGGATATTAAACCACTCCAGTGCATTACTAGAAGGTGCTTGCACTAAGCAAGTTGAGAATAAAAAAAAAAAGTTTAAAATATAATGGTTCTTATTTGTCACATATATTACAAGAGCAGACCCTACAAATAGGGAGCTTTTTATGGAAAAGAGACCCAAAATATCACCTTTTCACAGCTTCCAAAAACTGATGCTGCAAAATCCACACCAGCCAGGACAGAAAGAGCCTGAATAAGCCTGACTACCAAACAATATTTTACATTTAGTTTGGGATATTAAACCCACTCCAATGCATTACTAGAAGGTGCCTGCACTAAGCAAGTTGAGAATATAAAAAAAAAATTTTAAAATATAGTAGTTCTTATTTGTCACATATATTACAAGCAGACCTTACAAATAGAGAGCTTTTTGTGTAAGAGACCCAAAATATCACCTTTTCACAGCAGAGACAGTAAAAACCTGAATTAAATCCACAAACAGCTGAAAGAGGCACCAAGAACACAGATAAAAAGCCCAAGGCCCTGGACCAGCCACACAAACACAGCCCCAACAGCCAAAAACTCCTCCCCTGCCCCTGGCAGAGCTGGGTCAGGTTTTTATGGAACAGGAGCCATGTGGAGCTGGGGGATGTAAGAATCTTCAGGTGTGCAGGAGCTGCAGGTGTGGGCTGGGTTAATTAGCAGATTAATTAATTCCAACCATCTCCCCAATCCCCTTGGCTTCTTTCCTGCAGCAGCTCCTTCTCTGAGCTGACAGAACTGGTGTCCAGGGAAATGTCCAAGAGCAAGATTTGCCACTTGGAAGTGATGGGTGTTGCACAAAATGATAATTTTTGAGCTCTTCTCAGTACATTTAATGCACTCTGGGTTTCCTGCACAGTCCCAGACTCACAGATGGGATTCCTCCAGGGCTGATTTTGTCTTTCTGGCCAAAGTCTGGAGGTTAACCCTGATTTCTTTGATTTCACATCCTTGTCCCTCAGATTGTAGCCTAATACAAGCCATGACCTCTTCCTCTCAGCTTTGATTTCCTGAGGCAGGAGATAAATCAGGAGATGTTTGTGCCTTTTGGAACAGGATGCTGCTTTAATCCTTATTAGGAACAGGAGAGAAAAAGCCAAACCACTAAAAACCAGTGCCTGGATATGCACGGGACTGATCCAGAGCCCTCAGAAACCAGGGAAAAGTGCCCAAAGCCCCCAGCTGGGCAGGAGCATTCTCAGCCCGATTAAAGGAGCTGTCCCTGGCTCAGCAGGCAAGCCCAGGCTTGAGGCAGGCAGGGACAGACCCACGGACAGTTTCTGTAGAAACTGCAGCCCAAGCCAGGAGCAAACACAGCTCCCCCAGGCACGCTCTGGCAGGAGCCACCCCTGCAGGACTCTTTCCTTTTTGCAGTTTTCCTGCTTTAAAGGAATAAAATGGAAATAAAGAAGCCAAGTGCAGCTTGCCAGTGGCCATCTCCCCTCTGCAAGGCGTTTGATTGATGGGGGTGATGGAAGGCAGGCAGCTCCTCAGGTAAGCTGCTGCAGTTTGTAGATATTGCCATAAAATCAGGAAGGCTGAGCGATTTCCAGAGGGAAAAGCATCTTTGGTGACAATCTCCTGAGGGAAAAGCAGTTTGAATTTGTTGGGCACTGTCCTGGGCACATCCAGAAGCACCAATTCCGTGGAGCACTAAACCAGGGGGCAGAAGAAATCTCCTACCTGGAGCTTACAGAGTTATACACCTGTACCTAAGCCATGCAGTCCCTGTAAAAAGAATTATTGTGGGCTGGAGTGAAGCAGAAGCTGATTCTGATCACCACCACAACAATTGTGAGGGTTTGGGTACTCCAGATTGCTAGAATTTAATTTAAGATTTAGTGTTTTAAGTAATAAAATAAACCTGAAATGCCCTGTGGTGTCGGTCCAGGAGGTTCTGAAATTGAACAACAAAGGAGAGGCTGCACAGCTGCCTGGGTTTGGTTTGTGGAGTCCAAGAGCTGCTGCCAGAACCCCTTAGATGTTCTGGGTTTGCTCCCTGTGTGTGTGTGCCGTGGTTTGGGGGCTCCCATGGCTGGGCAGAGCCCAAACCCCAGCGAGAGCTGCAGGAGGTGCCCAGCACAGGACAGCCACCCCCGGAGCTCCTCTGGGATTCCTGGTGGGAATCACACCAGGCTGGAGCCCCAGGACACCAGCTGGGACTGCCACCAGTGCCACCCCGGGTTTGGGTGGGAATTCCAGACTCTGGGTGTGCTCCCCTCCCCCGGGGCCCTTTGGGTGGGAATTCCAGACTCTGGGTGTGCTCCCCATGTTGGCTTTGCCCATGGAAACCTCTCCTGCAACAAAGCTCCCTCGGCTGGGGCCACCTGGGCTGTCCCCACGTCCCTCTGGCGGGGTGGCCATGGTGACAGCAGTACACAAAGCTCCCAGGCTGGGGCTGCCCTGGGGACACTCGGAGCTGGAGCCCCAGGAGGAAAGGTGGGAACATCCATGGAGAAAAGATGGGAACAACCTCATGGAAAAGGTGGGAATATCCCAGGAGAAAAGATGGGAGCAGCCCGGGGGAGAAGATGGGAACATCCCCAGGGAAAAGGTGGGAAAATCCATGGAGAAAAGATGGGAACCTCCCCAGGGAAAAGGTGGGAACATCCCAGGAGAAAAGGTGGGAATATCCATGGAGAAAAGATGGGAGCAACCCGGGGGAGAAGATGGGAACCTCCCCAGGGAAAAGGTGGGAGCAACCCCGGAGAAAAGATGGGAACCTCCCCAGGGAAAAAGTGGGAACATCCCAGGAGAAAAGGTGGGAATATCCCAGGGGAGAAGATGGAAGCAACCCAGGGGAGAAGATGGGAACATCCCCAGGGAAAAGGTGGAAAAATCCATGGAGGAAAAAATGGGAACATCCCCAGGGAAAAAGTGGGAACATCCCAGGAGAAAAGGTGGGAAAATCCATGGTGAAAAGATGGGAACATCCCCAGGGAAAAGGTGGGAAAATTCATGGATATAAAATGGGAACATCCCCAGGGAAAAAGTGGGAACATCCCAGGAGAAAAGATGGGAGCAACCCAGGGGAGAAGATGGGAACATCCTCAGGGAAAAGGTGGGAATATCCCAGGAGAAAAGATGGGAACATCCCCAGGGAAAAGGTGGGAACATCCCCAGAGAAATTCTGCCAGGGAAAGGCTCCTGGGGAAGGGAACAGGGAGGAATCACAATACTAAATATAGATATAAATACTATACATAAATATATTAAAACTATATAAGTATAAGAATATGAATAAAAATATAAATATGAATAGAAATATATTTCACTACAAACAGAAATATATTTCTATTTATAGTATATTTATATACATCTAAATATGTTTATTAGATAGAAAATAGAAATAGAAATAGAAACATATATCTAATATATATTTACCTCTAATTTATATTGTGTATATATGTAAATATGTGTGTTTACATATAATGGAAATATATCTATAACATAATTATTACTATAACTGTAACTAGAAAAGTAACTAGAAATGTAAATATAAATAAAGTACATATTTGGAATTTAGCAGAATAAGGGTGATATGACCAATATTTTCCATTATTTCCAATTCTTTATTATTTTTAGAGCATTTGAGGAGATGGAGAATGGGAAAATCAAGACTGGAAGCTGTTTCTTTGGTTGCAGGAGTGCCCTCCGTGGCTCCAGGAGGAGTCCTTGGTTTGCAGGCAGTGCAGTTAGCTGATTGTCCATCCCCACAATCACTAACCTCACTGCCACCAAAACAAGGCACAGCATTCCCTTTCTCCTGCTGCAAAACCACCAGCCATGGGATTTATCTGCAGCCTGGTTCTTCCTGCCCACAGCAGTGAGTGCCACATGTGGCATTGTCAAATGGAATCCTGGATTTCCTGGAGTTGGTGCTGCAATCCTCAGGAATTTTCCTGGACCGAGAATCCTGTCTGGTTTTAAATTATTCATTTATTGTCTACTTAATTTTTAACACACACAGACTGGACCATGAATTATTTTAGGTGGCATCCTTCAGCTTCTCTGCCAGACATCAATAATTTTCTTTTTTTTTTAAATATTTTATTGAGGAAGGTCAGTGAAGGGAGTTTGGAGCAATGATTATACTCAAATGCAGTGTGGTGCTGTAGAATAATTTGTATTTTAGTGTTTAATTGCTTTGCCTTTGCACTCTGGAAATGGTTTTTGTGTTGTGCCCACTGCAGTTTTTATAAAAACTCCTAAAATGTGGAGTGGGTATTAAACTCACTGTAGGTATAATTACCACTTAGCTTAACTAAGAATTTTAATTGGAGAAAATAACAATTAATGCCAGAGCTTGCTGTAGGAGGAGCTTTTGGAAAGAAAAGGAGGGGTGAAAACTCCCTCTTAGCCCTTCAAAAAGGAAAGAAGTTTTGAGCAATGATTATACTCAAATGCAGGGTAGTGCTGCAGAATAATTTGTATTTTAGTGTTTAATGGTTTTGCCTTTGCACTCTGGAAATGATCTTTGTGCTGTGTTCACTGCCCTGCTTGGGTAATAACCAGAAAAAGGAGAGAGCAAAGAAAGAAATTGTTTTGTGAAGTGTTTCACCAGCAGCAAGAACGGCTGGCACTGGGTTTTCTCTTTGTTATTTTGCCTTTTATGAAACCTTTTTGTTTCTAACACTGCAACCAAAGCCATCCTGCTGATTTTTTTGCCTCCAAGGGCAGCTGAGGCACCTTGGCTGTGTTATATTGGTTATAAAGTGCTGTGTCTCCATCCAGGTATCACAGACCTCCGAGAGCTCCTCAGAGCTGGCTGCAAGAAGTGAGTGCAGCAGTGGCAGGCTGTGCCCTCAGCCTGGCTGCCAGGCAGTGTGGTTAGCTGATTGCCCAGAGCAACAATCACTAGCCACACAGCCAGGTGAACAGGTCTGGAGTGCTGGGAGCAGGAATCTGGAGCAGGACTCAGAGCCCCAGCAAGGCTGAGCACACCAGGGAGCAGCACCACCACAGGCAGGGAAATAAAACAAGAGCTGCCCTCCTGCCAAGCCCATTTTCCCAGTGATCCACCTCATTTACAGCTCATTTCCGTGAAAAAACAGGAGGATAAAATGGATTTTTGGGTTTTTTCTCCTCCAAATTTGCAGGTTTTGATCCCATTCTGACTGGGCTCACCAAGGCCTCTGCTCTCACATGTCCCTCCATTTATTCTTGTTGAATAAATGAAATTAAAGCCTGTGGTGGCAGCTGTCCCCATCCTGGAGAAGCTGGGCTGGAGTGGAAATGGCCTGAAAGAAGATGGAAACTTCTGCTGAGCCCCAATTACTGACCTGGTTAATTAGTGTTAATTACTGATTAATCAACAGACCACAAATAAAGCAAACTCAGATTTTCAGCCTGACTCTGCAATTATTCTTTCCTCATTCCTAATTTTATTAAAGCACTGCCCATTTTTAGTGAAAAGCTGGGTTTGGGAACTGGAAGTGGGCTGGAGTGGAAATGGCCTGGAAAAAGATGGAAACTTCTGCTGGAGCCCCAGTTACTGACCTGGTTAATTAGTGTTAATTACTGATTAATCAACAGACCACAAATAAAGCAAACTCAGACTTTCAGCCTGACTCTGCAATTATCCTTTCCTCATTCCTAATTTTATTAAAGCACTGCCCATTTTTAGTGAAAAGCTGGGTTTGGGAACTTGGAGTGGAAATGGCCTGGAAAAAGATAGAAACTTCTGCTGAGCCCCAATTACTGACCTGGTTAATTAGTGTGCCCCACCATCAGCAGAACACAAACGAAGCCATCTCAGGCAAACCATCAACCACAGAAATTGCATTTGCAGCCTGACTCTGCAATGATGATTTTTTATCCCAATTTTAGCACAGCACTGCCCATTTTCAGAGCAGAGCTGGGTTTGGGAGCCAGGCCAGGCAGGAGGTGCTGAGCTCTGCAAACCTTCCCTGCCAGTCAGCAATCCCCCTCTCCCCACCAATCATCCCAGCAGGAATCCCATCCATCACATCCATTAGCCTGCTCTGAATTCTGCCTGCAGCCAGCAACAGCTCCCTGAGGCTCCCCTTCTTTCTATTTTTTAATTAATTTTTTTTTAATTCCTTGGAATATTGGACTTGATGGGTTTGGAGGGGTTTTCCAAGCAGGGATGAAAGCCAGGATTTGCAGCTTTGGGCAGCCATAAAGATTCATTTTAAGCAGTAAATGGCTTTGCACAAATATAGGACACCCTAAAAGCATCCCATAAGTCTCAGAAAATTCAAATTACTGCAGTGGATAGAATAAGAATAATGTTCAGGTTTTTATCAGTCACGGATATTGCTTAGAGTTTGAATCCAGATTTCAGATTTGATTCAGATGTGGAAAAATGCAAAGGAGCAAACCCTGGACATTGTATAAATCTGGGAGGAGAATGGGGGTTCACCCAACAAATTCCTTAAGCAAGGAGGATCCTGCAGGCTGGGGAGCTCTGAAGTTCCAGGCCAGGCACAGGAGGTAAATGAAGTTTAAGAGAGCTAAAAAAAGTTATTAAGGACAATTTATAGACCAAAACCACAAGGAATATGGCAGTGAGTCTAAATTCCTCAGTTTAATATGAAAGGAATCTTGACAGCCTGGCCATTGTTATTTTTCTACTTTTTATTTTTGATTTTTTCCACTGCTGTCTCCAAGTTTTTACTCACGGAACCACAAACACTCAGTTTATAACCAAATTACCAAACTGGCCACTTCACTCCCTAAAAAGCTCTCAGGAACTGGATTTGAGCACAGAGCAAGAATTCCATTTGGGGGTTTTTATTGTGATCAGCAGTGAAATACAGATTTACTGATTTCTAATGGTTTGGCCTGGCCTGGCCGGATGTTTATCAGGAGAATAAAATCCAGGAGTGAGAGGTCTGGATCCTATTAAGGCTTTTCTTTCCTGCTGCTGTAATTCCCAGGATACAAAGCAGAGACCAATGAGCTGAAGGTTAAGAAGCAAATATCTGAATTAACACAATTTAATTCCTCAGCTGTACCGAGTAGCACTGAGATATTAAAGGTGATAAGTGCAGAGATTGGAGAAATAAGCTGGAAAACAAGATTTCAAAAGGTCCTTTCAGGAATGACGTCTTCATTTTGGACATAAAAGCCTCCATTTTTCCTTCCTCCTTATTTTAGTTTTCAGTTGGTTCCTATTAGGCTCTTCCTCTTCTCAAAGTTTATTAAAATGCTGAGCTAAGTCTGTGTGCTTGGCCCAAATTCTGGCTTTTGTTTCCCTTGGTCTAAATACTCAGATTCTGTTTAGGGGGAAAAGATGTCTGGATGTTATTATCATTATTATCATTATCATTATTATTATTATCATTATCATTATTATTACTGCTACAATACCTACTCTGGTTTACCCTGTACTAACTCATATTTTTGCAAGGTTTAGAAATTAAAAGGCTGCTGCTGCTTTTCTCTTCTCTTCTCCTTTATTTTCTGTCTATTTCCCATTCATTTCTCAATAGTGGCCGAGAGAAGGAAATGGAAGCTTCAGCATTTTTTAATTTTGCTTTAATTCTGGCTGGGGTTCAGAAAGGCAGGACCAGAATGGTTGGGGAAGTGTTTTTATGTTTCTGGAGAAGCCAGGAAACCTCAGGGCCTGCTCCTGTTTCCCAGGTGTGACACACCCTCAGAGCCAGCAGCTCTCCAACGCTTCCCTCTGGAATTCCTGACTCCTGCTGGCCTGGAGTGAACTGTTTTCATGGCATTTTAAAGGATTTTTCCCCCTTTAAAAATACCAATTTCAGGATCAGCTTCTCCCCCTGACCTCCCAAGAGCAGCTCACACTTTTAAATCTCCTATAAAACCATCAGTTTTAAAGTGTCAATCCTGGTTTTCCTCTGCCTGAACAGATTCACTCTGCTGCTCTTCCACCACCTGGGAAAAACATCAGCATCTCTTGCATTTTTTCATATTTCCCATTGGTTGGAAAGCATTCCAGAGCTTTTTCTGTTTTATTTTGCTCTCTTGGGCGTTGTGGTGGGCACAGCAGATGAAGGGAGGAGGTGAGTGAGCCATCTCTGGCAGAGCTGGCTTCCCTTTGCTGTGCTCAAAGGTTAATGGCACCTCTGGTTTCACAAGCTGACCAGATTTACGGTCACTGGTTGCACAGGGGATGTCATGATTTAAAATCTCAGCTTTTCCTTTTCCTCCTCCTGTACTGACCACTACAGGTTGGTTTGGCAAGGAATTGGCTGCTTGTTTCGCTGTTTGGTTCTTTTTTTGTCCGAGATAGGGCAAAGCCTTTCTGCTGCTCTGCTTAACCAAAACAACGCCTGCCTGAGTCTCACGGGCAGCAATCCGTGGAGCAATTTTGCAATTAAAATCCGTGACAGCCTGAGCCATAAACAGGGCTGGATGGAGAGCCCGGGCTGCAGGGATCAGGTGCGGAGCAGCTTCCCAGGAATCCATGCAGGAATCGCAATTCCCGTGCTGTGCTTTCCCTTCCCGGGGCTAAAAACGCCGAGATTTTGGGGCCAATCCCGGGATTCTGCACTTAGAGTGATCCCTGCGGTGATCCCTCCCCACTCGGAGTAGCCAGAATATTTGGAATAGCTCGATTCTAGAATGTAGAATACAGATTCTACAGTTAGATTTGGAATAGTTAGATTTCGGAAATAGATTTAGAAAAGTGGGATTGGGATGGATAAAGACAGGAAACCATGAAGCTCCTGCCCCTTCTCCGCAGCAAATCCACAGCTGGGAAAGAGAAGGAAAAACTTTTCCAAAAAGAAAAAAAAAAAAAATCCGAATATTTAGATTTAGAAAGGTGGGATTGGGATGGATAAAATTGTTGGCTGGAGCGACAGGAAACCATAAAGCTCGTCCCGCTTCCCCGCAGCAAATCCACAGCTGGGAAAGCGAAGGAAAAACCTTTCCAATAAAAAAAAAAAAAAAAAAAAAAAAATTAAAAAAAACCCCAATCCGAAATGCCCAGCGCGGGGCTGGACCCGCCCGTGGGTGGCTCCTGGTGGGCGGGGGGTGGGATGGGGACATAAAGCGGGGCCGGGGGACGCGGGCAGAGCGATGCGGGGCTCGGGGGGCGGCGCGGGGAGCGGCGGCCGGAGGGGAGCGCTCAGAGCCGGGGCTCCGCGGGGCCGGGGCTGAGCCCAGGAGGAGGAAGAGGAGGGAAGGGAGGGAGGAAGGAAGGAGGAGCTGTGGCTGTCCCGTCCCCGGCGGAGCGATGCTGGCGGCAGCGGCGCTGTGCGCGGCCGCGCTGGGCTGCGCGGCGGGGGCGCGGCTGCTCAGCGGTAAGAGGGGCCGGGCATCGCCGGGCATCGCTGGGCATCGCTGGGCATCGCCTCGAGACTGTGCGGGGATCCTCTCTAACCCGAAAAGATCCCCCCGGCCCCGCCACCCCCGCCTCTGTGGCTGGGAGGGTCGGGATGCGCGGGCCGCTGTCGCGACATGGGCAGGGATGCTGTCGCGTGCGGTGGTGCAGGGGGAGGTTGGGTTTGGTCGCTCTGGAGGGCTTCTCCAACTTTTCCGGCTGATTTTCTCCGCCGTCCTGGCCTGGGGAGCTCGCTGGAGTCAGCGGGCAGATCCCGAGCGAGGAGATAAAGGGGAAGGAGCACAAGGAATCCTTTCAGCCTCGCACATTCCAGTCCTAAACCGAGCCGGGAAATCCAGCCAGGAATCAGCTCCAAGTAATTTCCTCTGCTGAAAGCAATGGCGAGCTTGGCTGATAAGGCACAGAATTTCTTCCTCTTGCTTTTTTTTAAAGAGGAAAGATGTGTTTGTGTGTCAGAGAAGAGCTGAGTGCAGTTTTTGTGACGCTGTTTCCAGAGAGCTGCAGGTGTTTAATGACACTCTGCTGTCTGTGTTTCCTTTTGCCTCTCCCAGCAGCAGTGGACGTTTCCCTCAGAAGAGGTAAGGGGCTTTGCCTTTTTCTCAGAGTGTCAAATTGCCAAGAGAAACACAGGCTATGCTAGAAATGTATTTTTTACAAGTGCTGTCGTAGTAAAAATCCTGGTCCTATTGTAATCCCTGTGCAAAATATTAGCAAACTCCATTTCTGGCTATTTAACTGCTGAAAAATTCCAGCCTGAAAGGTGTTTGAACTGCCACTCCTCCAGTGAGCAACATAAAAGGACAAAGCAAAGCCAGCAATGATCCCATGGCAGGGTTTATCATGACCTGTCCTTGTGTTATCCATTTCCTCCAGGCACATCACAAGTGTTGCTGAATGTTTTCCTTTTGTAAAAACAAGTAGGTTAGCAGATTGTTCCTGCAAAGAAATATTTACTGAGCAAAACAAAACTGTTTGTTTCCACAGTCTAAATATTGGGACTGCTCTGCTGAAAAAACCAGCAGAGTGCATGGTTTTGGATGATGTGTCTTTTCACTTTGATCTTCCCTCAGAACCAAAATCAGCTCTGCTGCTTCTGCATGAGACAGTCCTTGGCTTGTGAGAGCCTGAAAACAGACCTTGTTTACTCCCTGGGCAGGCAGAAACGTTGCAGAGCTGGAAACTGGGCTGTGGGAACTCATCTTGTGATCCTCAGTGCAGAAAGGGAAGAGTTTGAGGCTGGATGTAAATCAGAAATTCTGCCCTGAGGGCAGCAAGGCCCTGCGTGGCCAGAGGAGCTGGGGATGTCCCACCCCGGGAGTGCCCAAGGCCAGGCTGGAGCAGCCTGGCACGCTGGGAGCTGTCCCCATGAGATGGTTTTGAGGTCCTTCCCAACCCCAAATAATCTGGGATTCTATGGCACTGCAACATCCATTGAACTATTGCATATAGATGTATTATATCTGTATTGCATCTCTATATTATATCTATATATCTATATTGTATCTCTATATTATATCTATATATCTATATTGTATCTCTATATTATATCTATATATTTATATTGCATCTCTATATTACATCTATATTGCTTAAAGATATATATTATATCTATATTGTATATATTATATCTATATTACATCTCTATATATCTATATTGTGTGTCTATATTATATCTATATATCTATATTGCATATAGATATAATATATATCTATATTGCATCTCTATATTATATCTATATTGCATCTCTATATTACATCTATATTGCATATCTATATATCTATGTTGTATAAATTATATCTATATATCTATATTGCTTATAGATATATATCTATATTGCATCTCTATGTTATATCTGTTTTGCTTATAAATATATATCTAAATTACATATCAATATTATATCTATGTTGCTTATAGATATAATATATATCTATATTGCATCTCTATATTATATCTATATTGCATCTCTATATATCTACATTGTGTCTCTATATTATATCTATATACCTATATTACTTATAGATATAATATTTATCTATATTGCATCTCTATGTATCTATATTGTCTCTATATTATACCTATATTGCATATAGATATAATATATCTATATAGCATCTCTATATTACATCTATATTGATTATAGATATATATATATATCTATATTGTATCTATTGTATCTATATTGCATCTCTATATATCTATATATATATCTATATTGTCTCTATATTACATCTATATTGCATACAGATATAATATGTATCTATATAGCATCTCTATATTACATCTATATTGATTATAGATATATATATCTATATTGTATCTCTATATTACATCTATATTGCATATCTATATCTTAATTATATCTCCATATTATATCTATATTGTATCTCTATATTCAATCAATATTGCATCTCTATATTGCATATAGATATAATATATATCTATATTGTATCTCTATATTATATCTATATTGCTTATCTATACATCTATATTGCATATAGATATAAATCTATATTGCCTCTCTATATTGCATATAGATATAACACATATTATATCCATATTACATTTATATTACATATAGATACTTTATTTATTATTGCATATAGATACTATTGCAGAAAAGAGAAATTCTTGCTATGTCTGCTTGTACAAGGAAATCTCAAATTCTGGCCATTTAACGCCTTAAAAATACTCATCATTTTTAGAAGCTCTTTGAACCTTGTGAGGGAACTTTGCTTTTAAGAGGTTGCAGTGCCAGCTTGCTCTGGCACAGTATTTCCTTGGGAGCAACCCCCAGGATCTGCAAATCCCAGAAAAATCACGAGGGAGCTGAGAACAGCAGGACAGGGAAACACCAACCTAAACTTTGAGATTCACTGACAAAAACCTGGAGGTGCCACTTGGATGCCTTTACCTGCGTTGTTCTTTCTGTACAAACAGCACAAACTCACCCCAACTGATGTTTCCCCTGAATTTTGGTGCCGTTTACCACTGCTGCTGTGACAATTCTCTCTCCCTCCCTGCAGGGCAGACGGTTTGCAGGCGTGGGACACAGAAACCCTGCTACAAAATCGTTTATTTCCACGATGCCTCCCGCAGGAGCAGCTATGAGGAAGCTCACCTGGCCTGCCGAGCTGACGGGGGACACCTGGTCAGCATCGAGAGCCCGGCGGAGCAGAGGCTGATTGAATCCCTGATCAGGAGCCTCCTGGCCTCGGATGGAGACTTCTGGATTGGGCTCAGGAGGAGGAAGGAGGAGGGGGACAACAGCACAGAGTGTCACAGCTTCTACTCCTGGTCGGATGGGAGCCTGTCCAGGTTCCGGTGGGTACCTGGGAGTGGCACTGTGGGACTGGCAGGGCCCTCAGGAATCCAGGATCCCGTGAAGTTTATCCCTGCCATCCCGAAAAATGAAACATTTTATTCCATTCCTGCACTGCAGATCCCATGAAGTTTATACCTGATGTCCTGAATAGTGAAAAATGTGACGATCCCTTAATAACATTTTTTTCCTGTGAGAGAGCAAAATAGAGCTGCAGCATTTATTGCAGGCATGGCAAACTAAAGTTTTCACAGCCCTTTTTAGATTTCTGCCTCCTTGTCCTAAGGAACCACAGGATTTGTTATAATTAAATTATAAAAGCAGCCACGTTGGCAGCAATTTGCATCCTTAAATCAGACAGGTAAAACCACCTTGGCATTTTGACCTTTTTGCTCTGAGAGCAGCCCATAAGGCACTTCAGCCACTCAGAAAGGAACAAAAAAAAGCAGGTTTTGGCATTATTTGATATCTTAAAGTCTCTCCTGTGGCTCAGATATTGGGGGTGGGTAATGGGAACCTGGAACCAGAATCTGCTGCTAAGAAACAGGCACAGCTCTCCTGCCTTCCTTTGGTGAGACACTCTTCTTCCTGCTGAATTACAGAGCAGGGAAAGCACCAGGGGAGGAAGGAAGTGAGGGAGGAATAAAGCATTGGAAAGGTTGGAAAAACACCACTTAAAATGGGTGTTCTCCTGTGCTGAGAGAGAAACCATAAAGCTCAGGATAACTGGAATTATTTATATCCTAAGGATCAGCTCACAGCAAATTCCTGGCAGGCAGAACATTGCTCACTCCAGAATCAGTGGGGATGGAACAATTGGCTCAGTCAGGGCACTTTTGGAGGGGTTTTCTGAGTTGGTAAAATATCTCCTCACCAACAGGGATTTTTCTGTGCTGCCTCCTTCCTGAGCA
This sequence comes from Haemorhous mexicanus, assembly GCF_027477595.1. NCBI lineage: Eukaryota > Metazoa > Chordata > Aves > Passeriformes > Fringillidae > Haemorhous > Haemorhous mexicanus. The sequence continues at coordinate 6,085,340 of NC_082364.1, forward strand.
CTGCACAGGTGGCTGGTGCTGAGGCTTATTCTTAGAAAACAAAAAAAAAATAGAAATTATCTGCAAGACTGTGGTGGTGCATTTCTGACAGAGGGAGCCAGGTTCTGCTTCAGATTTTTCGTTTTCTTCATGAAATAAGGGCCAAAATTTTGCAGGCGCTGAGACCAAGAGAGCAAAAATGATGATTTTTGCACAGCTTTAAAATTAAGTGTTAAAAGTGAGTTCCTCTGCAGGGCTCAGTGAACTCAGGAGAACTTGGACTTCCTCTACACAACTGCAGCTCATTTTGAGCTGCTTTAATGTTCAAGAAAGGACTTTGTCTACAGGAAAATAGTGAATTCTTAACCCACATTCCCAAAGATGTACCCGGGGACCAGAACTGAATCCTCATTTCTGGTTTATTCCATGGTCTCCGTGTTCATTGCCACTACATTTAAGCAATAAGTTTGTTTCAAAATAATTATAAAACTCTGTTAATTGCACTAGCTGAGACCTTTTGGTAGTGCTGACTGGGGCAGGAAGGAGGGAAGGGGAACCCTGAGGAGCTCAGGCCTTTGCTGGCTGATATTTGTCAAACTTGTTTGCAGAGTTTGAAAAATCTGAATTAAAATAAGGAATAACTGCATTTCATCACTCCCATTTTCCATTTTCAGTGGAGGGAAATTTGCCTTCAGGAGGAAGGGAAAATGTGAGGAGTCAACCCTTTGCTGGCTGATATTTGTTGAACACCTTGCTTGTGGAGTGTGAAAAATCTGAATTAAAAGAACAAAAAACTGCATTTCATCACTCCCATTTTCCATTATCAGTGGAGGGAAATATCCCTTTAGGGGGAAGGGACACTGTGAGGAGTCAACCCTTTGCTGGCTGATATGTCGAACTTGGTCTGGAGTGTGAAAAATCTGAATTAAAAGAACAAAAACTGCATTTCATCACTCCCATTTTCCATTTTCAGTGGAGGGAAATTTCCTTTCAGATGGGAAGGGGAACCATGAGGAGCTCAACCCTTTGCTCACTGATATGTCGAACTTGGTCTGGAGTGTGAAAAATCTGAATTAAAAGAACAAATAATGCATTTCATCACTCCCATTTTCCATTATCAGTGGAGGGAAATTTGCCTTCAGGGGGAAGGGAAACTGTGAGGAGCTCAGCCCTTTACTCACTGATATTTATTGAACACCTTGCTTGCAGAGTTTGAAAAATCTGAATTAAAAGAACAAAAAACTGCATTTCATCACTCCCATTTTCCATTTTCAGTGGAGGGAAATATCCCTTTAGGGGGAAGGGAAAATGTGAGGAGCTCAACCCTTTGCTGGCTGATATGTCGAACTTGGTGTGGAGTGTGAAAAATCTGAATTAAAAGAACAAATAATGCATTTCATCACTCCCATTTTCCATTTTCAGTGGAGGGAAATTTCCTTTCAGATGGGAAGGGGAACTGTGAGGAGCTCAACCCTTTGCTGGCTGATATGTCGAACTTGGTCTGGAGTGTGAAAAATCTGAATTAAAAGAACAAGTAATGCATTTCATCACTCCCATTTCCCCAGTGGAGGAGCAGGGTGTGCCATAACCCCTCCAACTCTGCCTTTTCTCCCCCCCAAGCTGCTGGCAGGTGCCCCTGAGGTGTTTTTGTGTGTTTCCCCAGGAACTGGTACGTGGACGAGCCGTCGTGCGGGGGCGAGGTGTGCGTGGTGCTCTACCACCAACCCTCAGCCCCCCCTGGCCTGGGGGGGCCCTACATGTTCCAGTGGAACGATGACAGATGCACCATGAAGAACAACTTCATCTGCAAATACCCCCTGGGTGAGGAGGCTCTGGGGGGCTGCAGCCCCCGGGAGGAGCAGTGAGGAGGGGGGGGGGGCTGATTGGGAAGCTCTGGAGGGGCTCGAGAGCTGGCCTGCAGGAAAAGCTGGGTGAACAGAATAAATAACAAATGAGGATTCAATAGCAACGGATGATTTTTGAGTGTGACCATAGCAAGGAAGGAGACAAGGCTGGGAACAGGTGAGAAAAGAGACATGAAAATGTTTGGAAGCTGGACTGCATGCATAAGTAAATGTGTATATGTGCCTTATTAAATTTCTGTAAAACTCACAGAAATTTCTGTAAGTTTTACAGAAATTTTGTAAAACAGAATTTACAAAATAAACTCTGTAAACTTACAGAATTTTCTGTAACACTTACCAATTATATTGACATGAATTGCTTTGCACCAGTGAATAGAATGAGTTATTGTGGTGCAGTTAATGATTTAGGATCAGGCTCTGTTAAGAGTAGAGAAGCTGGAGAACACACAGAATAAAAACTTCTTAGATACTGATCAAGCTGTGTGTATCACCCCCAACCTCACAGGGACAGGAAACCCTCCCTCAGTTTTTAATTCATGCAGCAAATGAGGAAAACCATCCCAGTGCCTGTAGCTGCTCGTGCTTTACATCAATTCCCTGAGGGTTTTCAGGAGGGGTTTGGGGTCCCAGGTTGGGGGAGGACACAGAAGAGCAGTGCTCAGGTGGGAAAAGCTGCATTTCACTCAGGGGCAAATCCTGCATCTCTCTTTTCTTCCAGAGAAGCCAACAAGAGCTCCAATAGACAACTCCCGAAGAGGTCAGTTGGACATATTTTTTTAAAAAAATTACTAAAACGTTTTTAATTATTAAAATAAATATTTTAATTATTTTTAAAAATTATTTCCACTGCTGGCTTGCAGTGGAGATGCTCTGCCTTTCATTGTGACCCAAAAAGAAGCTCCCCTGCAGTTTGAATTCCCCTGTGCTGCTCCACGCCCCATCCTGCAGGGAAAATCCTGCAGGGATTGCAGTGCAAGAATCCCAGTGCAGCTCTCAGCCTCTTCAGCCTCCTCTCAGCCTCACGTTTTTATTATTTACAGAAATAAATCTGCAGTATTAATGATGCTGCTTCTTTCCAGCTGTGGCAACAGAGCCCTGGAAGCCAAAATTCCCAGAGGAACGCTGGAGGAAGGGTGCCAATGGAACAGCTGGGAGAGGCAAAGGTAAATTCTGCTCTCAAAACCTCATGGCAAGGGTTTGGCTCAAAATGTGGAAGTCTGAATATAGGGAAAATAAAACTTCCCTCAGCATTTCCCAGGACAGAATAATGAGGTCACTCTGGAGGTAAAAATGTTCAAAATCCAAAGCTGTGCCAAGCATTTTGGGTGTGAAAAAGCCACTTTTATTAGTTATTGATTGTGAATTATATTCTATTTATTGTGAGTGTTATATGATTTATATTATATTATTATTGTGAATTTTGTTAATATAGTTGTTGTGAGTGTTATATAATGAATATTATATTATTATTGTGAATTATATGATTATATTTATTGTGTGTTATATAATGAATATTATATTGTGAATTATGCTATTATATTTATTGTAGAAGGTTTTATAATGAATACTACAATATTATTGTGAATTATATGATTATATTTATTGTTAATGTTATATAATTAATATTATATATAGAATATTATAATATATTAATATTATACTATATGTATATTATATTGATACTGTGAATTTTATTATTATATTTCTTGTGAGTCTTAGATAATGAATGTTATATATTGAATATTATACTATATGAATATTATATTGTTACTGTGAATTTTATTGTTAGATTTCCTGTGAGTGTTATATAATGAATATTATACTATATGAATATTATATTATTACTGTGAATTTTATTATTATATTTATTGTGAGTCTTAGATAATGAATATTATACTATATGAATATTACATTATTACTGTGAATCTTATTATTATATTTCTTGTGAATGTTTTGTTTGTACATCTGTGATTAACCATGAAGAACTTGCAGTTTTTTCTCATGACCCTGTTTCATTTTTACCCCCAGAACCTGTCCAGGGCCTTGCCTTCATCCTCCTTTCCAGCATTCCCGTGCTGCTGCTCCTGCTGGCCATCACAGGCACCTCCTGCTTTTGGCTGCTGATGAAGAGGTGAGTGAGTGGCACTTTGTGCTCTCAGTCTGCAGTGACACCTTGTCCTGCCCACAGCTCATTGCCCCATCCTGCACAAAGCTCTGCACGGGAGTGTCTGCAGCCAGAGAAATCCTGGAAAAGTGGGGGGATGCTCCAGGCTGAGTGAATTGGGAACTAAAATTCTAAGTAAATCACATTTATTTTCATTTCCTGCATTCACAGACATAGCAGGCAGGAAAAATATCCCCAAGATTTCCATTTTGATGTGTTAACCCTTCTACTTTCCTTATTCAAGCTTTGAACCATCAGGAGCTTCCTTCAAAAGCAAAAAAAGCAGCAATGGAAACAAAAGTGTGACAACTTGGAGCAGAGGATGTTTGGCAGTGTCCTCTCCTTGCCCTCCCTGTGTGCCCAGCAGCAGGGCAGGAATGCTGGCTGGGGTTGGGAGGGTCAGGAGGGGTTTTGCTGCCCCAGCCTGTGAGCTCAGCCCTGAATAAGGAATGTCCTGAGCCCAGCTTGGCTCAAGCCCAGCACCAAATCTCTGTCAGAGCTCTGCTCTTGGTTTGTGTTTTCCTCTCTATTTTGGGGCTTTTCCCTTTTCCCTGCCCTCCTAAAGAGATAGGAGCTGCTGGATGTGCCCCTCAGTAGGTCCTGGGATTTCCCAGGAGAGCAGCCTGGAATAAGGAATGTCCTGAGCCCAGCTTGGCTCAAGCCCAGCACCAAATCTCTGTCAGAGCTCTGCTCTTGGTTTGTGTTTTCCTCTCTATTTTGGGGCTTTTCCCTTTTCCCTGCCCTCCTAAGGAGACAGCAGCTGCTGGATGTGCCCCTCAGCAGGTCCTGGGATTTCCCAGGAGAGCAGTCTGGAATTAGGAATGTCCTGAGCCCAGCTTGGCTCCAGACCCAGCACCAAATCACTCTCACAGTTCTGCTCTTGGTTTGTGTTTTCCTCTGTGCTCTTTCATGGCTTTTCCCTCTTCCCTGCCCTCCTAAGGAGACAGCAGCTGCTGGATGTGGCCCCCAAGGGTGACAGGACCTGGCAGCCCGGCAGGGACAGCCCCAGGCTGGACATCTCCAGGGTGATCCACAAGCAATCCGAAGCTGACCTGGCTGGGGCCAGGCCTGGCACAAAGAATTCCTCCTTCCGTGCCCACGGGGGGCTGCAGAGCCCCTGCAGGGACCCCCAGGACCCCTCCAGCCGGGACTGGGTGACGCTGGCCAGCACAGAGAGTGGCTTTGTCACCAACGACATCTACGAGCTCTGCGGGGACCGTGTGGGCAGGAGCAAGGAGTCCAGCTGGGTGGACAACGAGATTTATGGATATTGAGGAGATGGACCCAAAAAAATCCCCCTGGAATTTGGATTTGGGCTGTCAACAGGAGTTTTCTTGCCCTCTCTATGCACTGTTCAATAATGGGGTGTGTGGTGTTGTGAGGGTCCCCAGGACCTGGTGAGAGATGAGAAGGCTGATTTATTATTTTATATGATATTATATTATATTTAAATATATTATATACTAAAACTGTACTAAGGAAAGAGAAAGGAGACATCAGAAGGCCAGAAAGGAATGAATAATAAAAACCCATGACAGACTCAGTCTGACACAGCTGCCTGGGATTGGACATTAATTAAAAACAATTTTACATGCTGGGTAAACAAGTCTCCAAATCACATCCCAAAGTAGCAAAACAGGGAGAAGCTGAAGCTTCCCAGCTTCTCAGGAGAAAAAATCCTGGTGCAGTAATTTTTCATAAAATACCATGGTGACAGTGGTGTTTGTCCTGGTTTTGCACTGGGCCCTTATTCTTCTATTTTCTGCAAGAATTGGGGTTTTTAAAGATCCAACCTGAAAGGAATGTACAGGTTTTGCTTTGCACCGAGGCCCCAGGCATGGCTCGTTAGCACCCTCCATTCCTTTTTGTACTGAAGGACAACCCAAAATCCTTATTTATTTACAGACCTCCTCCTCCTCCTCCAAGGTGCTCAGAGTTCCCTGTACTGAGTGATGGAGCCCTGCTTTCCTGGGGGTGCTGAACGTGGCAGGGGGGGAAGAATCCCTTGGTTTGCTTGGCTTGTGTGTGTGACTTTCACTGTGCCTATTAAATTTATCTCAACCCATGAGTCTGCTCATTTTTACTCCTCCAATTCCCTCCCTCGTTCTGCTGGAAGGGGCAGAGACCAAGAAGTGGAAGGGGAAGGACCAAGCAACCAAAGAGTGCCAGGCAGGAACACAAATGTTTCACAGCTTCTGTTCTGCAGGTGATTTTCTGGCTCCAGGAGAGCAGCACTGCTGCAGGACAAAGCAGTGAAGCACCTGAAATGGGTTTTGGTTGCCTGAAAGTTTGCTGTTCTCCATTGCAAGGTCAATGTCAATGTCCTCCGTGTCAATAAGGAAATGGGAAAATGAAAATTAAAAAATTCATGAGCTGGGAGGAAACAAAGGTTTGGCAAAAAGTTGTTTTAAATGTGGCTGAAACAACAACAGAGCTGAGTGCAGGCACAGCCATGAATCTCTTCTGCCAAAACAGGCAGGAAGAAGTTTTTAGATCTCAGATCTGTTGCTGACTGCTGCAAACACTGAAATATTTCAGTTGTCACAGCTGCTTCTCACTTCCTAAATGTCCCAGGTGCTGTGGCTGCAGTGTCACAGTGGCTGTTCCTCCACCGGAACAGGGGGCAAAAAAAAAAAAACCCTTAAAGGAGAAATCCCTTAAACAAATAAATAATCTTCTAATTGTTTTGGAAGCAGCATCGAGTGGGCAACAGCTTCTCCTGAAAGGCAAAATCCTGGTACAGGAGAGTGGGCAGGGCACTCAGAGTATCTGGAGTTTCTAATGCAGTAATTAATGCAAATCAAGCAAAAGTCCGACCACTTTTAATCTTCTATTCTTGGCCCCCTTATTTTTTTCTGTTTGGCAGCTATCAAGCATCATTTAGGCACTGAAAACCAGGAAAATGAGGGGGAGGGCTTGTCAGATGCTGGAGTTCAGCTGTGTAAAGCCAAATTTTGGCAGCCAAGTGTGTGACCCGACCTCTTGAGCCGCCCCGGGGCTCGGGCAGTGACCTGAATGTGCTGGGCGTTATTAAGGCGAGGAAATGTTATGAATCCCGGAGTTGGACCCCTCCTTTGGGGCATCCCGGCCGCGGGAGGATGCGCAGGAGCAGCGACCACACGAGGGCATGAGCGCTCCACGTTCGGGTCCTGGAAAATCCGCTCGGCCCGCTTTGGGAGGGGTTGGAATCCCTTCCCTCGGAGCAGAGCAAAAACCATCAGCGGACCCTGCAGAGGATGGTTTTTTGTGGGTGAAGTTCCTCTCGCTGCGTTTTTAAGCCCTGTTTTTGTCACCTGAACTTTCCTGCTTTGTGGTGGGGTTTCTGCAGAAGTTTTCTCTTCCAAGCACCAAAATCTGGCTTAATCATTAATTTGCATTAATCTGGTTTAATCATTCAAATCTGGCTTAATCAATCAATCATTCACCCTCACCAGGATGAGGCTTGAAAGCGGGCAGGAGCAAATAAATGTTTGCAGGCTAAAAAACTCAATTTCGGGGACGTGACTGAGAAGGAGTGTTAGGTAACATTCTGCAGGAAAAAAAGTAACTTTTGACACGCCGAGTTTGGATGAGAAGAAAAGGTGAAAGAGGAGTGAAATTTGGCAAGTGGCAGCTCGGGATGACACCATTTGCTATTCAGAGAGGATTCTGGAAGGCTCTCTCACGTACCCATCAATCACTGAAAGGGTGGATGTCTGACTAACCCCAGCCATCAGTTACTCACTGCCAGAACTTGTGCAGGGGATAAATAGAGCAGCAGCAGCTCCCTGATTCTCCATGGCAGCCCGAGCCAGCAGCGTCATCCCCAAATGTCACTCCTTGGAGGAATCTCATCAGCAGTGAAGGACAAGCATTAATTTCTGCACAGAGACCTTCAGTTCCCTCTGCAGAACAGTCATCGCTGCTTGACATGGAACAAAAGTCACTTTTCACAGGGATGAGGCAGCTTTACGTGTAAAACCTGCCTAAAAAGGGAAAGAACGACACAACTTTGATCCTTGCATTCTTCCACTCTTTTCCTTTTTTCTTTTTTTTCTCTTTTCTGTGGCCACTCTGTGTGTTCATCAAGCTCTGTGGCTGATTCAACAGGCACGTGCTGTGCCATCAGCTTTGGGATGGGCCTCGCTTAGTCAGGGCAACTAAAAGATTCCAGGGGTGATTCCTGGCTCCCAAATGTCAGCAAGGCACCAGTCCTCCAGCCTGGGATGGAGCAGGGGAGAGGGAGGGACAGGCATGAGCTCAGAGAGCCAAGATTGTGGAATTTTAAAATGTAAGTGCACACCTAAAGCAGAATCAGTGGACTCAGCACTGAAAAGGAAATTCAGCACTGAAAAGGAAATTCAGCAGAAAGGGCCTTACATTTCTTCCCACATTCTCAGCTCTGATGGTTCTCAGACCATTCCAGGTCAAAGGGACCAACAGAGCTTCCAGATCTGCCTTTCCAAATGTGCAGGAAATAAAACAGAGGAATAATTCCCCAAGAAAGGGCCTGCAAAAGTCACCCTGTGCGTCTGCCTGGCCACTTCAGGACATCACAAAAGTCATTCAAGGGCTTTATCCAAACACCCCTCGGACACTGCCAGGCTGGGGCCCCTGACCAGCTCCCTGGGGAGCTCTGAGCATTCTCTTGGTACAGAAATGCTCCATAAGCTCCAGCCTGGACCTCTCCTGGCACAGCTTTGAGCCATCCCCACCTGTCCTGTCACTGGCAGCAGGGCTCAGCTCCCCCTCTCCGCGTTCCCTCCTCAGGAAGCTGCAGAGAGCCTGAGGCTGTTCTCTGAATCCAAAAAACGAGCTGGGCGTGTTCGGCTCACAGGAGGCTGAGGATGTCACCAAGGTGTACAAACCTCTCCAAGGGGTGTCAGAGGATGGGGACAGGCTCTGCTCAGTGTGACAGGATAAGGAGCAACGGCCAGAAATTTTAGAAAAGCCCCAAGTTCCACCCCAAAACGGGTCAGGAGTTCCCACGGAGGGTGACAGCGCTGCCCAGGGGTTGGAGACACCCGAGGCACCCGGGAGCGCTGCGGTGCCCCTGCCCCAGGGCACCTTCCCTCTGCGAGGGCGCGGGGCTGGGACATGCCAGCGCGGAGGGGTCGCTCCGGTGGCTTCCGAGCCCTGGGGACACAGCGCGGGTGCCGCGGGTGTCCCCCAGGGCTGGTGGCACTGGCGGGGTCACAGCGCGGATCCTGCGGGTGTCCCCCGGGTGGTGACAGTGGTGGCGTGGTAGCAATGGCACCGGCACTGTCCCCGCGCGGGTGCCGCGGTGTCCCCCGGGACCGGTGGCACCGGCACTGTCCCCGCGCGGGTGTCCCCACCGGGGTGGTGGCACTGGCACTGTCCCTCTCCCTGTCCCAGTGCGGTGTCCCGCGGTGTCCCGGTGGCACTGTCCCTGTCTCTGTCCCTGTTCCCGCGCGGTGCCCCGGTGCCCAGCATCCCGGAGTTCCGGTGCCGGTGGCCCTGTCCCTGTCCCCGCGCTGTGTCCCGGTGTCCCTGTCCCTGTCTCTGTCCCCGCGCTGTGTCCCGGTGCCCAGCATCCCGGAGTCCCGTTGCCCGGTGCCGGTGGCCCTGTCCCTGTCCCTGTCCCCGCGCTGTGTCCCGGTGCCCAGGATCCCGGTGTCCCGGTGCCGGTGGCACTGTCCCTGTCCCCGTTCGGTGTCCCGGTGTCCCGGTCCCTGTCCCTGTCCCCGCGCTGTGTCCCGGTGCCCAGCATCCCGGAGTCCCGGTGTCCCGGTGTCCCGGTGCCGGTGGCCCTGTCCCTGTCCCCGCGCTGTGTCCCGGTGTCCCGGGGCCGTGCCGGGGCGGGCCGTGCCAGCGCGGTTGCCATGGCGAGGCCCCGCCCGCGGTGACGCGCGCGGTGACGCCGGTGGCTCGGTGGCGGAGGGGGCGGCGCGGCCCCGGGGGCGCCGCGCGGAGCCGGAGCCGGAGCCGCCGCCCCCCGAGCCCAGCATGGTGATGGCCGAGCCCCGGCGGCCCCCGGCGCTGCTGCCCCGCGGGCTCGGGCCCGTCCGCGTCGGCTTCTACGACATCGAGGGCACGCTGGGCAAGGGCAACTTCGCGGTGGTGAAGCTGGCGCGGCACCGCATCACCCGCAGCGAGGTGGGCACGGCGCGGGGGGCGCGGCGGGGCCGCGGGGGCTGCGCGGGGCCGGGGCCGCCGAGGCCGGGGCTGCCGCTTTTGTCCCTTCCGGCACCTCCCGCGGGGACGCGGAGCCCCGGCCGCCGGGGTTGGGGGGGGTGGTTCTCCCGCTCGCATCCTCCGGGGAAGGGCAGGAGAACGCCTCCGAGGCCGCGGGGGGATGCCCGGGGATGTCACCCGCAGGATGTCCCCCCCCCTCCCCGGGATGTCACCCCAAAGATGCCGCCCCCTGCGTGTCACCCCCGGGATGGTGGCATCGCTGCCGGGGTGGCAGCCCCAGGGTGGTGGCATCGGTGGCAGGGTGGCACCCCAAGGATGCTCCGCTGCTGCTGGAGCAGCACTTTCTGCTCCCCGGGAAGGGTCAGACCTTGTGCTGTGCCCGCTGCCGTGCCCTGGATATTTTGGGGTTTCCTGACCCGGGCAATGCCGGGTTATCTGTTTCAGCAGAGGAACTTGTGTGTGTGTGTGTGTGTGCGCTGAATTCTTCAGCACGGCATCCTCCAACTTCACCAAATCCAACCATTTTTAGCCCCTTTGTTTCACCGCCCCCGTGTATTACCCGGTGATTATTGTTAGTACCTGCTGCTTTACCTAAAACAAAAATGATTGTCAGTCTGCCTGGGTAAAAATGCAGAGTGTTCACTTTAAAAAAAAAAAAAAAGGAAAAAGAAAAAAAAAAGGAGGTATTTGATGAGAGTAATGGCTCTGGAGGATCAGCTTCCTCTTCTGCGTTGTTTTAGGTAGTTTTAGTTGCTACACCTAGAGGTGAGCTTTTTGTGAGGCTCTCTTCTGGTCGATTTCATTGTTGGCTGAAGAAGAGGATCCTGCGCTGCTCTGTGCCTGACCAAAGTCATTGAAACACCGTCCCGAGCACGGGCTGGAAGGGCTGCAGGTCTTCATCACCCTGAGCTTGTGGGGAAAATCATCCCTGAAGGAACGGGAGCACGCCTGAAACCTGGAGCTCAGCTGGGCACAGCGGAGCCCTGGTGCTGACAGGGCTCTGGCCACGCTGTGATTGATGAGCTCTGCATCGCAGGGACTGAAGAAAGTTCTCCTCTTGCCTCCTTTCTCAAGTTCATCATCAGCTCGGCTCTTTGCGAGCCCTTCCTTGCTCCTGCAGGAGAGCCGAGCAGTGCCAGCGCTCCCTTTCCAAGTTTGGTGCCACGTGCCAGAATTGCAAATGCTCCACTCGAAGGTGCTCGCTTGTCGTTGCTCTTCAGCCCTGGTTCCTTTGGCAGGCTTTGGGATGGAGATGAGAACTTTAATCTTCGTTTTTATGGTCGTTTTAGAAAGGCTGTTTGTTTAGCATTGTTGGAAATAACAAAGGTTACAGAAAACACAGAGCTTGAAAGATCCCCGATTCCTGGATGATTCTTTCATCTGAGTCCTGAGGAACTGCTGAGTTCTATTATCTTGATTTTTTTTTAACCAGCTTTTCTGTCCAGCCTGCAGCCTTTTTATCTTCCGTGGGATTTTTACAGCAATTTCACCTGTGCTGGAGGATTTTTTGTCAAGGTCTTTGATTTTTTTGAGTCAGCTCTGACTTCTGCAGTGAGAGATGCAAGAGTGTTTTTCTGGAACTGAATTGCTGACTTGGTTGCTGGAAGTATTTACACAATCTTTGAGGAAGGGGAACCCTGTTCAGATCACTTCTGGTGATGTCAGAGGAAATTAATTCCAGCCAAATACTCTCTGGAATAAGCACTTCCAGTTTGGAGCAGCTCACCTGATTGTTGGGTCCCTGAGCACACAGAGTGGAAATCCTGCTCGTTAAGGACTCCAGCCTGAAGGGTTTTCCTATTTCAGGCTTTTTCTGAACTGTTCCTTAAGTTCCACTGGTAGAATATTCAGGTTTTGGGTCCTGGAAGGGCTGTGTGCCCTCAGGTCTGTGCTGCAGGAGGATGCTGTGATGCTGCTGAGATTTGCTCCAAAATCCTGTTTTAAAAGGAGTCCCTGGCAAAGTTTCTCCTGAACCTCCTGATTTGAAGCCTGAATTCTGAATTTTAGATTCAGAACCTGTTTGTTGTTGGCGTTTTGAAATTGTGTTCTATATGATTTTGACCTTTAAAATATTTGCTTTTTTAATTTAACACAACTCTGCCTGGCCAGTAACCATCAAATTAAAAAAGATGGGCTCTTATTACCTTGGATGCAGCACTTATGGATTGTGTGCAATCCATCCTTTCTGTGGAAGGACTGCAGGTGAGGAAATAGAATTGTTGCCATAAATTGTGAGCAGGGGTGGAAATGAAATGGAAGCAAACATGAAGCAGGAGAACAGCACAGGGTGTGTGCAGACAAAATCAGAAATCAGAACTTGGATTAATGCAAGTTCTAAACAACCATACAGAAGTGTGGAAGTTGGGAAAAATGGGGGGAGTTAATAAAGATAATCAGTGATAAAGATATCAGGAATGAAAAAATGAATTAAAGATATTAGGACTAGAGGTGCTGCCTGACCCTTTTTAGTGCCACTCCACCCAGGGAGGGATTAATAAATATATTAGGTGATAAAGATATTAGGAATATATCTATTAAAGAAAGATATGTGGGAATAGAGGTGCCTGACCCTTTTTAGTGCCACTCCACCCAGGGGGGATTAATAAAGACATTGATATAGATATTAGGAATAAATTAATTAAATTAAGATATGTAGGACTAGAGGTGCTGCCTGACCCTTTTTACTGCCAGTCCACCCGGGGGGGGGGGATTAATAAAGATATTAGGTGATAAAGATATCAGGAATAAATAAATTAATTAAAGATATCAGGAATAAGTTAATTATTAAAGATATCAGGAATAGAGGTGCTGCCTGACCCTTTTCAGTGCCAGTCCACCCCGGGGGGGCTGGGCCCGACCTTTGCTTGGCCTTTTTGGGTGTTTGAGTGGAGGCCACGTGGCTTTTCCCTGCCAGGCTCCTTTCTGGATCCTGCTGCCCAGAAATCCTGTGATCCCAGGGCAGCTCCTGCTCGTGAGGGTGGAAAGGAGCAGAGGTTTTTCCTGGGGAGGAGGGCAGGGAACAGGAATGACAGTGGGAAAGTGGGGAGAAGATGGGGAGATGTTCTTCCAGTGAAATAGGGTGGGGATGGAAGAGGGAAAAGGTTTGGAGTGTAGGGAGTATGGAAAAGGTTTGGAATGTAGGGAATAGGGAGAAGGTTTGGAATGTATGGAAGAGAGAAAAGGTTTGGAATGTAGGGAATAGGGAAAAGGTTTAGAGTGTAGGGAAGAGAGAAAAGGTTTGGAGTAGGTGTGGAATATGGAAAATATTTGGAGTGTAGGGAATAGAGAAAAGGTTTGGGATGTAGGGAATAGGGAAAAGGTTTGGGATGTAGGGAAGAGAGAAAAGGTTTGGAATGTAAGGAATAGGGAAAAGGTTTAGAGTGTAGGGAATAGGGAGAAGATTTGGAGTGTAGGGAAGAGAGAAAAGGTTTGGGATGGAGGGAAGAGAGAAAAGGTTTGGAGTGTAGGGAATATGGAAAAGGTTTGGAGTGTAGGGAATAGGGAAAAGGTTTGGGATGTAGGGAAGAGAGAAAAGGTTTGGGATGTAGGGAAGAGAGAAAAGGTTTGGAGTGTAGGGAATAAGGAAAATGTTTGGAGTGTAGGGAATAGGGAAAAGGTTTGGAGTAGTGAAGGTGCTGCTTGGGAAAAGCGGGGAATTTGGGACCCCACCCCTAAAATCCTTAATTAACCCCCCCCAAGGATTGATCCCCTCAGAGGAGCTCTGCTGGCTGCTCCCCAGGGGAAAATCAAACCTGGCTCTCCCTGTGGCTCCCAGCTGTGCTTTCACCTGGCTGCTGATACAGGGAATTTGTGTTTTCCTCTGGAAAAAATGTGTGAAAAATGAGCCTGCAGCCCCGGGCTGGATCTGTGGCACAGTTCAGGTGTGCTCAGGTGTTTGCAAAGTGAGCAACTCCAGCAGAGACAGCAGCTCCTGTGCCACACAACAGAATCTGGAGTTTCTCCAGGCTGCAGGAAGTTGTGTCAGTTAATTTTAATGCATTTTATCTATTTTAAGAATGCCCTGGGTTAACAAATGTGAATTTCTGTAACCTGCAGGGACAAAGCTCTGTTTGAATGTGAATTTCTAACAGGAGGTTGTGTTGTGGTTTTGCGGTTGTTTTTTTCTTTTGGTTTGGGTGTTTGCTTTTGCCTTTGTTTTTCCTTTCAAGAATTAAATGAATAAAACCAAAACAATGGAAAGTGACAGTTGGAGTAGCTGAGGAGCAGAAGAACTTTCATCTTTTCCTGACAAGCATTTCATCCTCACTCCTTGGCAGCTGCAATTCCCAGGGGTCAGGGGAGCATTGAGCAAACTCCCATTCCCCGGGCCTTCAGTGGAAGAGGGAAGGAAATAAGAAATAAGTGCAAATTGGGTTTTTAAATGAGAAGAAACCACGAAAACTGCAAAGATACCTTGGGATGTAACTCCTGAAGCAGCAAAAACTGGTGACAGGGGGAGGTCAGGGATCCCCTTTTGGTTTTCCTTGTCAGGTGAAGCACGTGCTGCTGAGGTTTTATCTTGAAATTTGGGATTTTTTGTGGTTGTTGTTTGTTTGGAGCTGTTGCCAGTAGCTGTTGGCAAGCTGCATGTTTAGGAACAACCCACACTTTTCATGTAGGAAACTGCTCTGTGCCTTGAAGGAGCTTCTCCACCTCTAAGGCTTCCATCCCTTTGCCTGTCATCAAGACACAGCTGAGCTCCAGGAGGAGCTGCTGAATTCCCAGCTCCTCCTTGCATCCTTGGCAAGACTTTGCTGGATTTGAAGTATTTTCAAGTGGTTCTTCTGTAAAATCCCCCCTGGTCCTGGCAAGATGAAGATGCAGAATGAGCTGAGGTGTTTTATCTGCATTTGAGTGGAGGAGCTGCTGCTCTCCTGTGGTATTTCCATTTTATGGACAAATTTCCTGCACACTTGGAGTTGTACATGTCCCTGGGAGCTAAAGAAAGACAGGGGATTGTTAAAGAAGGAAAATGAGAGTGAGCAGAGGTCAATAAAGAGTAAATTGTGAATCAGGTGGGCCCATAATCAGTGTATCCATGTTAGCAGGTTTATCTATTTTATGCCCAAATTTCCTGCACACTTGGAGTTGTACATTTCCCTGGGAGCTGAGGAAAGACAGGGGATTGTTAAAGAAGGAAAATCAGAGTGAGCTGAGGTCAATAAAGAAAAAATTGTGAATCAGGTGGGCCCACAATCAGTGTTGGCAGATCATGAGGCTCACCTCCCCTGGGGTTCTGTCTCCAGCAGCTCTCCCCTGTTCAATAGTTTGTGAAATTCTGTTATAATTGGAAGCATTAGTGGGACTTCCATTGTTTGTAATAAATAATAATAAATAAAATTAATAAAATTTAAAAAACAAATCATAATGAAGTGACATTCAGGCTGAACAAATGCCATTTCCATGGTCAGCACTCTTTGGCATTTTTACCTTTGCACATGCAGGGGCTGCATTTGCACTTTCTTCTTGGTTTCCACTTTAAATATCTTCTGCTGGGGCTTTTTAATCCCTTCAACATCCAGAGTTACCTTCCCTTTGCATTTATTGGCTAAAAACAAGGGCAGCAGGGCCAGGATGTGTTTTGTGAACTGACTGAGGTGTGGTTCCAAGGTCTGGCTGCTAAATTCACCTGCAGAGTTTTTTTCTCTGAAGGGATGAGCTGCAGATCCCCTTTGATAACAGCATTTGGATTAATTAAAGGTGGCACAGCTGCAGCTGCAGGAGGTTTGGATTGTTTGTGTGGAGCCAACAGGTTTTCTCTTAAAGTATAATTTTGTGGGACTCAGATTTGTCACCTTGACTCCAGAAATGGGCACCACTGAGCTTTTAAATGAGATTTTGGTCACTGCAAATTGCTGATTTGAGAGCACCTGCAGCACTGGCCTCTCTCACCTGTTCTGTGCCTTCCATTCCATGGAAAACCTGCTTTTTATCATTGAAAAATCTGCTTTTTCTCATAGAAAATCTGCTTTTTCCCCCTGAAAATCTGCTTTTTCTCACTGCAAACCTGCTTTTCCTCACATGCTGCTGTGGGTGAGAGCCCTGCAGCCCCTTAGAGGGACCCCAGACACTTCCAGTGCTGCCCTGCTGTATTTTTCAGCCTGGGATTTGTATTTCAGGACTCCCCAGTTACCTGGGGCTGCATTTTCCCTTCCTAACCAGGGTGAACTCACAGGGAGCACGTTGGGGGAGAGTTTTTAAACCTCATTTTTGCTCTTGGTCTGCAGGTGGCAATAAAAATCATTGACAAATCTCAGCTGGATGCTGTGAATCTGGAGAAGATCTACAGGGAGGTGCAGATCATGAAGATGCTCGACCACCCACACATCATAAAGCTCTACCAGGTGGGCTTAGAGGGCCTTCTCCCCTTTTTTCCCTTTCTTTCACCCTTTTTCCCCTTTTTTCCCCTTTCTTTCCCTCTTTTTTCCCTTTCTTTCCCCCTTTTTCCCCTCTCTTTGTTCTGCTAAACAAAAATAAGGATCCCACTTAAGACCAGTTCAGCTTGAAGTTAATTTTATGCAAACTGGCCTTTAAAATATTTCAAAAAGAAATGGTCTATTTAAAAAATAAAACTGGCCTTTGAAATATTGATGTGACAGGTAGAGATGGAGCTTAAGGAGTTAAATTTGCAATTGATAAATTTGCAGTTTATTGTTTGATAATGTCTCCCCTCAGTTCCTTTCTGGATGAAAGCACTGAAAAGTGGCAGAGGAGGGGTTGGGAATATTTAACTGAAGTCTGGAGATCAGCAGGATCACTGGGAGGGAGGGTGGTGCTCACTCCTTCAGTGGCTGGTGAAAAATGCATTTGATCAATTTTATTTTAAAATAAAATTGTAAAGTTTATTTTTAAAACAGCCTCCAGATTGTCTCCCTGGTTTGCTTTATCTGTGAGCAGTCTCTAGGGACTCTCAGGCCAGGTCATAAATAAAATGTAAAATCAAACTCACAGAGCTCTTGGCAAGCAAGACAAGTTCAGCTGATGCTGAAACGTTTCCCTGAGGTTGTTGAAATAAACCCAAAATACCTGGAAATTGTCCTGAAACCTGAAGTGACTTTTTGAAGTGGAGGATTTTTCTCAATGAAGCTCTTGATTATTTTGTTTGCTCACATTGGAGGATTGTGACCATTCCAGGTGCAAGCAGAACTTGCCCAGCTTTAGGAGAGAACCATAAAATAAAGATTTTTTTGGCTGGGTTTGGCTGGTTTTGCTTTTCCCTCATGTGTGACCTCTGCATCCACAGGTGATGGAGACCAAAAGCATGCTGTACCTCGTGACAGAATTTGCCAAAAATGGGGAGATCTTTGGTAAGCAGGAGAGTTTTCCATGTTGAGCTTTTCAGTGTTTCCTGGTGTCAGGGTCAGTGAGGATCTCCTGGCTCTGTCAGATTTCTCATTTCTGTGCAGCTGCAGAGCTAAAACCTTTTAGTTTTAAATCTGATTTCCTCTCCTTCAGCTGCTTTCCACGGCCTCTTGTCCTTCTGCTGGGCTTTGTCTTGGCACAAAAATCCTGCTGCTGTGGCTGGGAATCTAAAACTACTTCTGCCTTCTAGTTCATTAAAATATAATTTAAAAAATATAAAATTATATATATATGTGTGTGTGTGTGTGTGTGTGAGTGTGTGTGTATCCTGCTGGTGTAGCTGTGAATCAAAAATCACTTCTGCCTTCTATTTTATTATAATATAATAAAAAAAATAAAATTGTGTACATATGTACACATTATTTGTATATATAATATATAATATGGTATATATTAAATATGTATTATATAATACATATAGATTGTATACATGCAATATTATATAATATAATTTGCATTATATTATATTTATATTACATTATATTATATTATATTACATATAATATATCATATAATATACATTATATGTATTATATAATACATATACAATACATAAACTTAATATAATTATAATAGAATTATAAATAAAAATATAAATAATTAAATTATACTAAGATTAAAATTAATTCTTATTAAAAATAAAAATGTTAAAATTTTTGAAATTATTGCATTTTAAAGTTTTATTATTAAGCAATATAAATATATATAATTTTATCTATATTTTTATGTATTAAGTAGAATTATAATAAAATTAATTGTTTTATTATTATACAACAGAAATGTATAATTTTATTGATATGTATATTAAATAGAATTATAATAAAATTAAATGTTTTATTATTAGACAATATAACTATATATAATATTATATAGTTATAAATTATATATAATATATAGTATGTAGTTTATATATATATAGTTATAAATTATATATATTATATATATAATTTTATGTATATTTATATTTAAAATATAATTATAATAAAATTTAAAAGCTGTAGGAAGGTATTTATTAATTATAATAAAATTTAAAACCCCAAACCCTGCTGTAGGAAGGTATTTATTAATTATAATAGAATTTAAAACCCCAAACCCTGCTGTAGCCAGAGGGTGACAGCAGCTGAGATGAGTGCAGAAGATGTGGAGCTTTCCTGGCAGGGGTGGCTTTGCTGTTGCAGCCCCTCAGGGTGCCCAGGGCCCTGCAGTGCCAGCTGTCCCTCTGTCCCAGGTGTCCCTCTGTCCCAGCTGTCCCTCTGTCCCAGCAGGGTCCCTGGGCTGGCCCCGTGCCCCCAGCCCCGTCTGGTGAGTGCCAGCCCTGGGGCTGCAGGAGGGCCAGGGCTGATCCCAGAGCCAGGCACTGCTCCCAGTTTGGGATCTCCCAGGAAATCCTGGCAGGGGCAGAAGAGCCAAGGCCAGCTTGGCTGCATGGCCGTGGGGGAAGATGGAACAGCAAAGCCTGATCAATGTGATTGCAAAGGGTTCTGAGAACATGGAAACCATGAGTGAGATTGCAATGGAAGCAGCTCTGAGATCCCTCAGGTACTGAACACCTGGGGAACAATGGCATGGCTGGCTGGAACATGGAAACCATGAGTGAGATTGCAATGGAAGCAGCTCTGAGATCCCTCAGGTACTGAACACCTGGGGAACAATGGCATGGCTGGCTGGAATATGGAAACCATGAGTGAGATTGCAATGGAAGCAGCTCTGAGATCCCTCAGGTACTGAGCACCTGGGGAACAATGGCATGGCTGGCTGAGGGCAATCCCCTTTGGATGGAACAGCACCCTCTGCTTGCAGGCAGCTCCAGGGGTCAGAGCAGACCCTGCTGGCCTGGCAGAGGGGCCCAAAGAGGAGTTTTTAGGGTTTAAAATGGAACACAGTGTGGTGATGGAATGATCCTTATAGGCTGTGTGTAAATGCTGTAGGATTTGTGTCTTGTGCTGGATTGGTTGGTGAGAATTGGAATATTCAGCACAGAGGAAGACTTATGGTATTGGAATGGGAACCTCGCTCTCTTACCCTCTCATCCTCTCTCTCACCCTCTCTACCCCTCTCTCCCCTCAGTTCTGCTCCAGCTGTGCCTGGCAGCTCCCAGCAGGGCCCTGCCCGAGACCCTTTACAATAAACCCCAAGTTCCAAGCCCAGAAGAAGATTTATTGCATTGTAACAGGAACCTGGCCCTCTGCTCCTCTCTTTCACTCTCATCCTCTCTTTGCCACTCTCTTGCCTTCTCTCTCTACCTCTCTCTCTCCTCTCAGCCCAGCTCCAGCTGTGCCTGGCAGCTCCCAGCAGGGCCCTGCCCTTGGCCCTGTGCAATAACCCCAAATTCCAAGCCCTGCCCTCAGAGATCTCTCATCTCCATCCATCCCCGACCCTCCTGCCATGAGCTCGCTCTGCACTGCTGACAAATGCTGGATTAACAGCTCAGGGCTAATTGAGTTTGTGCCTTTGATAGCCGACTTCACCTCGCTCTCCTGTGATTTGTCACTCTGTGCCTCAGTGATATTTAGCTTGCAAATATTATGATCTCTCCTTACTGCCAGGCTTTTGTTTGTTCTTGTGCTTTGCCAAGTGAAGCCAGCTGAGAGGCTGTGAGGTGGGGTGGGAGCTCTGAGCTCAGCTCTCAGAGCTGCAGCTCCCACAGACCAGCTCTGACCACAGAGAAAAGCTGCAATGAAAATATTGCCAAAGTTACAAAGCCCCTACATGATATTTGAGTTAAAAATCATATTAAACACAAGCCAACACAGCCCCCTAAATGATATCTGAATTAAAAATCCTCTAAAACACAAGCTAACACAGCCCCCTAAATGATATCTGAATTAAAAATCCTATAAAGCACAGGCTAACAGAGCCCTTAAATGATATCTGAATTAAAAATCCTATAAAACACAGGCTAACAGAGCTCTCTTAATGATACTTGAATTAAGTCCTCTAAAACACAGGCTAACAGAGCCCCTTAAATATATTTGAATTAAAAATCCTATTAAACACAGGCTAACACAGCTCCTAAATGATATTTTAATTAAAAATCCCCTAAGACACTGGCTAACAGAGCCCCCTAAATGACATCTGAATTAAAAATCCTATAAAATACAGGCTAACACAGCCCCCTAAATGATACTTGAATTAACAGTCCCCTAAAACACATGCTAACAGAGCCCCCTAAATGATATTTGAATTAAAAATCCTCTAAAACACAGACTAACAAAGCCCCTAAATGATATTTGAATTAAAAATCCTATAAAACACAGGCTAACAGAGCCCCCTAAATATATTTGAATTAAAAATCCTCTAAAACACAGGCTAACAAAACCCCTAAATGATATTTGAAAATATGACAAATATTACAAATATTAAAAATCCTGTAAAACACAGGCTAACAGAGCCCCCTGAATGATATTTGAATTAAAAATCCCATAAAACACAGGGAACAATCCCATAACCAGGGCAGGTTTGGAGCTGTGCTGGGCAAGGTGCTGCTGCTGGGATCAGATGTTACACAAGTAGAAGATAAAATTAATCACATAAAATTAATCACATAAAATTAATCATATAAAATTAACCACACACAATTAATCACATAAAATTAATCACTCTAGACCTCAGCTCTGGCTGCTCCTGGCCATTGGCTGCGTTCTTTGGGGGTGTTCTGAGCCCATCCCAACCCCAATTCTCTGATTTTTCCCCAGAGCAGGGTTTTTAAAGCCAGCTCTGCTGCTCCCCTTGTTTTTGTTGCTGAGGATAAATGCAGGTTTTGGTTTCAGGGCTGACATTGGTTCTTCCAGTGCCATCAAACATGAAAACAAAATGTTCTCTCTGCCTGTGACACAGCGAAGAGGAGAGAGAGCTCAGCCTGGGCACCTTTGGGGCGCTGGTTTTATTCCCAGAAATTCAAAAAAAATTACATTTATCCAGCCCACAGCCACTGCTGAGGCTTCAGAGGGTGAAGTGTGATGGGAAACTTCAGAGGAATTCGAGCTTGAAGTGTCCAGGATGGTGCAGTGAATTATTCCAATATTGTGGAAATACTGACCAGGGAGCTGTAGAAGAAGGAGCAACAGTTTCCTCTTTTTTTCCATTTTTTTTTGAAGGGTTGAGTGGGAGAGCAGTAAGTTGGAAACTGGTTTGAGTTGCCTTGTGCTGATTGTTTGGGAGAAATTAAATGTCAGTGTTGTTGCTTGCTGGCCAGTCCATTTAAACCTGAATTGTTTCATTTAGGATGATTTGAACTCCCAGGGTGTGAAAATATTGACCAGGAAAGAAGGAGCAGAGAAAATTTTCCTTTTTTTTTCTCCATTTTTTTCAAAGGGTTGAGTGGGAGAAAAACAAATTGAAGATTGGTTTGGAGTTCCTTGGTGCTGATTATTGGGAAGAAATCATTGAGTTTCATGCTTATTGCCTAAATCCATTTAAACCTGATTTGCTTGATTTCTGCTGCTTTTATTTCCCAGATTACCAAGAAAATATTATGAAAAAGTGTGAAAATATTGTAAAAATATTGAGCAGGTTGCTGTAAAAGAAGGAAAAGAGAAAAAATTCCTTGTTTTTTCCAATTTTTCAGAGATTTGGCTGGGAGAACAAAAAGCTGGAAGCTGATTTGAGTTCTTTGTGCTAATTATTGGGGAGAAATCACTGAGTTTCAGGATTGTTACTTGCTGTGCAGCCTGATTTAAACCTGATTTATTGGAGTTCTGCTGCTTTTATTTCCCAGATTACCACGAAAATATCATGAAAAAATATGAAATATTATGCAAATGAAAAGATATGAAGATATTGTGCAAATATTGCCCAGGTAGCTAGAAAATAAAAGAAAAATTTTCCTTTATTTTCCAATTTTTCAGAGATTTGGCTGGGAGAACAACACACTGGAAGTTGATTTGAGTTCTTTGTGCTAATTATTGGGGAGGAATCACTGAATTTCAGGATTGTTACTTGCTGTGCAGACTGATTTAAACCTGATTTGTTGGAATTCTGCTGCTTTTATTTCCTAGATTACCACGAAAATATCATGAAAAAACATGAAATATTATGCAAATGAAAAGATATGAAGATATTGTGCAAATATTGCCCAGGTAGCTAGAAAAGAAAAGAAAAATTTTCCTTTTTTTTCCATTTTTTCGGCGGGTCGGCTGCAAGATTAAGAGCCTGCAAACCAGTTTGATTTTCCTTGTGCTGATTTTTGGGGTGAAACCATTAAAACCCAGCCTTGCTGCCTGCTGTGCAGACTGATTCAAGCAGATTTGTTGATTCTGGTGGTTTTATTTCCCAGATTACCTGGCCAGCCACGGGCGCCTGAGCGAGCCCGAGGCGCGGCGCAAGTTCTGGCAGATCCTGTCGGCAGTGGAATATTGCCACGGCAGGAAAATCGTGCACAGGGACCTCAAAGCTGAGAACCTCCTGCTGGACAACAACATGAACATCAAAATAGCAGGTATTTCACTTGATTTTGGTGTGGTTTTTTTATAAAACCTCCTTTTGGTGCTGCCTGGGATTCCGTCGTGGTTTTCCACGTGAATTTCGCCATGGTGGGTGTCAAGGTCCATCCAAATTTCCAATGTTAACCTCCAGAAAAAAAAGAATTAAAATGAAATAAACTAATTATTCAGTTGTAGACATTTTATAGTAGTTATAGACATTGTAATATATACAGACATATTATATTGTGTATAGACATTATTATAGTCACAGACATTTTTTGTGGGTGCCTTTAAAGCTGCCAGATGTTCAGGTTAAAACAGAGTTACCAAATAACTTCTTTCAACATTAAAAAACAAACCACAAAATGGAAGCTTATTGATTATTTTTTTCCTTTTTGCATGCATGATTTCACTTTAATTATAAATTTAGACACAGCAGATGTTGCTAGCAATAGAAATCATTTTCATTACAATTCCACAGATCCTTCCATGCTGACTTTAGCCCAGAGAGGCTGGAAATGGGTAAAACAGAGAATATCTTGATTTGGGGACTGCTGAACTTCAGCCTTCAAGAACAGGGGAGCAGGAAGGGAAGGAGTGAAGGAAGGAAAAGGAATTTCCCTTTCTCAGGCTGAGAGAGGTGAAATGAGGAAACATTCCTGGGTTATTTTACCTTTTCATTTCCCTGCTGGCGTTTCTGCCGTGGTGGAAGGGTTGTGGAGCCTTCCCCAGGTGGGTTCATCAGTGCTGCCATTCCTGGGGGGCTTTTCCTGTGCCCATTCCTGATTTCATGCTTGAACCCACCTCCAGCAGCTCCTGGCAGTCAGAACAACCAGGGACAATTGATCCACCAGGCCAGTTTATACTGAATTAATCCTAAATTCAGTCTGAGGGCAGCCAGCCACCCCCTTGCTCTGGGGAGCTGAGCTGAAAGAAGGGAATTTCTGTGCTGATGCTCACCTGTGCTTTCTCTCCAGCCTTCAGTGCCACGTTTTTGCCCCCTGATCCCTCTCTACCTCGTGATGTTCAGCCTGGCAGAATTTTCCAGAGCTCCTCAGGGGTCTCAGCTCCTGCATCCAGAGGTTTTCCTGCCCTGGGTGTCCTGAGCACTGCAGGGATGCAAATCCCCTGGGAGAAGCTCCCTGCAGAGCATCTCAGGAGAGCCAGGAGACTTCAGGGCTGGGAATGGGATGAGGAGATTCCATGGGCTCTGCCCTGCCCCAGCTGCTCTGCTGCTCCACTTCTCCAGTGCTCAGAGTTAATTACAGGTGGGCTGCATGCAGGTGAGCCCATGAACTGGTTCCTCCGTGGATCTCAGTCCTTATCAGGTTGATAAGAGCTCCCTGTGTCCAGCCTGGCTGCTGAAGGAGCTGGAGGAAAGTTCAGGCTGCTGGAAACTTTGTAGTGATTTGTGCCGAGTCAGTTGTTGGAGTTTTCCCTGCAGAGGAGAAGGATGACGAGCTGCACAGGGTTTATCTGGGATTTTTGGAGTTATCTGGTGCTGTGCAGATCCCTGGGAACAGCCTCTTCCAGTTGTTCATCTTGCTCATGGCTCATTTATCAGGCTGGGGAAGGACAGAGGGCAGCCAGGATCCCAGCTCTGATAGTTGGGATTTTCCTCTGGTTTCAGGTCTTGTAGGAGTTGAAAAAACCAGCACAATAACTGAGGAATGATTTTGATAAAGCTCTTCTTAGCTTCCAGTGCACCTCTCTCTAGGTTTGTTCTGCTGCTTCCAAGACTTTTATTGAGGCTTTTTACTCCTCAGGAGTACAACAGTTTTTAGTCAAACTAAAACAAAGTGAAACATGCCCAGAGTTACCTCTGTATTTCAGCCACCTGGAGAATAAACTAGCACTCCAAAGTGTTCCAAAACCTGTGGGCTCATAAGATTGCCACCTTCGATGCCTGAGGCTGGACTGAAATCCAGTTTTGTGTTAATATTGCTCTAAAAGGACTGGGACAGGCAGAATTTAAAGGATCTTCTCTCTCTAACTGGAATAAAGAATTTGAGGTGAGAGCTTTGATGGGTTTATTTTCTAGAAGATAGGAGGTGGTTGGGAGCAGAGCCCTTAAATTTTAGTGTAACTAGCAAAACTGAAGGTATCAGTGAGATAAAATGTCCGTTGAGAAGGGGAGGTGAGGAATTCCCTGCCAGGTTTAAGGTGGGATTTGTGCTCAGCACTGGCAGGGCAGCCCTGCCCGGCTCTTCCCAGAGCTCAGCAGCTGCTCTGGTGATGTGTCCTGGGCATTTGCTGCCTTTTGAGGGCATCTGAGGCATTTCAGCTCCCTGTGCTCTCCCTGAGCTCCACCTTTGCTGTGCAGCCAGAGATGCACCAGTAAAACCCAAACCCAGCTCGGGATGGGGACCCAGCTCCTGGTTTTGTCCTTCCAGCCCCAGGCTGGGGTGCCTGCAGGGAACTCTGCCTCCCTGCAGAGCCCAGGTAGGCAGAGACTGTTATTTTGAAGGAGGCTGGAGCTGCTGCTGGACAGGGAGATGTGCACTGACGTCAGGAGAGGCTGCTCAGCACTCGGGCCCTGAAGTGGGTCAGGTTTGTTGCTGCTCATACCTTGCCTTTATCAGCACCTCCGTGCCCATTATCTCCCAGGCTCACATTTCTCCTCCAACAAAAGCTCCCTGTGGCTCTCTGCAAGGCAGGCAGATTGAGTTCTGCTCCTGGTTTTAGGAGAATGGATTAATTATAGCTGTGGAGCTCCTTCTGGGAGGGTTCTGGAGGCACCAGCGAGAGGCTCTGCCATCCTGCTGGGGCTCAGCAGAGCTGCAGTGGCTCTGGCAGGAGCTGCCATTCTCAGATTGCAAATGGGGCTGAAATCTCAGGCTGGTTTTCCCATTTTTAAGGGGAAAACCAGATTCCACTGGCGTGATGTGTGCTCCAAAAATGATACCTTTGAAATTCAGGATTATTCTGAAGGGGGTAATGAGATTGAGAAATCAAATACCACAGAACTGTGCAGAGCCAATATTTGCAGATTGCACAAACACAGAGTTTATTCAGCTGAACACAATGCTGCAAATGATGGCCTTTTTTGGGTTTTTTGTTGTTTTTTTTTTATTTTAACGTGCAGATTCAGGGAAATGTTAAGGAGATCACTCCATTATATAATCTCAGTCCTCTGGTAATGAGCCCAATTTCAGTCCTTCTAGAATCCTGTCCCTGGCATATGTTTGTTTGGTTTGGTTTGGTTTGGTTTGGTTTTTTTTTTTGAGGGCTAGCACATTTTTTCCCTTGAATATCAGTGGTGTTTCCTCTGGAATGAGACATTTTTGGGGTTAAAAGTGACCACTTTGGATCCAGAATGGCTGTGACAGATCAGCAGTGGCAGAAGAGGAGCAAGGTGGAAGGGGGAGAATGAGAGACTGGTGATTTTTTGTGTGTTTAACTGAATCCTGGCCACTCCAAAAAGTGGAACAACTCAACTGACAGTGCAGTAATTACAAATCGAGGAAGCCCCATGGAACAAGCATCCAGGATCCTGACTAAATCCTGATTTTTTTTTTTTCTTTGAAAGGGTTTTCATGGATGTTATCCATGCTGGAGTGCTCACAAATTGTTTCCCAGCCATTTGTGTGGGGACAATAATGGAGACAAAAGGGGTGAGCATGAGAAGTTGTGTCCCCTAACAAATAATGCTGATCTCCCCCACCCAGGGAATTATTTTGTCCAACGAGTGAACAGAATTGGATGTTTTAAAGCCAAGAGCCAGTTCTGACATAGAGAGCACTGGTTTGAATTCCTGTATTACATGAAAAGCCCAGTGCCAGGCAGGAGGTGTTGGCAGTGCTTTGTGCAGGCAGTGCCTGCTGAAATTCACATCTGAAGGATTCTGGGCTTTCATTGGGCACCAAAAGGGAAGAAATTGAAGCTTTAGAAGTGCAGGGCTGAGGCAGAGTGGGGAAATCATGGTCCAGGTGTACAGGACACCCCTCCAGGCACGGGGGCTGCTGAGGAGTTCCCTCTGGCTGTGGCTGCTCCTCCTGGGAGCAGTTCCCAGCCTCTCATTCAGGAATTCTCTCCTGAAACTGGTCCTGAATTCTCTCCTCAGTGTCTGTGCTGTCCCAGGACCAGCAGAGCCAGCCCAGAGCTGCTCTCCCAGCCAGTTCTGCACTTCTTCTGCTCTGAGCCCCTCCAGGATGTCCTTTTGGTGACCAGGAATAAAACCTTGGTGTGGCACAAAATTCATCATCTAAAGATAATAATAACATAAACCTGAGGCTTCTTTTACACTGGCTTTTTGCTGCTCAGATTTTTTCATGTTTCTTTTTGGTGATTCCTTCAAAGAGGTGACTTTAAATCCCAGTCTGGAAAGGCAGAAAATGTCACTTTGTTTAGGATTTCAAATCCTTGTGCTCCCAAGCTGGTCATGCTTTCTTTAGCTGTGCTTACAAATAAATGTTCTTGTACTTGTGAATCTGATAGGAAGATTTATGAGGGTGGCACCCGAGGGAGAGCTGCAGCTCTGAGATAAAAACCTGATGTTTATCTGCACTACGAGGATGTTGAAAACCTGACAAATCCGAGATAAGTGAGGGGAGAAATCAGATTTAAGGGCACCTACACGGGGTGGCAAAATGCTCCTGTGGAGAGCAGGAATGGCTCCGTGGCATTGTCACCGTGGCCAGGCCAATTCTGTGGGAAGAAAAATGAAATAATGATTTAAAAAAAATCACAACAGCAGTCTGGCTGTGATAGGGGGAAAGGGGAGAGAAGGGGAAAGGGGAGAAAAGGGCAATGGAGGAAGAAGGGAAGAGGGGTGAAGGTGGCACCGTGCTGGGGGTTACCCAGAGGGATGGGGGGATTTGGGGTGGGCTCTGTTGTCCCCCCTGTGTTGTTGCAGCTGAAGGCTTTGCAGAGCTGCAGGAGGATGAGGGAGGGAGGGCAGCAGGGCTGTGCTGTCCTGTTCCACCCCCTGGTTCCTGCAGAAGTTTGGAATCTGAGCCGGCCTTGGCCGCCGGGCTCGGTGACGTCCCTGGGCCGCGGTGGCGTCACCGCCGCTGCCCGTCAGGGCTCTGCTGTGACAGCCCGGGCTCTGCTGTGACACCCTGACCTTCAGAGCAGCCCTGGCAGCCAGCCCGGCTGGCAGCAGCCTTTGATGGTGCCCAGGTGCCAGAGTTCACCCCGCAGGGTATCGGGTGTGTGACCCTGGTCCCCGCAGGGTGGGACAGTCGGGTTCTGCACGTACCGGGGCTGAGGGGCACTTCAGGTGCTCAGTCCCAGCTCTGGAAACCAAAACTGTTCCCAAAGTGCTTCGTTCTCGAGTGGTCCTGCAGGCAGGGATCCACTGGGGGCTGCTGGAGCTCCTGCTGGGAAAGAGCCCCCACTCCTTTCCCCCAGAGCTCTGTGTCAGCAGCCCCAGCTCTGCTCTGCTGCCCCAAACCAGCTCCAGGGTGACTTTTCTGATTGTTTGTTCAATCTCTCTGTGATTCTCTGATCCTGGGAGTTCTCCCGTGGTTTTCTGGCTCCTCTGAGCAGCACAGGCACCACAGACGGGGTGAATGGGATGGTTCAGCAGAGCCTGTGAAAACCACAGCGTTTATCAGCTCTGCTATCTGCTGCCCAGCATTCCAGCACCCTGGGAGCATTCAGAGCTGGATCAACAGCCTGATGTCACCCTGCTTGTCACCTCCCAGGAGCATTCAGAGCTGCATCCACAGCCTGATGTCACGCTGTTTGTCACATCACAGTGCCCTGTTTGTCACCTCCCAGCATCCCTGTGAGCATACAGAGCTGCATCCACAACCTGAGCCCTGCTTGTCACCTCCCAGCATCCCTGATTGTCACCTCAGAGCATTCAGAGCTGCACCAACAGCCTGATGTCACCCTGTTTGTCACCTCCCAGGAGCATTCAGAGCTGTACCAACAGCCTGATGTCACCCTGTTTGTCACCTCACAGTGCCCTGTTTGTCACCTCCCAGCATCCCTGGGACCATTCAGAGTTGCACCATCAGCCTGAGCCCCATTTGTCACCTCCCAGCATCCCTGATTGTCACCTCAGAGCATCCCTGGGAGCACTCAGAGCTGCATCCCCAGCCTGATGTCACCCTGTTTGTCCCCCCTGTCACAGCAGCACCAGCTCGAGGGGAGAAGCACCAGCCTCTGTCTCTGAGCTCCTTTTAAAATAAAGGATAAAAATTCTGATTGATGTCAGACCACAGCTGGTCCTGCACCATAAAAAGCAGCTTTTAAAGGATGTTTGTCTGTGGGCTGGTGACTCCGAGGCTGCAGACAGCCCCAGGAGCAGCTGAAGTCTGTCTGTCCTTCCCAGCTCAAGTCCCTGTGCTTTCCCATGCCTGTTGCTCTTGGCACAGCTCCTTCCTCCCAGCAACAAAGCTTGTCAAAATTTGTTGTGTATTCAAGGCTAGGAAGCACCTCAGGAAAGCCCAGGAAATCTCAGATTATCTC
The DNA here is from genome assembly GCF_027477595.1 of Haemorhous mexicanus. Taxonomy (NCBI): domain Eukaryota; kingdom Metazoa; phylum Chordata; class Aves; order Passeriformes; family Fringillidae; genus Haemorhous; species Haemorhous mexicanus. The sequence goes on from NC_082364.1 coordinate 6,114,688, forward strand.
CTGGCAAGTCAATAATCTCATTTATCTGCTGTCAGTTTGTTGAATTTTGAGGATGGCTGTTTACAGCAGTGTTTCAATAATTCCCCAGCACAAAACCAGCAAAAACCAGAGAACATCCAGCAGCCACCGTGGGACTGGGACTGTCCCCACAAAAGGATTTGGGGTGGAACACAGAGGGCTGTGCCTGGAATGATTCTTTGTGCTGCACTGGAAGCTTGGAGTGACTTTTCCCTTCGTTTTTTCCCACAGATTTTGGCTTTGGGAATTTCTACAAGAGCGGGGAGCCTCTGACCACGTGGTGTGGGAGCCCCCCCTACGCAGCCCCCGAGGTCTTTGAAGGGCAGCAGTACGAGGGACCCCAGCTGGACATCTGGGTACCTTTATCCTGAATTTTACCTGCATTCCACTCAGCTTCTGGGAAGCTGGAACCAATATTCGATTGTTCTGAAGCTGCACATCTGGAATATTTGATTTTTCTTACCTGCAGATCTGCAATCCTTGATTTTTCTGAAGCTGCACACCTGGAATATTTGATTTTTTTAACCTGCAGATTTGCAGTATTTTTCTGAAGCTGCAGATCTGGAATATTTGATTTTTCCAAACCTGCACATCTGGAATATTTGATTTTTTTTTTAACCTGCAGATCTGGAATATTCCATTTTTCTTAACCTGCAGATCTGGAATATTTGATTGTTCTTAAGCTGCAGATTTGGAATATTTAATTTTTCCGAAGCTGCAGATCTGGAATATTTGACTGTGCTTAAGCTACAGATCTGGAATATTTGATTTTTTTAACCTGCAGATTTGGAATATTTGATTTTCCTTAACCTAGGAAGGTGTTGGTATTTAAAATAAACTCACCTTCACTTCTGAGTTAAGGACTCTCTGAAGGTGCTCAGCTTGCAGCAATCCCCAGTTCCGTTTTTGACAGGGTTTTCTTTTAAAACAATCCATATTTAATTGTAAAATCTCAGCGTTTTTACCAAGTTTTGAGGTCAGCACCTGCTCTTTCCCCCTTGACAGACCCAGTGCTGTGCCAGGCTGCTGTGCTTCTCTCACTGGGATTTTTTTTTTGGCAGGAACTGGGATTTTTTTGGCAGTGCCAATTCCTTAAATCCTTCCAGGAATAAGCAATTGCAGCAGAGCTCTTGCCCATCATTTCCCCTTTTGCTCACATTGAATAATCCCCTAAGCTGGCTGTTCATAGAAACTCCTCCCCACGGGCTTTAAATGGAAAATATCACAGTTTTTCACTTGGAGTGGCTGCTGTGGGAGGGTTGCTTTTGTTTGGGCAAGGCTGAGATTAACAATCAAATAAATAAATAAATAAATAAATAAATAAATAAATAAATAAAAATAATAATATCCCCAATTCTCAGCCGAAGTTGGGGTTCACTCCTCAGTCAGCTCCCTTCTTTCCATCTAAATTTCCTTTTTCTTCAGGAAATAATTATTTCTGTGGCAGGGCTCGGCCTGCACCCTCAGAGACACTGCTGGGAGCTGGGAGCTGAGCTGAAAATTCCCTTTTTTTTCCCCACAGAGCATGGGGGTGGTGCTCTATGTGCTGGTGTGTGGAGCCCTGCCCTTTGATGGACCCACCCTGCCCATCCTGAGGCAGAGGGTGCTGGAGGGGAGGTTCAGGATCCCTTATTTCATGTCAGAAGGTAACAGTGGAACGGTTTTACTCATTTTGGTGTGCTTTGAATGAATTCTGGGGTGAGCACGAGGTGGGCAGGGGAAATGGCACTGCTGGCCATGAAGAATTTGGGGTTTTCTCCACTTTAATGTGATTTTTAGTGCTGTTTTGAGAGGTTTTTAGCAGCAGTGCTGCATCTCTGGGCTGTAGGTCACTAAGTTTGAAATCCTTATTATTATTTTTTCTCCTTTCCAACAGAGTGTGAGCACCTGATCAGGAGAATGCTGGTCCTGGACCCCTCCAAACGTCTGAGCATTGCTCAGATCAAGGAGCACAAGTGGATGCTGGTGGAAGTTCCTGCCCAGAGGCCGATGCTGTACCCAGCAGGGGAGGAGAACCAGCCCTCCCTGGGGGAGTACAACGAGCAGGTGCTGAGGCTGATGCACAGCCTGGGCATTGACCAGCAGAAAACTGTGGAGGTAAAACTCAGGTGGGGCTGAAACACCTCAAATGGGGGTGAAACACACGGAAATGGGGGTGAAACACCTCAAATGGGGGTGAAACACACGGAAATGGGGGTGAAACACCTCAAATGGGGGTGAAACACCTCAAATGGGGGTGAAACACATGGAAATGGGGGTGAAACACCTCAAATGGGGGTGAAACACACAGAAATGGGGGTGAAACACCTCAAATGGGGGTGAAACACACAGAAATGGGGGTGAAACACCTCAAATGGGAGTGAAACATTGAATTGGAGGTGAAACTCACTGAAATGGGGGCGAAATATTGAATTGGGGGTGAAACACAAATGGGGGTGAAACACACAGAAATGGGGGTGAAACATTGAAATGGAGGTAAAACACGTTGAAATGGAGGTGAAACAGAAATTGGGGTGAAACACACAGAAATGGGGGTGAAATATCTCAAATGGGGGTGAAGCATGCAGAAATGGGGGTACAATACCTCAAATGGGGGTGAAACACACTGAAATGGGGGTAAAACACACTGAAATGGGGGTAAAACATGCTGAAATGGGGGTGAAACACCTGCAAGAGATTCTTGCTCCTGCTCAAACACCCCACAAAGGGATGATTTCCTTTTTTCTCTTCCTTTTCTAGTGAATTACCCAGGCTGGACCTCTTGGTCTCTGTCTCACTGGGCAGTCCTAGGTGTGAGCTTAAGTCCCAAAGGTCCTGTGAGGTGTTTCTGTACCAAATTGGGGACATTTGGGTACAATTTGGACCTCTTGGCCTCTGTGCTCAGCCCCAGGTGTGAGGTGAAGCCCCAAAGCTCCTAGGAGACACTTCAGGAGAGAAACTTTTGGGGTTTTTTTGCCTTTTTAAGCAGACAGAGAATAATTTGGTCACTCCATCAACAGGGGGCACATCCCTACACTGTGCTTTTTTAAATTTTTTTTGCAGTCCCTGCAGAACAAGAGCTACAACCACTTTGCTGCCATCTATTACCTGCTGGTGGAGAGGCTGAAGTCGCACAGGAGCAGCTTCCCCGTGGAGCAGCGCGTGGACGCGCGCCAGCGCCGGCCCAGCACCATCGCCGAGCAGACCGTGGCCAAGGTCAGCTCCCTCCTCACCCTGGGCTGCTCTGCCTCTCCCTCCTCACCCTGGGCTCCTCTGCCTCGTTCCCTTCCAAAATCCCTCCCTTCCCACCTGCAATCCCTCTCTGCTTGGTGGGGTTTCATCCTGAGGCCTAAAATGCTTAAAATGGCGGCCCAGCACCATCGCCGAGCAGACCGTGGCCAAGGTCAGCTCCCTCCTCACCCTGGGCTGCTCTGCCTCTCCCTCCTCACCCTGGGCTCCTCTGCCTCGTTCCCCTCCAAAATCCCTCCCTTCCCACCTGGGATCCCTCTCTGCTTGGTGGGGTTTCATCCTGAGGCCTAAAATGCTTAAAATGGCGGCCTGGCACCATCACTGAGCAGGCCAAGGTCAGCTCCCTCCTCACCCCTAGGCTGCTCTGCCTCTCCCTCCTCAGCCCTGGGCTCCTCTGCCTCATTCCCCTCCAAAATCCCTTCCTTCCCACCTGGGATCCCTCACTGCTTGGTGTAGTTGCATCCTGGAGTTTAAAATCCTGGCCCAGCACCATTGCTGAGCAGACCATGGCCAAGATGGTCTGGGCTCCTCTGCCTCTCCCTCCTCACTCCTGGACTCCTCTGCCTCTTCTTCCTCACCCCTGGGTTGCTCTGCCTCGTTCCCCTCCAAAATCCCTCCCTTCCCACCTGCAATCCCTCTCTGCTTGGTGGGGTTTCATCCTGAGGCCTAAAATGCTTAAAATGCCGGCCTGGCACCATCACCGAGCAGACCGTGGCCGAGGTCAGCTCCCTCCTCACCCCTGGGCTCCCCTGCCTCATTTCCTTCCAAAATCCTTCCTTTCCCACCTGCAATCCCTTGCTGCTTGATGTAGTATCATTCTGAAGCCTAAAATGTAAATATTGCATTTTAAATATTGCTGCTTGGTGGGGTTTCATCCTGAGGCCTAAAATGCCGGCCCAGCACCATCGCCAAGCAGACCGTGACCAAGGTCAGCTCCCTCCTCACCCCTGGGCTCCTCTGCCTCATTCCCTTCCAAAATCCCTCCCTTCCCACCTGGAACCCCTCTCTGCTTGGTGGTCTTCCATCCTGAAGCCTAAAATGCAAACCTTGGCTTTGGTTTTAGCGAGGATCTCGTTGCTCCTCTCCTTGGGAAGGCTGAGCTGGAGGATTCCCTTTGGGATATTTGGGTTCTGCTGAGGTGAAGCTCAGCCTCAGTTATGAAAACACAGGTCCAGGAACAGCGTGGCAAAGATTAAACCCAGGTTTAAGCTTGGTTCTTGTGATAGAAAGTCATGGTATTGTAGAGAAAATGATCAGTTTTAAGATGTATTAATGATCAGTTTTAAGATGTATTAATGATCAATTTTAAGATGCATTAAAAGCAGGATGAACAAGGAGGAATTAAACACCTCTGGGAGGGGGTTCCTTGTGCTGAATTCCTGCATTTTAGAGCCAGATTCCCACTTTTTTCTTCAGCTGCAGCCTCCCAGTTGTCCCAAGGATAATTTGTTTTCACACATGGTGGCACCACAGCTCCTGGCTCAGGGTGATTGTTTCCTCTTGGCCAGTGGTGTGGATGCTGCACTCCAGGAAATAAAGGCTCAAAACCAGGGGAAAATATCCCTGTTCTCCTAATTTTTAGGAAATTTCCCAAAAAAAAGTCATTGAAACCATTCCTGAGCCTCCTGGTAGCAGCCAGGGGGTTGGAATTAATATAAAAAAGGAATTTTAGAGCACCAGAAAGCCCCAAACTCTGTCTGTGCTGCTGGGAATAAGTCAGCTCCAGTAGGTGCTGAGCTCAGGGCCATTTGGGGCTGGCCTGGGTCTTTTGGGGGTGGCAATGTTGTTTTTTTCCCACGTTCAAAGGCTAAGGATGTTCTCTATCCCAAACCAAGAAGTAAATCTTGCACCTCTGCTTTGGCACCAGGCTGCACATTGTTCCCCCCGTGGCTTTGGGCGCTGCTCCCCCCGTCAGGCCGTTGCAGTTTTTGCAGTTTTGAGTGTCTCAGTTCTGTTTTGCAGGCCCAGGCCGTGGTGAACCTGCATTCCCCAAGCCCAAGGCTGCTGCAGTCTCCAGGGCTCCCCTCAGCCTCAGGAGCAGAAACCTTTTCCTTCCCTCCCTCCAGCTGCCAGGGAGAGGCAGCATTTATGGAGGAGGAAAGGGTTGAGACACCAAAGGTACAGCTTGAAATCACCCTATTATTTCTTTCTTGTTTTTTTTTTTCCAGAATTCATTCCAGCTAAAAAATATTGTTGTCTTTTAAAAGCACAGCAGTGCTTCCTGAAATTTAAGTATTTAAGCATCAAGAGCTGTAGGTATTCCAAATCCTCCTTCCCTGTAACTCCCCACAGCTGTGTCTTTTTTCATCATTCTTCTGTCTCCTGGTCTTTGCTTTCCTTCCATTCTCACCACACTGCTTTTGGAAAGGGGAGGAAAAAAAGCCCAAAAAAGTGGGTTTCATTCCCTTGTTCTTCTAAAATGTATTTTCAAGAGCTCTGAGGACTCCTCCTTCTCACACAAAGGGCTCCTGGATGCAGCAGAAGTGTCCAAAAGGAGCTCCAGCCTGCTCTGGAGTCTGCAATTTAAAAGGGGAAATAGCTTAAAATAATTACATTTATGAAGTATGTGACTCTCATAAAACTTCTGCTGTTTTCTCTCACGTTGCACCAGGTTATAACTTGAATTTCAGCATATTTATCCTGCCTGGTGCCAGCTGGGGTTTGATTTCCTGCCTGCCAGTTTGAAGGGTTTATTGCTCCCTGGTTTGTTCCCAGCACCAGGAGCGTGGCTCTGCTTCTCAGCTCTGGCTCCTTGTGTGGTCTGTGGCAGCTGGAGAGCACAAACCAGTTCAAAGGCTCTCCAAAATTCACATTTCCAGCTTCATTTTGCATCCCCCTTTTGCTTTCTAGCTGCACTTTGGCCAGGGTAGGTCAGCAGCTGGTGACAGCAGTGAGGTGTCAGGGCTGAACTCACTTGGGAATATTCTTAATTTCTGTAGGACTTGAGCACTAAAGATTTCCAGGCTCTGATTCCTGGAGAAGCTGCAGGGAGCCAGCGTGGGGTGGGTTCTGCTCCTCCTTTCTGCCAGAGCAGTGCCAGGCACTTGAGTGGGGAAGTCCCAAAGGGGAAGGAAGGTGTTCAAAAAATGAAATTTAGAGGTAAAATCCACCCAGTCAGAACAGAGGCAGCAGAGCCAGAGTTCTCCCGTGCAGGAATCATCCTTTTCCTGCTGTTTAAACTATTTATAGCTGTTTCTGGGGATTTTCCTACCATACAGTTCTGCCTCAAGACCATTTGTTAGGAGTTGCTGTTCATGCAGTGAAAGATCTTTTCCAAACCCTCCTCCTTTGCAAAATACCAAAGAACTTGGAGGAAAATTCAGGAATGGCTGACAAAAAAATGGCTTGACATAAAATCAGCTGCAGCAGTGCCAGGTTTTGTGGTAAAGGATTGAGGTTTTTCCATCCATATTTTACCCAGTGTGATCCTAATTGTGCAGCAGGACAGAGCCTCCAGAAGCTGCAGGACATGGAAATATTTAGAAATAAATGTATATTTAAATGATATTAATATAAATAAATATAATAATGGAATATTTAAAATATATAAATAATGACGTAAATTTAAAATGAAATAATATATAAAATTTTTGGTTTTGCCTAAAACCCGTGTAAATTAACATGGCAAAGAATTGGTTAAGGTACAGGAGGATCCATGGCAAACTGGCTTGGAGGATAAAACCAGAATTAAAATCCCAGGAGCAGTTTAGGCTGGGGAGGTGAATTAAAATCCCAGGAGCAGTTTAGGCTGGGGAGGTGAATTAAAATCCCAGGAGCAGTTTAGGCTGGGGAGGTGAATTAAAATCCCAGGAGCAGTTTAGGCTGGGGAGGTGAATTAAAATCCCAGGAGCAGTTTAGGCTGGGGAGGTGAATTAAAATCCCAGGAGCAGTTTAGGCTGGGGAGGTGAATTAAAATCCCAGGAACAGTTTAGGCTGGGGAGGTGAATTAAAATCCCAGGAGCAGTTTAGGCTGGGGAGGTGCCTCCAAAGGTCTGATTCAAACTGTGGGAGGCTGCTCAGGCCTTTATCAGGCTGGGTAAATCCAAGCAGGGAGATTCCACAGCTTCTCCAGGCAACCTGTGTTTGCAGGGGAACAACATTCATCAAGTGGAGCTGTGCTGGGAAAGGTGCATTTATGGAGTTAGTGCTGAGCACAGCCCTGCAAGGATGAAATGCAAGGCTGGGGATTTTCCTGGTGTTTATCTGAGCCTGATAAATGAGCACAGTAGGTATAGGAAGGGGGGAACAGCAGTATTGAACATTCCAGAAATATTTTATACTCGTGAACTAAGCTGGCAAAGTTTTTAATAACTCAAAAAAAAAGATCAAAAAAAAAAAAACCCCAAAAACACCAGAAAACCAGCCCTGGAAAGCACAGAACTGTGGGAATAAGAATATTTAGAATAAAAATATTTAGTTGTAGGGATTGAGTGTTCAGGGAATGTAAATGGGAAATGAAGAACTGTCCATGGCAAGCTTTACTCAACTCAGCAGAGTTAAAGATCCCAAGTGCTCTCAGGCCAGGGAGCTCCTGCTTCTGGGGCATGGAACAAAACTGGGCACAAACAGGGCTGGGCACAAACAGAGCTGGGCCTAAACAAAGCTGGGCACAAAGAAATGAGAGCACAGAACAAAACTGGGCACAAACAGGGCTGGGCACAAACAGAGCTGGGCCTAAACAAAGCTGGGCACAAAGAAATGAGAGCACAGAACAAAACTGGGCACAAACAGGGCTGGGCACAAACAGAGCTGGGCCTAAACAAAGCTGGGAACAAAGAAATGAGAGCACAGAACAAAACTGGGCACAAACAGGGCTGGGCACAAACAGAGCTGGGCCTAAACAAAGCTGGGCACAAAGAAATGAGAGCACAGAACAAAACTGGGCACAAACAGGGCTGGGCACAAACAGAGCTGGGCCTAAACAAAGCTGGGAACAAAGAAATGAGAGCACAGAACAAAGCTGGGCACAAACAGGGCTGGGCACAAAGAAATGAGAGCACAGAACAAAACTGGGCACAAATAGAGCTGGGCACAAAGAAAGCTGGGGACAAACAAAGCTGGACCTAAACAAAGCTGGGCTGAGACAAAGGTGGGCACAAAGGTGGGTGCAGACAGAGCTGGGCCCAAACAGAGCTGTCCCTGTGCCCCCAGGTGAATGGCTGCCTGCTGGACCCCGTGCCCCCCGTGGTGATGAGGAAGGGGTGCCAGTCCCTGCCCTCCAGCATGATGGAAACCTCCATCGATGAAGGAATCGAGACTGAAGGAGAGGCAGAGGAGGACCCAGCCCAGGCCTTCGCTGCCCTGCAGGCAGCTCGAGGGGGCAAGAGGAGGCACACCCTGGCTGAGGTCACCAACCAGCTGGTGATGGTGCCAGGCACAGGTACAGCTCAGCTCAGAGCTCATTCTCTCCCTCAGCACTCAGGCTGATCAGCGGGGGATCAGGGTTTATCAGTGATGAGCACAAGACAGTTTGTATTTACTAAAAAAGGGAAAAAAACCCCACAAAATACCCCAAAATCTGCTGTTGAGACGGTATAAAATCAGAGCAGTGAATTTACAGGTGATTAAACTCATGCAAAACCCCAAAAGCTGCTGGGAAATGTGGCAAAATTGGCTCCTCTCTCAACCGAGTTTGCCCAAATCATTCATCCCCTAAAGAGGAGCTGGCAGAGAGCCGTGGGGAAATGAAACCCTCTGGACTCCAAGGTGACCAAGCCTTTCAGGCTGCAGTTTTGTCAGGATTAAAAAAAAACCCCTAAACACTTCCCAGTGAACACCTGCAGAGTGTCTGACTGCTGCAAGAAACTGCAAAACCCCAGCAGCCAATCCCCATTATTGTACTGCAAGTTTCACTTGACAATTCCTTTGTCAAAACTGATTTCTCTGGCTGTTCACTCTAAGGTAGCCACTGTTAGCAGGAGTAGCTCGGGTCAGTGGTGCTGATTCTCACTTTTATCCTGTTTTTTGGGATTTTTTGTCCCAGGGAAAGTCTATTCCTTGGATGAGAACTCCTCCCTGGGCAGCATCGACTCAGAGTACGACATGGGCTCCGTGCAGAGGGATCTCAAATTCCTGGGCGAGACCCCTTCCCTGAAAGAGATGGTGCTGAGCAGCCAGCAGCCCCCACGGGTGGCCTCCCCTTTCCTGGGGCTCAGGCCTGCCAACCCAGCCATGCAGGCCCTGAGCTGCCAAAAACGGGAGGCTCACAACCGCTCCCCCGTCAGCTTCCGCGAGGGCCGCCGCGCCTCCGACACCTCCCTCACCCAAGGTAGGTGACTGCTCTGCAGAGAAACTGCTCTGTTCAGCACCAGTCATCTGTTCTAACACTGCTTCAATGGCAGTGACACCCTGGCACAGCAGGAAATGCCCTCTGTGCCCAGCTGTGGCTTGGTTGTCACTCAGTTTATCTCCGGTGCTAACCAGAAAATCAGATTATTGTGACAATGGGTTTTTGCTCTTCTCTTTCTCCTTCTCCTTCTCCTTCTCCTTCTCCTTCTCCTTCTCCTTCTCCTTCTCCTTCTCCTTCTCCTTCTCCTTCTCCTTCTCCTTCTCCTTCTCCTCTCCAGGAATTGTAGCATTTAGGCAGCACCTCCAGCACCTGGCCCGAACCAAAGGAATCCTGGAGCTGAACAAAGTCCAGCTGCTCTATGAACAGATGGGATCAGAGGAGGAGCCTTCCCTGGCATCAGCTGCCACCCAGCTGCAGGACCTCATGAACAGCCCTGCCCAGGTACCTGAAGCAGAAATCAAGCTCCATCTCAGTGGTGTGGGGCAGATCAGGAGAGGATGAGGTGCTGTGGAGATCTGGGAAGGGCTGACTGACAGATCAAGTGTCCTGTTCTCCTTTCTGCCTTCCCCACAGTGCAGAATTTGGAGCCTTTGCCCACCCTCGTGGTGTCAGTGGGGGCTCTGCCAGCTTCCCAAACCCAGCAGTCACTGCTTTCAGTCTGAAGGGGGTTTGGGATTTAGCAGAGGCCAGGGACACCTTTCCTTGGTGGAGGCAGAGCTGCAAGGAGCAGATTGCAGTCACACACAGGGTGATTTGCAGAGGGAGGGTTACAGAGCTCCCGGGGGGGGTTTAGTGCAACAGGAGCAGCAACCACGGAGCCTCTCAAAGCAAGGGTTAGGGGAGCCTTTTCTGGCCATGCAGCTTGCTCCTCTTCCCCCTGCAGGAGGAAGGCTCCCAGCAGCAGCAGCAGCAGCAGGAGGCTCCAGCTGCTTTCCCCAGCAGTGCACAGCCCCCGCTGCTGCCGCGGAGGCAGAGCCTGGAGACTCAGTACCTGAAACACCGGCTGCAGGTACCCCTGCCCCCTGCCCTGTGAATCCCACCCTGCCCTGCCCTGCCCCGCCCTGCCCCACCCTGGGAATCCCACCCTGCCCTGCCCCGCCCTGCCCCACCCTGTGAATCCCACCCTGCCCTGCCCCACCCTGCCCCACCCTGTGAATCCCACCCACACTGTCCCACCCTGCTCCTCCCTGCCCCACCTACCCTGCCCCACCCATCCTGCTCCTCCCTGCCCCACCCTGCCTCTCCCTGCCCCACCCTGCCCCACCCACCCTGCTCCTCCCTGCCCCACCCACCCTGCCCCGCCCTGCCCCATCCCACCCTACCCTGCCCCGCCCTGCCCTACCCTGTGAATCCCACCCTGCCCTGCCCCACCCTGCCCCACCCTGGGAATCCCACCCTGCCCTGCCCCGCCCTGCCCCACCCTGTGAATCCCACCCTGCCCCGCCCCACCCTGCCCCACCCACACTGTCCCACCCTGCCCCACCCACACTGTCCCACCCTGCCCCACCCTGCCCCACCCACCCTGCTCCTCCCTGCCCCACCCACCCTGCCCCGCCCTGCCCCATCCCACCCTACCCTGCCCCGCCCTGCCCCACCCTGTGAATCCCACCCTGCCCTGCCCCACCCTGCCCCACCCTGGGAATCCCACCCTGCCCTGCCCCGCCCTGCCCCACCCTGCCCCACCCTGGGAATCCCACCCTGCCCTGCCCCGCCCTGCCCCACCCTGTGAATCCCACCCTGCCCCGCCCCACCCTGCCCCACCCACACTGTCCCACCCTGCCCCACCCTGCCCCACCCACCCTGCTCCTCCCTGCCCCACCCACCCTGCCCCACCCTGCCCCTCCCTGTCCCTACAGGACACCAAATATCACGACACACACACGCTGCTGTTTCTAAGGTGGCAAAGGGCAGTTTATTTTCTGACTCCAACCTTTATAGATTTCCTAAAGTGACCCTGGACTGGAGGGTGACAGTGCCACCTCTCCAATGACACTGGACAAACCAAGAGCCCATCAGATTTCTGCTCCTCCATAAAAGAATGCAAAACAATCAGTTATTGACAGAAAGTGTGGGAGAAAGTTCCTTACAAGAATGTAAACATCAAAAAGCTTAAAAAAAAATCTTTAAAAATCCAGGTCCCACTGCCCCTCCATGCCCCACCCTGCAGCTCAGCCCAGCAGCTCTGGGCTCCTGCTGCCCAGGAGAGCTCTCAGGGAACAGCTGAAGTGGGAATTGCCCCGTTTTTGTGGTGTCAGGCACTGACCCTGATTATGCCAAAAGTGCATTCTTGCTGTTTTCCTGCCCAGCCTGGCAGTGTTTAACAGCTGCTGCTGAACACAGATTATTGCTGTAACATCTCAAAAAGGTTCTGCATCAGCACCTGAGGAGCCACTTCCAAACCCCCTGGGCCTTCCTCTTCCACACCCCCTTTATTTCAAACCCATTTTCATATACCTTTAGTTCATAAAAAACTGGTTTTTCCCCAGTTTTCCAGCTTACAGCATCTTCCACTTGGGAAGAAGCCTTCCATGGATTTTTTTGGCACAATCTCTCCTGCCAAAATGTTGCCTGAGGGTTGGAAGCCAATGGGCAGCATTATGGGTTTAGAGAGGGGCTCTGTGGGCAGCTGGGCACTTAGAGGGGTAGAAAACCTTTCTTGTGCTTTCTGGACTCATTCATTAAATCAAAAGGCATTTAAAGCAGCTCTGCTCTCCCTGCAGAAGCCCACTCTGCTCTCCAAAGCTCCCAACACCTGCCAGCTCTACTGCAAAGAGCTGCCCCGGAGTCTGGAACAGCAGCTCCAGGAGCACAGGTGAGAGTCCCCCAGATAATGCAGAAAAATTACTCTCAAGAGTAATAAAACAACTGGAACTCTCCTTGTCCATTTAGAAATTATCTGAAAAAGGAAAGTTTCACTTCAAAACTTCATTTACAAGCAAGAACAAATCCTGCCGTGTGTTTACAAATTTCTCTGCTCCCAAATTCCCCAGAGCAGTGAACAGCAGGCTTCAAAATACAAACACAGTGCATCTCATTCTTACCAAAGGGAACTAAACACTGCGTGGGGTTAGCTTAAAAAATTGATAGAGTTGTCAGAGGAGAGGTTTGATAACACTGGAAGGTGGTGACTTTGATGTGCTGCAGAAGTCACTGGGCAGGATTGCCCGGGGATTTGGGGCTGTGTGAGTGGCCCAAATGGCCAAAATAACCTTTTTTTTCTGTCCTGGCTGCAGGCTGCACCAGAAGAGGCTGTTCCTGCAGAAGCAGTCCCAGCTGCAGGCCTACTTTAACCAGATGCAGATAGCAGAGAGCTCGTACCCCCGGGCCAGCCCTCTGCCCCTGCCCTGCCCGGAGGAGCTGCAGCCCCAGCAGCAGCAGCAGCAGCAGCAGCAGCAGCCCCAGCAGCAGCAGCAGCAGCAGCAGCAGCCAGCCCAGTTCAGCCTGCAGCAGCCCCTGAGCCCCTCCCCGGGGCAGCTGCACTTCGAGCCCTTCCTCAGGCAGTTCCCCAAGGTGCAGCTGGAGCCGCCCAGCCCGTCCCGGCTGTCCCCCCCGGGGCAGGGCCAGCCAGCACAGCCCCTCCCGTTCCCCTACCAGACTTGTGAGCTGCCTGCTGTCCCCTCTGCCGAGCAGTGCCACCTGTCCCCGAGCAGTGGGGCCGTGCCTGAGAGCCAGAGCAGCTCTGCAGAGGCACAGCCCAGCTACGACTCGCTGCCCCTGCCAGAACTGCCCGGACTCTTTGATTGTGAGATGATGGAGGCTGTGGATCCCCAGCACGGTGGCTATGTGCTGGTCAATTAGCACCCAGAGCACACTGGAAGGACAAAAGGAGAAGCATGTGAATTTTTGGTTGGTTTTTTTTTTTTTTCCACCCCCCATTCCTACCCCCCGTCGAGGTTTTTCGACCCTTGAATTGACAGGGGAACTGAAAATCCATCTGGCTGGAAGAAAAAAAAAAAATAGCAGGAGGTGTTTGGCCCCAGTGGCAGGGGCTGGAGAACAGGGAGTTCAACAGCAGCTTCATCCCACAGAGTCTGCGTAGAAGGAGGCAAAAAAGGGGAAATTCAGAGGAAGGAAATAGCCCCTTCTGAAAAAAATTGGGGAGTTTGTCAGCATTCATCCACCATCCACTGGGAGAGAGGAGAGTGAGTGCACACTCCTCGTCCTTCTTGGCAATAAAAGCAATAGTTTTCACTGAAATTCAGGGTAGATTTGGGTCTGCGCTGATGGCAGCTGAAATCCTCTGGAGAACAGGAGCACGAGGTGGAATTCAGGGGAAGTTGCACTTGGGTTGAGCTCCTGCTCTGGAATTACTCTGTGGCCAGCCCTGAGCGTCTCAGGCAGCCTCCACTTCCTCCTGCTGGCACCCAGACAGGATCTCCCAAGCCTGCCAAGGAGCTCCTCAGTGTCTGCTGAAGGAATCTGGACCCTGACTTTGTCACAAGAAACCTGGGACTGTGTGGAGAGACCTCTGGGTGGGGATTGGAGTTCTGGAGGATCGAGGATGAGCCAACAGACACAGAAGGTAAGAGAGCCATGAAGGAGAACAAGAGCTGCAGGAAATTGCATTAAAAAAAAAAAATAGAATCCACCTGGGTGGCTTTTAAAATCACCCCCATTTTCAGGAGGGCTCTGTCCTGGAGAAATTCTGCTCCCTGGAAAGGATCCACCTGTCCCCGGGTTGCATTTTAAAAACAAACAAGCAAACAAAACTGTGTTTTGAATTTGCAGTATGTGTTGCTGGTGGTTTCTTGAGCTTTGTATATTTGGACAATTATTTAGGGTTTTAGAACTTTAAGGATAAAAAACACAATGAGCTTATAAAAAGTAAAAAAAACACCCCTGTGAAGTGATAGTGCTGTGCCTTTTTCAGTTCTTTATCAGCCTACATGCTTTTTTCTGAAGAAAGTCGACAATACCCCATGTATGTCCCTGCTGTGGCCAAAGTCCCTTCAGAGCACACGTCCCACCATGTGGGACATGTTTAACTCTCTGAGTGCTTGAATGGCTCGTGTATATAGGACACTGAAAGTATCACAGCAATATTTCAGCATCAAACTCTTGATGTGCCAACCTTTTCAAGGGATGCTCCAGCTCCAGCAGGAGCTGTGTCTCCAGAACTTTCCACTGATCCAAGTCGCAGGAGGGGGTGGCTCAGGGAGCTGCAGGAAGCTGAGATCTCCAGTTTGGGCTTTGGCTCTGACCCTGAGGTGGCGTGGGCCAGCCCAGGCCGGTGGCCAGCTGGCCAGGCCAGCCCTTCCTGAGCAAACATTAAGCACAATTGCAGCTTCATCAAAGCACAAAGAGAGAGAGGAACTGTGCTGATCACACCAGAGTTTGCTGGAAGGTTTGGGCTTTGACACTGCAAATCCCCAGGGCAGAGGGAGGTGAAAATCAGCATTTACAGCAATAAGACCACATTAAAGCAGGGAATAGAAGGGTTTGGGCACCCTGTGTGAAGGGGAGGGGGTTTAACAGGTGACAGAGGGCACCTGGTCCCTGTGCGGGCAGGCTGAGACAACTCCTGTCCTCTGGAGCCTGCTCTGACACTGGGCCAGTCCAAAAGTGCTCAGCTCCTTCCTCTGCTAGCACAGGGGTACTCAAGGCAACAGCAGCAGCACAGGAGAGTTGGAGGAGCAGGGATCACGAGATGCAGATGGGCAGAAAGCTCTGCTTGGCAGAGAAAAGGGTTTGTGGTGTGGTTTCCCTTCAGAAGGAAATCTGTCTGGCACCGTGGCACACAGAGCCAGCGACACCTGAAGGGAAGGAGCTGACAAAATCTGCAGCAGAACAGAGCAGGAGCAAAGAGGAAGCAGAGCCCTGTCCTTCCCCACCCCCTGCCCTGCCCCACAGCTTGTGCAGTGTGGGATCTGTGCAGACACCCAGAGCTGGGCAGTGAAAGCTGCTCCCAGTGCTGCTCCAGGAGCTGGGGGACTGCCAGAACAATAACCACTTCCTTCCCCATCCAGCTCCAGGATCCTGCACCTTTCAGGACTCCAAAGATAAAAATAATTCCGATCTGGAGTTCTGCAGTTCATTTATCAGGATGTGCCAACCAGTGTGAGCTCCTGGGAGCTCTGCAGGGCTGGCCAGGGGGAAGCTGCAGTATTTTTTAGTTTAGACTGACCCTTTCCCCCCAGCCAAAAGCATATTTAACATTTCATGTAATTTCCTTTAAGCCAATTAGGACTAAAAGGCTTCTGAAGCCTTCTCATAAAGAGAGGATCCATTGGGCACCGCTTCCCACTCCTTTGAAGTGGCTTTTTCGTTCCAATCTCTTCTGTTCTAACATTAGAGAACTGTGTACACTACTGCTAGAGTAATTATTAGCTTTATTATCTCGTACTACAGCCTCCTTTGAAGAGACTTTGGTGTGATGTATATGGGGTACAAATTTCATACGGAGAAAAGTGCAATATGTGTGTGTGTGGTATGTTCTTTAACGTATTTTTTTAAGGATTTAGAGGGTTTAGTCTCTGCTTTGGGATAAATGCACTAGTTTTGTGAGCTCCAGTTTGGCAAGTTCATCTGTAGTATTTACATGCAACTGATCTGCTGGACTCTGTAAAGCAGTTACAGTGTATTAATACAAAATAAAGAATATGTGCATTTCATTTTTTAAATTTCTAGCAAGCTACAGCAGCGCCTGCCACTCTTGTCTTCATTAGGGTCAAGTTATTTTCTCTCTGAGGCACCAAAACAATTGATGTCTGCTGCAAACACTGGGCTGCAAACACTGGATTTTCTAGATGAGGTTTGCTCCCCATGGTTCAATGCTTGGGGTTGTTGGTGCCACTGACTTTTGGCAAATATGAATTTGGAGAGACTGGAAAACTTGGTGCCACGGGGTTGGCACAGCACTCTGCACTTTCATTAACAGAAGGCTCGTTCAGAATTAATTAAAATGAGATCAAAAACCAGTGGAAAGATCCTCGGCAGCTTTTATTTTAACATCACTGCTGACATTCCTGTGACCCTGGGACTGAACTCAGTGCACACAGCTCTGCTGCTGAGCTGGTCTGGAAAATCCAAGGGAAGGCTTAAAATCATGTCTGAATTCAGTGCACAGAGCTCTGCTGCTGAGCAGGCTTGGGAAATCCAAAATGGAAAATCCAAAAAGAGCCTTAAAATCATGTCTGAATTCAGTGCACACAGCCCTGCTGCTGGGCTGGTTTGGACATCCTAAAAGGAGCCCTAAAACTGTGTCTGCCTCAGTGCACACAGCCCTGCTGCTGAGCAGGCTTGGGAAATCCAAGGAAAGCCTTAAAATCTTGTCTGAACTCAATGCACACAGCTCTGCTGCTGAGCAGGCTTGGGAAATCCAAAAAGAGCCTTAAAATTGTGTCTGAATTCAGTGCACACAGCTCTGCTGCTGAGCTGGTTTGGAAAATCCAAGGAAAGCCTTAAAATCATGTCTGAATTCAGTGCACACAGCTCTTCTGCTGAGCAGGCTTGGGAAATCCAAAAAGAGCCTTAAAATTGTGTCTGAATTCAGTGCACACAAGCTCAGTGCACACAGGCTTGGGGAAATCCAAGAGGAGCCTTAAAATTGTACCTGGATTCAGTGCAGAGAGCTCTGCTGCTGAGCTGGTTTGGAAAATCCTGAAATTGAGGAATATGTCAGACTGACTATAAAATTCCAGCAGGAATTGATTCTCCTCTCCTCTCTTTCTCCCTCCACTGCTGGACAAAGTGCAGGACTGGAAAATGAGGCACAAATTCTGCAACCCTGCCCCTGATGGGAACGTGGCCAAGCAGGTCACTGTGGGGAAGGAGCTGCAAGTTCAGCCAGCAGAGGGTTTTGCTGATTCAGGGGTTTTCTGGTGGGAATGTTGCATTGGAGGGGAGGTCAGATGGCAGAGAGTTCATCTGAAATGTGATGAAAAGAAACTTCTAATTGGGTGACTCCCATAGGGCATCAGCTGGGAATGTGAGGCAAACCCTCAAAGGAATAAGAATTGGGAAATGAGTGGAGAAATAAGGGAAATGTTTCTGCCCCCAGTGCTCTGGGGATTCCATTGCTTGCACCTCGAGGTACAGAGAATAACTCAGTGCCACTGCCTGGGGTTTGCAAGGCTGAAGGAAAAGGCTCTATGTGGGCCAAACCTGATATTCACCTGATTTTGGATAGGTTTTCCTGATTCTCAGTGGTTAAAAATTAGCAGAACAAAAAGTGAATTGTGGAAGAGCCTGGACATGCAGGCAAACCAAGAAATTTGAGTGTAAAACCACAAGATTGAGTGGAAACTGAAACCAAGGAAGGAGCATCCTTTAATTTAATAAAGATGGCCCCTGATGAAAAATCATACCTGCAGCTCCAGCCGCAGAGAATTCCATCCAGGGCTGATAATTTAATAACCACAGAAAATCTGTGCCTGCTGCTAGAAACCCACAACTCTTACACAGGACAAGAGTTAACCCTGGGGGTGAAATAAGCAGTGGGTGGGGGGTAAAGACTGAGAAACTGGAGCCTGGCAGCTCCAAAAGGAACTGACAGATCCAAAGCCCACACCGAGCCCAGGGCGAGCGTGGGGACAGCAGCAGGGATGCCCTAAGGAATCATCCCAGCACAGGCAACCCCAAAAGGAGCACACACCCCCCAGGAATGTGGGCACAAAGCTGCAGCAGGTTTTAACTTCATTTTCTCTTATTTTAAAAGTTCTCTCTGCCCATTTTCCCAAGGTTTCCAATCCCCCATCCCTCCAGGAAAGCTCCGTTCTCCCCAGAGCTGTCACTCAGTGTTTTCTGAGTTTCAATATGGGCTTTCAGGAGAGCTCTCTCTGCTCAAAAAGCTCCCTAAAGGTGGTGATTTCCTGCCAGGGAAATGCCAGAATGGGGTTTTATGTAACAGCCCCTGCTGGGGTGACTTCTCAGCAAATAAAGGCGACGGGGATTTGATAAGGATCCGTGCGGGGCTGCTCTGCAGAGCAGCAGCAAAACCTCTCACACCCAGGGAGCTAATGGAAGGTTTGCTCCCAAAATACCCCCAAATGGAAGGTTTGCTCCCAAAATACCCCCAAATGGAAGGTTTGCTCCCAAAATACCCCCAAATGGACATGGACCGAGCTGAGAGTGCCCTGCCGAGCCCAGGCACATTCTGGGAGCTCAGAAGTCCCTGCTGGAGAGCAGAGCTGGGAGGGAGCAGCACTGACATCAAGAGGGAAATGAAACCAGGGCCTGAATCCCCTGGGTCTGCCAGGGCCTGAATCCCCTGGGTCTGCCAGGGCCTGAATCCCCTGGGTCTGCCAGGGCCTGAATCCCCTGGGTCTGCCAGGGCCTGAATCCCCTGGGTCTGCCAGGGCCTGAATCCCCTGGGTCTGCCAGGGCCTGAATCCCCTGGGTTTGCCAGGGCCTGAATCCCCTGGGTCTGCCTCCCCTGAGCTCGGAGCCTGCAGGCACAGGGGGCTGTTGCCATGGAAAACACTTCAGCAGAGCCAGGCACTGTTCTCCAGGACCACCAGCCCCCACCACAATGGTACAGAATGTACATTGCTACCAAAATTAATCCCTTCAGCTTCTCTGTCTCTTTGAAAGCTCAGCTCAGGTGGTGTCACACACAGACTGCAGAGAGCAGAACCTCTCAGAAGGGGGAAAAAGCATAAAAAGCATCATTTTCCTGTTCCTTCCCCTCTTCCAGGGCAGGCTGTTCTGTCAATTAACAATTTACATCTTGGTCACTTGGAGAAACTCCTGGTCTGGGGAATCAGGAGCTTCAACTTCACCAAAAATCTCCTTTTCATGGCAAAGGAGCCTGCAGGAGCTGAGTCCTGTCCTTCAGCAAACCAGAACAGCCAGAAAAGGCAGGTGAGGAGCTCTGAACACCTGTGAAGGCACACTCCTCCTCTCAGGAAACTCCCGGAGCTGGAAGATGAGCCCAGCATCCCTCGGGCACCAGTTCCAGCTTCCCCATCATCTGGGCGAGCTGCTCCCACAGCAGGGCTTTCAGGCTGAATCCAGAGCCCAGGAATTCCCTTTCCCCCGGACTCCCAGCCCTGGGTGGGGTCAAAGAAGAACGAGCCCGCAGAAAAAGTGGCTTTAACTCCCCCTTCCCCGCGAGCCAAAGCGGGAGAACATCGTCATCAAGGCAGCAAATTAACAGCCGAGCCTCGTTAGCGCTGCTGGCGTCACCGGAGGGGCTGGTGGAGGGATAATTAATGATTCCCACTAATCAGGGCCTGCCAGCAGGAGCTGGGGCAGGGGCAGGGCAGGGCTGCGGCTCCCCTTTCCCTGCAGCGTTTCCTTGGAGCCGTTGCCGTGGCAACACATCTGTCTGGGCCATCCCAAGTTTCAGGTAATTCGGCTCAGAAGGGTTCTGAAGGGCTTTAACCCTTCCCCTTCCCCTCGGGTTTGGTCACAGAACTCTCACAGGTGCTGGTGGGAAAGGAAACTGCTGCTCGATTTCCCCTGCCAAGGGATCCACCAGCTCTGGATGCAGCTAGGTCAAACAACCACCACAAAAACGCCACAAAAACACCACAAAAACACCACAAAAACACCCAGAAGACCCCAAAAACCCAGCAGCTCTGGCCCAGCAGGAATTGCCCAAAGCCTGAGTTACAAAGCAGCCCCTGAGAGGGGCCTGTCCTGCTCTGAACCCCTCAGGAAGGGCCCCAGAGCTCAGCCCCTCACTGCCCCCCACCACAATTCCCATTTCCAGCCCCAAATCACCCCTGGCCAGCAGATACAGATCCCAGCTGGGCCAAGCTCCCTTTAAAATAAGCAAAACCTTGACCTCCTTTGGGACCTCGTGCCTTCAACCCTTCCCAGCTCAACCCTCCACCTCTGCCTCCAAAGAAACTCCTGCCCCCAAACACTCCAGATTTCCTTAATGTTTACTGGAAATAATCCCATCTTTGGAGAGAGGCCAGAGCTTCAGGAAGATCAGCTGTTTCTCAGTTCTTGGACCCAATTTATCCTAAATATTGACAATAATGACAACGAGTGGTGCATTTTATATTCCACAGGGCAAGATGGACTTGAAAAGCAAATACTCTGAGTGCCATTCACTTCATTCCAGCAGGTAAAACACCGGGAATTCTGGGGGAAGGCTCAGGAAAGTCACTCTGCTCCCTGAGCTCCAAGAAGCCCCAGTAATTCCATCCTGACCTGCAGAACTGAATCAAGATAAACCCAGAGCAGCAGGAGGAAAACAAGGGAGCAGAAGCAGCTCATCCCAGTGCCACCCCTGACTCAGAACTGGGGGCTGGGTAAGAGGAGCAGAGTGGAAGCAGAACCCTCCATTTCTGGTTTGTTTGGAACACGTTGCCTGGAACCCTGGCACGACACAGCCACATTTTTCCCTTTCCCTGGGGGATTTGTCCCAGAATACCAGCCTTTAAAAGGGCTGATTTATTTTTTTTATCAACAGTTCTTAGAAGCCACAATGGCACTTCTAATTGGTTTGGGTTTTTTTTTTTCCTCCAAAAGAATTAATTGTAAACTGCCCAAAAATAAGCCTGGAGAGACTCAGAGGGGAAGGCAAGCTCAGCTCCTGCTCACTGGGGGATGGAGGAAACCTTTCCAGACCAGACACCTCCTGAAGAGGCTCAAAAAGAGAAATAAAAGAAGACAAAGGGGGAACAGCCCCACATTTGAGCTGATAACCAAAAGGAGCTGAGATTAGGAGCAACCCTCCCCTCTGAAATCAAGGTTTTAAAACCACCCTCACAGGGAAGGATTTCTCCCCAGTATCCAACCTAAACTTCTCCTCTTTCTGTTACAAAGGTCCTCATCATGTTCTAACTCAGTGCAATCTGGGCTTGAACCTGAGAGGTTGAGGGAGACCAAACCCACTGGAGAGGCAAAGCAGCAACCTGGCTTTGGGGCTGGATTCCCCTCCCTCCCCTGTGAGGGTTTAAAGAATGTCTGAAAAGGTTCCATGGTTTTCCATGGCTTCCCCCACAGATCCCAGGATTCTTGTCAAGGCTTCCCAGGGTTTGTTCTCCCCACCCTCACTTCTGACTGCACCAGGCGGGGTAAGAAATGACAGAACTGGGGTTTTGAATAAACCCCTCAAAATAGCTCCAAGTGCAAAGGGCAGAGCAGAAACCAACCAGACCAAAAGTGAGGAATTGACCAAATAATTCCCAGCAGGAGAGATGAATCCAGCTGGTAAAACAAAGACCTTTTTTACCAATGCCTTCTCCTTCCTGAGGCAGAACCAAATGAAGATAAACTGGTGCAAATCACCTCCAAAACCAGTGGGGAGCCCTCCTGCACACAAGACCTTTAAATCTTCCTCCTCCAGAGGAAATTCATAAATCCAGGAGAGAGGGGCTTGGAGCCAGGCTCACCCAGGGAGGAGTCCCACAGCACAAGGAATGGGTTTGGTCTCCCTCAACCTCTGAGGTTCAAGCCCAGATTGCACTGAATTAGAAAAACATGAGGACCTTTGTAACTGAAAGAGGAGAAGTTGAGGTTGGATACTGGGGAGAAATCCACAGCTGGAGCTGGGCCAGGGAGGTTTAAGCTGGGGATCAGGGCAATGTTCTTCCCATTAGGGATATTTTGTTTTGGCTTCAGCTCTGAGGGCACAGAGATGGATTTCACTTGGCCAAGCTGCAGAAAGCAATTAAGGAGCAGGCTGCCTTCCCCTAGCAGAGGAGCAGAAAAGTCTCCTGCTGCAGCCAAACAACTTTAACAAACCCAACAGTTTGCCAGGGAAGATCTTTGCCAGGGAGGATCTTCAAGCCTCTTGTCAGAGAAGCAGAAAGGCAACGCTGAGCTGAAAGGGCAGCAAATGTCAATTCCTCTCTGGAAAAAACATTCTTGGGGATCACAGGAATTGCAGTTATAGGGCAATTAGGTGTTTCAATAATTGAAAATGAAGAGGCCAAGGACCTGCAGTGACAAAGCTCCAGGTAATGCTGCACACAGTGGGGCACACACCAAAAATCCCTTTGGACATGGCAAAGTTTGTTCATCAGGACTCCAAAAAAACTGCTGGAAACCATCCTTGTTCCCTTCCCTCCTGGATTTTTGTGGGAGCAGGATTTCACCTTGGGGCTGAATAAATGATCCCATGGCTTCCCCTGCCCAAACTCCAGCATCCCTTGGGGCAGAGGGGCTGGAACAGAGGCGTTGCCATGGCAACACATCTGTCTGGGCCATCCCAAATTTCAGGTAATCCAGCTCAGAAAGGTTCTGAAGGGCTTTAACCTTGGGTTTGGTCACAGAACTCTCACAGGTGCTGGTGGGAAAGGAAATGGGGCCTGATTTCCCCTGCCAAGGGATCCACCAGCTCTGGATGCAGCAAGGTCAAAAACCACCACAAAAACCACCACAAAAACCACCACAAAACCACCACAAAAACCACCACAAAAACCACCACAAAAACCACCACAAAAACCACCACAAAAACCACCACAAAAACCACCACAAAAACACCACAGAAACACCCAGAAAACCCCAAAAACCCAGCAGCTCTGGCCCAGCAGGAATTGCCCAAAGCCTGAGTTACAAAGCAGCCCCTGAGAGGGGCCTGTCCTGCTCTGAACCCCCCAGGAAGGGCCCCAGAGCTCAGCCCCTCACTGCCCCCAGTGCCAGAGGAGAGGATGCAAACAGGACCTGGCAGGTCCTGGAAGCTCCCCCAGCCCTGTCTTCAGGAACACCCACGTGCCACTGCTGCACAAACAAAAGCTGCCAGTGTGGGAGACTCTGGGGCAAGATTCCAGCGAGGCAGGAGGAACAAACACCAAAACCAAGAGAGCAGCAGCATTTTAACAGCTTGCCTGGGAGAGTAAATATTGACTGGCTGAGGGGGAAAAGCCAGCTCATCCTCCTTTCTGGTGGCACGGAGGAGGAGCCCTCCCCAGCCACAGGAACACAAAACACAAGGAAATCCCTCAGCAAATATTTCTGGAAGGTGGTGCTGGAGGATTGATCTGCACAATGGCAGAATGCCACGTGCCAATGCCCCTGAAGGGGCAGAGGAACCCCAGAGGCTGCTAAAAACATCCAGGGAATTCCCATGGCAGGGAAATGGGTTCTCCACACCCCTGGAGCCAGAGTGGAGCACAGAGTGCTCCAGCAGAGCAGGAAACCAAGCCCAGCTCCTCCCGGGGAGATGCTGGACCCTCCCTGCCCTGTTCCATCAAGGACTCCCTGCAGAGGTTGCAGGAATCAGCTTTTGCCTGCACCAGTTTCCCTGGGCAGGATTTGCTGTCCAAGCAGCATCAGCACTTCAGTCAGCTGAGCAGAACTGGCCAGAGCTATTCAGGGCGTGAAGAACAGAGCACAAAAACACATCAACAGCTCTCATCACCCCTCTGGGAGGTGCAGAGTCCACAGAAACACATCTGTGAACTCACCAGCAAAAACAACAGATCATGGAATATCCTGAATGGAGGGGACCCACGGGGGGTGTGGAGTGCAGCTCCTGGCCCTGCACAGACACCCCAAAATCCCACCCTGGTCCAAATGCTCCTGGAGCTCTGGCAGCCTGGGGAAATGTCACCATTCCCTGTGACCAGCACCTCTGGGGCAAGAACACTGCCCTGATACCCAGATAAACCTCCCTGGCCCAGCTCCAGCTGTGGATTTCTCCCCAGTATCCAACCTAAACTTCTCCTCTTTCCGTTAGAAAGGTGCTCACGTTGTTCTAATTCAGTCCAATCTGGGCTTGAACCTGAGAGGTTGAGGGAGACCAAACCCATTCCTACTCCCACTGGAGAGGCAAAACAACAACCTGGCTTTGGGGCTTGATTCCCCTCCCTCCCCTGTGAGGGTTTAAACAGTGACTGAAAAGGTTCCATGGCTTCCCCCACAGATCCCAGGATTCTTGTCAAGGTTTCCCAGGATTTATTCTGGTCACACAGAGCTGCAAAAAATGCCCAAATTCACCCCCCTTCCCAAGCACAGCCCTTTCCTGGTGGAGCAGGAGGGCCCTGCCTGGGGACAGCTGAGGGGAAAAGCAGATTTTGGGGGCTGGAACACAGCTCTGGATCATCTGACAGGGCCAGCTCAGAGCTGCTGCTCCTGTAAATCATTCATGCAGCACAGGCACGTCAGAGCCCAGGTGACATTTCAGAGGCAGCCCTGCTAACCCTGACACTGTTGGTGAGCTCCCTGAAATCTTCTCTTTCCCTTTTGTTTAAACATTTAAACACCTCTTTGCCTGAAAACCCACTGCAGCCAAAATCCCAGCGAGTTTTTACGATGGAAAAAAAGGAAAATAAAAAGGTCCTGTGGTTTGTTCTGCCTCGTTCTCCTGATTTTCACAAAATGGACAATCAGACCACCCATTTCCCTCATAAATTACTGCTCCCTCGCACCTATCTGGGCCCAAAAACTGAGTGAGGATTGCACCTAATCCTTCTCAAGGACTCCCCTCTCCAGGCCTGTCCCTGCTGGGAAGGACAAGCACAGCCCTGGATTCCCAAGCAGCTCCCACCAGTTTTTCTTTGGGGCTGCCAGGGATTTGCAATGTTTGTTAGCAAACTCTGCGAGCCAGAGCCCGGGGAGCCCAACTGAGAGGAAGCAATTAATCCTGACTTTTCCATAGAGGATGGATTATCTGTCAATAAGTGTCAGCTCTCTGGAGAAAATGAGATCCACAAATAATCCCAATTAGGCAGGGATCATCCACTGCAGCCCAGGGACAGAAAGGAAGGGAGGTTTCCCCTCTCCAGCCATGGAAACCACCAGGAACACCTGAAAAACGCCTTGAACACCTGCAGAACCACCTGGAAGAGCTGAGGCTGAACCCCCAGGGCTGTCCCAGCAGCAGGGACAGGTCAGCAGCACCTTCCCTCCTGAAATGCCAAATCTGAGCTGCAGCAAGAGCCGCAGTGCCCCTGCCACGCCCGGGGGGGTTCAGTGCTCAGGGCCCGGCTCGGCCCGGCTCGGCCCGGCTCTCCGGAGCGCGGTGCCCTCTCCCGGGAGCCCGAGGAAGAGCTGGAGCCTTCCCGGCCAGGAGGGGAGTTACTTCCAGGTGGTTCTGCAGGTGTTCAAGGCATTTTTCAGGTGTTCCTGGTGGTTGCCATGGCTGGAGAGGGGGAACCTCCCTCCCTTTCTGTCCCTGGTCCCCAGGGTCCCCACCAGGGACCCTCCCCAGGCTGGAAAGGAGGGACAGAGGTCAAAAAGTGCAGCCAGCACCGAGCACAGCCTGCAGAGGAGAGCTGAAGGATCACAGAACCAGCTGGGATCTGGGATCTGCCACCCTGCTGACACTGGGGTGGACGTCTCACCCCCCAGCTGGAATTTGGGGGGCTGGAAGGAGGAGCCCAGGTGGGGAGAAGCTCCCACAGCAGTTCAGGCAGGTTCTGGCCAAGCAGAGATCCCTTTTCCTTGCCAGCTTTGGAGAGCCAGAGAGAAAATCATGGGTATTTATAAGCAGAGCTGTCTCTAAGGCAGCAGTTTCCAGAGTCTAATAATAGGGTTTGGGCTGTGAGTGATTCAGGCAGAGCTGCACAGAGCTCCTGTCCCGAGAGCAGATTCCCAGGGAGCTGTGAGGGAAGGAGCCAGACCTGGGAATTGCTCTGACCCTCGGGATTCTCTCACCTGAGCAGCCCTGGCACAAGGCTCAGGAAGGGCTGCACCTGCTGCAGAGGGTGCCAGGGGTGTGGAAAAGCCACCTGTCCCCAAAATCAAGGTGAGACCACAACCCTGCCGTGCCCCGAGCACCGGGCAGGTCCCAACCCAGAGCTGGCAGTGTGAATCACCACCAAGGCCACTCCAGAGCCCTGGAGCTGCTGCTTGCTGACTCAAAGTGTTGGAGCTTCCCCAGCAGCTCCCACGGGAGGATGAAAAACAGGAAAGGTCAAAACAGCCTCGACTTTGTGCAAGGGAGAGAACAGGGCTGGGCTGGGCAGCACCTGCACAGGCTGTTCTGAGGCTGGGTCATTTCAGGGAGCAGCTCCCCACCCTGCTCCTCACCCTGAGCCTTCCCAAGCTGCTCATTTCTACACACAATTCCTCTGAGCTCCCTCAGGCTGGACAGGGGTTACACCAATGCCACAAGGAGGAGCCCAGAGCAGCTGGGTGGGACACGGGAGCTTCACCCTGTCTGTGAAAGGCGTTTGCAGGCTGTGTGATCTCACCCTGTCATTCACCTCCCCAGCAGAACCCATGGGCTGGCAGCACAGCGAGGGACAGCACTGCCCTGTTTGCTCCCAGGGACAAACACTCGCTGTGTTCCACTGGAAAACGCTGATAACTCCTAATCATGGCCAGGTTATC
Source organism: Haemorhous mexicanus (assembly GCF_027477595.1). Classification (NCBI taxonomy): domain Eukaryota; kingdom Metazoa; phylum Chordata; class Aves; order Passeriformes; family Fringillidae; genus Haemorhous; species Haemorhous mexicanus. The sequence continues at coordinate 6,141,398 of NC_082364.1, forward strand.
AGCTCCAGAACAGGAATCCAAGTGGGAAGAAAGGTGGAGCAGCCACGGTGGTTTCCAGGGGGTGTTTGCAGCACTGTGCCCACACCACCCACGGGCTGAGGCTGGGACAGGGGACAGTGACAGCAGCAGCAGCCCAGAGCTGCTGCAGACACTGCTGGGTGGTGCTTGCTGTGATTTCAGGCCAGGGCTTAGCAAGGGAAGAGGAAGGAGCAGGGCAAGCTCTGGTTTGGGTTTAGCAGCACCACAGAGCCCTGTCTGAGCTTTCCTGAGGGCAGAGCTGGGAGGGGGGAGAGGATGAGCACAGACACAGAACCTGGGCTCAGCCCTGCCCTCCCCAGCCACCACTGCATGAAACCCCCAGAGCTCCACTGCAGCCACCTGGGAAGGTGAGAGCTGCATCTCCCCAAGGATGGCACCACTTACACCCCCCCAAATCTGAATTTAGAGCCTCAGCTCCCAGCTGCTGCCCCAGGAGTGGGGTACAGTGAAATCCTCCGTGGTGTGACCATCCAGGCTCCAGGCAGGGCACTGGTTGTAGCATTAAAAAAAACTTAATGGGATTCAGAACCTCCTCCTGTTTCTGAGGCTGATGCTATGACTCAGCCCAGCCCTGCTGCTGATCCAGCTCCTCCTGCTCTGTCCCAGCAGGATCAGGTTGGATCACAGCCCTCCCACCCTGCTGAGAGCTGCACCCACCACCTGCACCAAGACATGGATCCCCAAATCTGCTCCCCAGTCCCCCAGCTCAGGCCAGCCCAACCACAGCCACAGCACGGAGGAGGTGCAGAACCTCCCCTGTGCTCCATCCCAATCCCATCCCATCAATCCCATCCCAATCCCAATCCCATCCCACAGAATTCCAGGGATGTGAGTGAAAACAGCTCCCTCCATCCAGCTGGTGATGCTGCACATTTAAAAATGGAAATGTAACAAGCACAGCACTGCTCTGAGGCACGTTGGACCCACGTAACACATCCTGGCTATTCTGGGAAACAGAACTGAAAAAAAAATAAAAAAGGATTCATCCTTCTCCTCTCTGGATGATTCCAGAATTTCTAAGATGCTGAAGTCTAGAAGTCAAAGGATCTTGAAAAAACCATTATAAATAGCAAACAAACACTTGGCTTCACAGATAACACAAACACTGATCCCATTAAACACATAATTGTCCCAGTTTGGTTCTTTCTTCCCAAAAGCAGAGGTTTAGCCCTGGAAATGTCTCCTGGACAGAGCAGCTTTGGCTGTTCCTCTGTGGTGCTCCATGGTTCACTCCTGGAGATTCCGTGCATTCCAGTTCATTGTCAGCCAGGTGTCCTTCCTCCTTCTCCCCTTGGAAAATTCCTAAGCTTTGTTACCTGAAAAAAACTTCCCTGGGTGAAAGACAGCAGGTGGGGAGAAGCAGAGGGGTGGGTGGGGGAGAGACAGAGAGAATTTGAGCTGGATTTTCCCACATTTGCAACCTGGAGCAGAATTTTCCATTTTTCTCTTCTCTGGCGTAAGTGGGAACATGGGGAGCAGCAGGGATAACCCATCTTATCTTCCATTTTATTTTCCATTTTTCTCTTCTCTGGTGTAAGAGGGCCATTTTATTTTCCATTTTTCTCTTCTCTGCTGTGAGAGGGGACACAGGGAGCAGCAGGGACAGCCCATCCCCAGGTGGCTGCTGGATTTTCCAATGGCTTCAGGCGGAGGAGCAGAGGCTGCCAGAGCTGCTCGGGGAATCCTCCCGGCACCATCCTTCCCACAGGGAGCTGCAGGGGCTCAGGGGGGCTGTCCAGGAGTGCCAGCAGACGCTCTGGGTGGGTTTTTGGGCTGGCCCAGGTGTGTCCTAGCCCCCCAGTTTCCTCCTGGGCTGCCTCCTGCGGGCCTTGAGGATGCTGTAGTTGGCGTAGCGCGTGTGCTGCTCCGACAGCAGCGGGATGTAGAACGCCCGCAGCAGCCGCGAGGACCTGGGGCAGCAGGGAGGAAAAGGAAAAGCAAATCATCCCCTCAGAGCCCAGCTCGCTCCTCTGTGGAAATACTGAATTTCAGAGGGCTGGGCAGCCCTAAAATCCACCCTCACCCCATGCCCTGCCCATGGAGCTGGCATTGCTCAGCCTTTCAAAAACTGGACCAGTGGAGCACGGAGGGCTTAATGATGTCTGGGTGAAATTAGCACCTTTGATTGGGTTGCTAATTGCTGGAGCTGTGCTGGCTGAGAGCGTTGTGAATGAATGTAATCTCTCACTCGTGGTACAGTCCAGGTTTGGACAAATAAAACCTCCTTCAGCAGCAGCTCTGAGCTTTGTGAGGCTTCAAAAATCCGAGCAACTCACTGAAATCGGGGCTGAGGCAGAGTTTTGCTTCCCCAGCACCACAGCTTCTCTTTTTGTGTCTTTAAGATCACCTGGATGGGAAAATATCAACCCTTGCCAGCCACAAGTGTCACCCCAGTCACAGGGAGCTGGGAAAAGCAGCAGCAGCTCTCAGATCTGGACTGCTGAGAGCTCAGGGATGGCACACTCTTGCTGGTCACTTCAGCCCCCAGCTCTGCTGCTCTGGACACCCAATTCTAGCGATTTCTTTTCCAGCAGAAAGATGAATTGTGTTTTGTTTGCCTGCACTGGAGATCTTTCAAAAACACAGCTGAAAAACAAAGGCAGGAAGTGCCACTGGGAGCTGCATCTCCCCCAGGGCTGCTGAGGCTCAGGCACAGCCAGGCTGGGCTCAGCCAGGACCCTCCCAGCTCAGAGAGAGAGGGAACCTTCACCTCCTGTCACCTCCCTGTGTCAGCTCAGCCACCTCAGACAGCAGATGGCACAGGGAAGGGGCTGGGTGACAGATGACAGGGAATATATTTAATGTTCTATTTGCATTTGCTGCTAAATTTGTCCCCCAGAGACGGAGTGAGTGGAGCCTTGATCAGCACTCAGCTCCCAGCAGCAGGGCCAGGGCTGCTCCAGGCTGGCTGGGCAGGGGCTGCTTTTCCAGGGGTTTTGGGCTCTGCAGGAGGCACTGCTGCAGGACAGAGCAGCTCCCAGAGCTGGAACCACAGTGAGCCTTGCAGCTAAGCCTGTTTCTGCCTCAATTTCAGGAGAAACAGCTCAAAAACTGCTCCAGCAGTGCCAGAGGAAGCTCTTGTGGGATGGAAGGAAATCCCAAGTGAAGATGTTCCAGATGTTCCCAAATTCCCAGACTAACATGGACTGGCAGCACTTGGACACCTGCAGTGGGGAGAGATCCCTCCTGAAACTGCATTTTGTAACCTGAGTTTGGTGACAGCAGAGCTCAGAGAGAGCAAGAGAAGGGAGCAGAGCAGGGAATGGCAGGAGGAAGCTGAACTCTGCCACACAGCCACCTGGGCAGGTCCCAGAGCCACCTGGGCAGGTCCCAGTGCCACCTGGGCAGGTCCCCAAGCCACCTGGGCAGGTCCCAGTGCCTCCCAGCCACAAGAAGCTCATGATCAAAGCTCTCTGAAAGCCCTTTAATGTTTGCACTTCCTCTGGAGGTTAAGTTCTGTACCAATACACACATTTCAGAAGTAATTCAGCTGCTTTAAAAACAAAAATATGGAAAACAACTCGAGGAAAACACCCTTAAAGGGAACAAGACAGCCTCTTATCAAAGCAGGGTAATGCTATGCTCCAGCAAGGTGACCCAATCACTCATTTTGCACTGAGAATTTTTTTTTTTTTTTGATGGAAAACCCAAGTGTTTGCAGCAAGCAGACAGCTCAGCCCTAAAGAGCTGGAAAATATGTGCTCCTCAGAGGGTAGCTGTGATATATTTCCCCTTTTCTGTGCCAAATTCGGAGCATTCAGCCAATATAGAATTAAATGGACCTTGGCAAAGCAGCTTCCTGAGGAGCATAATTAGCTGGTGGCTTGGAGTGCTCTCTAATTCAATTAGCAGCACCATTTATCAGAGCCAGCTGAGATTTACATTTGCACTTGCTGACGTCAATGGGAGACTCGCAGTGAGCCCCAAGCCTCCAGTGCAGCAGGACTGAACTGAGCTGCTGGGGTCATTGATTTCACTGATTTCATCCATTTTCACACAAGAGCTGCACTTTGGGCTGAGCTGGGGAGGTGCCTGATGGTTTGCAACCACAGAGCTGCAAACCTGACACCTCAACTCAGCTCCAAAGATCAAGCAAGCAGATAAAGCAGCTGTCAGAACACACAAATGTGGCTTTAAAGCAGAAATGCACATTTAAGGGCAAATCCTCTGCACAAGGAGTGCCTTTGATGCCTCAATTGCCTCATTAATAAAATTCATTGGCCACCTCCTTCTCCCTTCCCCAATGTTCCAGCAGGTTCTCCTGGAAAATGCAGCTCAGGGAAGACCCTGCCAAGGAAAGCTGCTTGTGTCAGGGAGCTGGGAACACCAGTGCCCCCCTGGGAGCTGCTCAAACATTCCCATCCTTGCCCTGCTCCCTGCAGGGCCCAAGCACCAGGAAGCAATCAGGTCTCTCGTGGAAAACAGGAGGGCACTGAACTCTGGCTTGGTTTGTTACAGAGGTTCTCCCAGTCTCTGTCCTGGGGTGACACCTTCATGAGCTCTGAAGGGCAAAACCACATCCTCATACAGCTGAGGAGGGTTCCTGTGCTTGCAGGAGTGCAGGAACAGCATTCCCAGCTGGACAGCCCTGATCCCAGTCCCTGACAGCCTGGAGGAGAGCAAATCCCAGCCTGCTCCTCACAGAGACACTGCAGCAAGGTGCTCAGGGAGCAGAGCCCTGCAGAACAGACCCCAGCAGGGATCTCCCCTTGGATTCTCTGGTGCCTGATCAAGGTGTGGCCCTGCTGCCTCCCCTCTCAGAACATTTGTCACAGCTCATCCCCTCTGATGGTTTATACCTGTCTTGAATCTGGCTGGGACAGAACAGAGTGAAAAGTCTCCAAGGAGGAGATGACATCCACCTCATTTCTTTGGAAAGCAACCCCAAAAAAACATTGCTTCAGCAGCAAGCTTTATAAAGAAATTGTTTGTTTCTTTATAAAAATTCTCCTCACCACCCTCCTCACAGAGTTTCACCCTCCAAAGCAACTTAGGTCATCAATTTTGCAAGCAGGAGTTTGACAAAGGCTCCATTTTGCTGGGAGTTGCATTCCAAGCTGCCCATGGAGCTCTCCTCCCTGCCCACTTCTGCAAACAGAAATCCCAGACTGCCCCTATCCCTCCCTCTCCAAAGTGCAAATCCTACCTGGAAGCATCAAGGAATGGCTTGTAGGCAATGGTCACCCACTCCTCTCTGTTGGAGGAGTACCTTGGCTCCCTGGGGGTCTCTGCTGCTGTGTCCAAGTCCACCAGGTAGTGGCACTTGGAGATGTCAATCTGCAGGGACACAAGACAGTGCTGGCTTTATTTCCTGGGGGTTTGGTTCTGTGCTCATCCACAGCAGCCCAAAGGTGAAATGCTTTGTGCAGGACACAGGTAACAGAATTTGAAGGTTTTCAAGCAAAACCTTTGTGGGGGAATCCAGCAGGAGACCACACTATGAAACCTCCTCCTTCCTGCTGGGAATCCTGTGTCTTCTCCTGCCTCACTCCCTCCAACTCTTCCTTGAGGGATTTCAGCTCACTCTCCCACAAAATTTAACTGCCAACTTCCTTGGCCGTGCTTGAGATCCCTTTTCTGCAGCACCTTTGGGGTTTAATGTAACAATTTAGGCTGGAAACAATTTAATTAGGTGGATAGCAGATGGCTCTGTGGCATCACAACTGAGTGGCAAATGAAATTACACCACAGGAAACGCAGCTGAGGATGCTGAATCCACGTCTTGCTCTGTGTGAGAGGAACATTCCAGGCCCTGGGAGAGGCTCTGGCTCATTAGCAGAAGGACTCCCAAACCACTAACCCAGTTTTTCTGGAAGTGATGTAGAATCATTCAGAGAAAGACAAGTTGCTGCCTCAAGGACCTCACTTGTCTCATCCTAAGTGCTGCCCTGAAAGGGCTGGGACTCCAAATTCCAGGTGCAAGCCATGTTTCTCTTGCATTTTCACATGTTACAGTGAAGCCAAGGATGACATTCCTCCTGCTCTGAGGGCCAACAGCACCTCTGCATTGATTTGGGGATTGACACAAGGCTTGGGTGATGCACAGACCTTGAAATGAAAGAAAGGAACGAGCTCTACTGAACAAACCTGCGAGGGATTTCTAAATTACATCCTCTCCTCTTCTGTTCCCCTTTCCTTTTCCTCCTCCCACTCTTTCTTTATTTGATACCACTGCTCTGCCAAGTGGAGGAGAGCTGGGTTGGATCCCATCCTGGCTGACAGGGGTGGGAACAGCCCAGAGCTGGAGCTAAGGGCACATCTGCTGCTGCCACGGGGTCTGGAGGGGGTCAGAAGTGAAGAGAAAGTGCTCAAAAACTCCTTTCTCTCAGGGCAGCTGCTGTTAGCAGCCTTCAGGCCTCATCTGCTGGTCCTGCTTGGATCTATCTTGGGAAGAAATAATATTCCTTATCTCTTTCTTAGCACTTTCAGAGGCAAATGCACCTCCCCAGCTGGGCAAGTGCAAGGTAAGTGCAGCTCGCTGTGATTAAGGAAAGAGAGATTGCAAAACAAGATCAAATCACTCTTCCCCCCGTGTCTCATAGCAACAGGAACACTGAGGTTCCCTCTTCCATTTCCAAGCAGAGCAGTAATAGATACTCACACCTGAAACAGTGAGATCACAGCCATTAATGGTTTTATCCATGGCTCAGATAATCCTCTGAACCATTTGTTTTCTCCCCTTTAAATGACCAACAGCCTTGTGCTGTTTAGATTTATCCCCTCTCACAGTCCTGTCCAGTTCTTGCTAATTATTCTTCTACTTTTAAAAAAAATCTGAATATGCTCATGCTCATTAATCTGGGGAAAGATCTTGATCTCTTGGAGTAATTAGAGAGTTTTAAGCCCTGTTTAATTTCTGATTTCTCAAGTCCTAGGCCCCTGAGCTTGCATGAGAAAGAACGAAGTTGTAGGGTGACATTAAGGAACAAGCATGAAACAAAAGTGTGTTTTGCTCTATTAGTCACAGGCTGGAGCAGCCAGCTGTCTGTGCTAAAAATAAGCCCCAGTTAAAGATTTCATAAATTAAATGCACTGCAGCAGACAGCTCCTCTCAGGTGGGAACATGCCTCCTTCCCATTTCCAGTAACTGCATAATCAGCCTCAAAATAAGAATTTTAACCCAGAAGACTGCCAAGATTGAACCTGTCAGTAATTTTAAACATGATTTTAAGACATTCCTATCTGTGCACTGGTTTAGTTTAGTTCAACCAGGAAATAAATCAATAATACCAATACACATTATCTTAGCAGAATCCCACTAATGCAATTAAGTTCCAAATTAAGTTCCTCCTCCTCAGTTGAAAATATGATGAATAGTTTTATATTTAAAAAGAAATAAAAGAGGAAAATTTCAATTCCTGCTCAGTGACAAATATTTTCTGTGGGGGACTTCAAATTACTCATTCCTGTGATCACATTAACACACTACACTAAACCCAAAACTGCAATAATTAGGAGTTCTTACTTCTGCTGCTTCTTTTATTATCATTATGTCTTCAAACTGGCAGATGAAAGGCAAACAGAAGCCACTCACAAGAATGGGGAGATTTCCAAGTGCTGCACAGGGACCAGTTTTGCTTTGGAACTCCCCAGGAAGCAGAAATGGGGAGAGGCATTGCAATAATTTAAATTATCCAGCGAGGTAAGGGAAGGAAAGCAGGAACAAATCCTTACATATCGAGAAGGCTCCTCCTTGTTCTGGTCATTCATGTCTGCAGGAATGATCCTGGTAGCCAAGGGCCCCTTGGCAAAGGGTTTGGGGAGCTGGCCCCGGAATTCTGACAGGATGAACTGGAGCTGCCAGCTGCAGAGAGCAGGGAGAACACTGTGTGTGAGAGCCCCAAAACCAAACCAAGGACTCCATCCCCAGGCACACCAGGGATTCCCAGGAACCTGTGGCCACTGTGCTCATCAAAAACCTCCAGAATCCTTTATTTGGGTAATTTTGAGCCCCAAAACCAAACCAAGGACTCCATCCCCAGGCACACCAGGGATTCCCAGGAACCTGTGGCCACTGTGCTCATCAAAAACCTACAGAATCCTTTATTTGGGTAATTTTGAGCCCCAAAACCAGAACCAAGGACTCCATCCTGAGGCACACCAGGGATTCCCAGGAACCTGTGGCCAGTGTGCTGATGAAAAACTTCGAAATCCTTTATTTGGGTACTTTTGAGCACCAGAACAAAGGACACCATCCCCAGGCATTCCCAGGGATTCCCAGGAACTTGTGGCCAGTGTGCTGATGAAAACCTCCAGAATCCTTTATCTGGGCACTCTACCAGTGTTTAGGACACTGCTGGTGACACCAGAGATCCCTGGTGACACCAGAGATCCAAGGGTGAGGGCTCCCCACGCCCGTGACCGTGCCCCCTGTCACCCACCTCCCCTGAGTGCACCTTCCCCAGGGCAGCACTCACTTGTCAGGCAGGAGGAAGCTGCTGGGGAACCTGTGCCACTCCTTGCCCACACAGACATGGACTGGCCTCCCCTCTGGCACCGTGTGGATGCTGGGGTCAGTGGCAATCCTGTGGAATTCAGGGTACAGGTCCAGGGGCCCGTGGTAGCCTGTGGCAGGCAGAAAACCATCATTAAAGTAAGAGGGGTATTTAATGAAAGCCTACAAAAATTGTTCCCAGTATATATTTTTAACTGGTAACTCAGTGAATAAATGAACTGGACTATGTCAAGAAGTGGCTGCATTCAAAGCTTCCCCTCTTACCCTGGGTGCCCCTGCCAATTTTATTCACATTTCCCTGTCATGGCTGTCAATGGCCACCAAAACCCAAAAAAATGCTGATGAGGTGGGAAGGCTTTGATTCCATCTCCACTAAGGACTCATGCACCTAATTCCAGTCTTACACAGGAAAATGCTTTTCCAGGTGGAATTATCTATTTGAAAGCTGAAGTATCTGCTTTAATACCAGTCAGGTTTTAGATCAGTGGAGTTTACTGGTGGAAGGTGAAGAGGATTTTTAAGTGATGTAATTCTGTATGTATGAATTCCCATCCATACATACATAGGGCTGAATGTATAATTAATAATTAATTAATGGTGACCAGCAGAACTTACTCCTTCCCCTGCAGCAACAACACCCAAACTTCTCAAGGACAAACTTCTCCACAAACTATACTGCCTGCAGGACACAGGTAACAGAATTTGAAGGTTTTCAAGCAAAACCTTTGTGGGGGAATCCAGCAGGAGACCACACTATGAAACCTCCTCCTTCCTGCTGGGAATCCTGTGTCTTCTCCTGCCTCACTCCCTCTAGCTCTTCCTTGAGGGATTTCAGCTCACTCTCCCATGAAATTTAACTGCCAACTCCCTTGGCCATGCTTGAGATCCCTTTTCTGCAGCACAGCTCCTGCAGCCCTGAGCCCAAGAGCCAGGAGGGCAGAGGGCAAATGTGAAATACCAACCTTTGAATAAGGCAACAGAGCGTGACAGTGACAGAAGGCCAAAGAGGAGGACAGTCCCCAGGGCCAGCCAGTTGGAGGACACTGTGTAGTGCTCCAGGCGGTAGCGCTGGAAGATGAAGTGGTAACATTTCTCAGGGAAGAGATTAAAAAAAAGAGAGACAATACGAAGTTACTCCAACTCTGATCCATTCAGCAAAATTCTCATTTTTCAGAAAGCTCTCACAACAGTGTATCCCCCACCAGATTTTTAAATTCAGAGCCATCAAAATGCACAGAAACTCATAGGGTTTAGTCACATTTAAGTGATCATTTGGGGTATTTCAGCTCTTTTCCCTAGGAAGGCCTCTGGACCTAAAGTGCTCTCTCAGGGGCTCCAGCTGGGCTGCTCCCAGGTGAACCAGGGTCCCTTGCAGAGGTTCCCTGCACACTCACCTGATTTTCCATGCTGGCCTGAACTCCTGCCTAACACAAGCTCCATGACCCAGATTTCCAGAGTGACCTCTGGCTGTTTACCCTGCCTGCACAAACCACAGCTTTGAAGTGAATAAAACACCACAGAGCACATTCTGCATCCAGCTTTGAACACGGGTCACTCTGAAACTGATGAAAGAAAAACTGATAAAAAGAAAAAAAATTATAAAATAAAGGTGCTTTAGGTTTGTTTTCTTTTCCAGTTAAAAAGCCTTTCTGGGAATAGCCAGGAGGAAATACATCCAGTCCTTGCTTTGGTCCCTCCCTGCTGTTCTGCAGGAGTGGTTATTCACTCCCTACCCTCAGCTGGTTTCTGTTTCTCTTGTCCTGTTTGCATTTTTCTCATAACATCCACTCAGTTTGGAGGGAGAGAGTGACAAGCTTGTCCTGCTGGTGGGCAATCAGTTCCAGATTCTCAGCTGGATGCTCCATACTGGGCAAAACGTCATCAAACAGTGGCAAAGTATGCAAGAAATGTACACCAAACTTTCCTCAAGCCGTAGTTGCAAAAAAAATAAATGAACATTGCTCTGTGATGTTCTGAGAGCACAGAGGAATTCTCAGTCAGAGCCAGGAAATTGGTGACATTCCCAGCTGGATCCTGTGTGAAGGCAAGGACTGGAACTCATCTGGGAGTGATGGAGATCCAGAGTGAGAACAGGGGAAGGATGAGGGGCTGAGGGTGGCCAGGAACTCCAGCAGTGCTGCCCAGCAGGACAGAGGAGGAGCAGCAGGGTGAGGCCAAACAGCTGGAACAGGCTCCAGCAGGGACTCCTGGCTGCATTCCTGAGCCTTTTTAACAGCAGGAGATGAATAATTCTGAGCTTTGGGAAGGTTTCTCTCAGTCTGTATCAGTGCTTTGCTCTCTGAAGTGTTTCAAGTGATGTTTACTAAACATCCAGTTTTTGGCTGTTCCAAATGTTCAGTGCAATTCCCAACATTTAAATGAGATCCTTTTGCCTTTTTTCAGCCCAGTGAGGGAGGGATTCCTTCTGAGACACATCAAAATGCATTTCCTACACACCCACATTGCTGCCCTTAGAGCTGAGCAGCCAAGGAGGCACAGCTCCAGCAGCAGGTTACTGAACCCTCAGGAACCCCTTGGATTTTGGGTGGTGTTGGCACTACAGCACCACAACTCCAGGAACTCCCACTTGGGACTGGAGATCAACTCAAAGTCACCATGAAATAACAGCTGGGAAATATTCTCAGCTATTCATTAAAAACCACTAGAATTTACCTGAAGAGCAGAGAGAGCCACAGCACCAGAGAGACAGATGAGGGGGTAGATGGGGAAGAGAAACCTCTCTTCTTTGTGGGGCTGGCTGAAGAAAATCAGGATCCAGATGTACATGGGAGCCAGGGTCAGCCAGTAGGGACGGCCCAGATTCTGGACTGGAAGAAACAAAACCTCAGCAAAGGAGTAATGCAAGAATTCCTTCTCTCACACCCAGAGCCCACTCTGGAGACCCAAACACACCCTGTCCTGAGCAGCCCTGTTGCTAAAACCCAGGTAACACACCCAGCCAGCCAGCAGGGCATTTTCCTCAGAGAATATTTGCAGATTCCTACAATACTGACAACTCCAAGGGCCTTAGGAAGAGCAAAAGCAGAAAACAAGTGTTAGTGGATCCAACAAGACACAAAAGCCATCAGGAACTGCCAGGTCTGAGGAGGCAGACAGCAGTGCTGGGTTTCCTGCTGGGCACTGCACACACAAAGATCAGAAAGGGCCTCCTCAGGAGCTCCCCTTCCCCTCCCAAATGGTTGTTGGGAGCCTGAAGTTTGCCCAGCCTTCATTGCCTCATTACAAAAATAACACCAGGAGAGGTCTCCCAGGCGCCTTCTGCTCAACAGAGGAAATAACTGATTCAAAAATAACAACAATTACCCTGAATTTCAGTCGCACTGAGGAGGGCTCCTCACTGCCTGACAATTTTCAGTCCCTTTCCCACCCCTTGCTACTCCCAACAGCAGAGTTAAGCAATTAAGCCAACGGCATTTCACAGACAATAAGAACAAAGCACTTGGCAGAGTCGCTCCTGCTGTTGAGTACAAGAACACCAAGTGAACAGCAGGAAATCTTGCATTTACAGGAGCTCCTACTGAGCTTTTACTGCTTTCTGAGAGTTTGTCACTCACAGCCAAGGAACAGACATAAGCAAACACCCCTTAACATACATTTTCATCGAGGATTGTGTTACTGTTTGTTGTAGGCAGGAAAAAACCAGAGAGAGCAAAGCACTGACTGGACTGATGAATCTGGAGGCTGCTGCTGAGCCTTGGTGAATTTTCCTTAGGAAAACAGCAGAAAGGAATTTACACTTCCCCTCTGCAGTCACTTACAAGTGTCATGTGCTCAAACTGATGTCATTTTATTCAAGAAAAGGCCCACTGTGAAGTAGGGAATATTCTGTTCCTCTTTTTTCTGTTTTTTTTTTTTAAACTCTCAGTGTATCCACACCCACAGGGACACTTCCCAGAGCAGGGCTCAGTCCTGGCAGCTGAAAAACCCACAGTGCCCAGAACAGTCCAGCTTCAATCCCAAAAGGTTTCGACCATTTCCAGCTGCAGACAAGATGGGAACAACACCAGGTTCAGCTTCTTCCCCCTTCAGGATTACTGACTGGGCCTTCCCTGATGCATTAAATGTCACAATGAAGCTTAGGAACCACACACCTTGTCAGGCCTGCTTTTTTTAACACATTTTTCCTCTTGAGGTGGAGGCAAGGAACAATCCTGAACCCTAATGAGCTCCAGGAAGGTTCCTGCTGCTCCAAAGGCTCTCACTGCTCCCAGTTTCACTTCCAGTGAGGAAAAGCTGCTCTTTGGCAGGCACTCACCACGGAATTTCTGCAGCAGGCACTCCATCAGACAGGTCAGAGGCAGCACGAGCAGGGCCAGCACAAAAACCACATTGAAATTCAGAAAGCCATTGATGAAATAGAAGTACCAGGGTTCTGTACCTAAAGGGTGAGAAAAAAGGAAAAAAGAGGTTTGAAACACAGGCAGGAGTGGATGGAGCAGCAGCTTTGGCCCTTCTTTGCCTGACACAGCCCACCAGAGTACCTCACACTCACACCTGCCCAAGAAATTTCACTGTCTTCCTGCTCAGAAATGATTTTTCTCCTTATTTTTTCACGGGGGTGAAGAATAGTCAGTATCACACCTGCTTCTCGTGAGTCCCAGAGCACTCCAACAGGCAGCAGAACTCTGTGACAGAGCCCAGCCCTGCATTCAGAGGGACAGCAAGGGAGCAGAGGGGGAAACCTGGAAAACTGGGAAATTTGACCCCAAATTCATTCTTTCTTTCTAACTGCAGAGGAGTCACACAAAACCTCACAGTGCCATGTAAATCTGGAGTGAGGATGTTCATTCTGGGTTGGCAGGACCAGAAAAGGTACCAAAAAGGATTAAGAAGGAAAGGAGTTTGTATTCTCACGTCACCCCACCACAGACTCTGCCACTAAATGCTGGGTTTGGTCCCTCCTTTCACTCAGCACTATTTAAATGTCCCAAATTCAGCCTGTTCTGACACCAACAGGAGCCAGGCAGCTCTGCCTCCACACTTGGGAACTGGCTGCAAGCTCTGGAGGATGTAAACTGAAAGAAACTCCAGTCCAACTGTCATTTATTTAGACTCTTAATTCAGGATGCTTAAAGCCCTTAACAATGAGGAATGCCAGTTCCTCTCCACACATTTCCCACTCTCTCAGTGTGATTAGCTCAATCAGCCAGTAAATGACACGCGGGGGCTTTAATCACTGCACTGTTGTGACATGTGTCACATGCCACAGCAATTTCCTGCAATCAGAGCCACTTACATCGGGTCCGTGTTGAAATTAATCAGACAACTGAATAGCAGCAAGGAAAACCCGAGAGCTCTGCAGCTCCTGCAGCTAAAAAAAGGGGAGAAGCTGCACTGGGGATGTCACAAACATGGCACTGGAGTCACTGCCTGGCCCAGCAGCTTGGGTTTATAGAGGAAACCCTGAGTTATTAGCTCTGAAAGCAAACAGCAATTATATAAATAAGTTCTAAATCTTTGAAGATCAGTCCAGAAACCATCCTGTCGCCTTTCTGGCTGCGATGGAAAGCAAAGGGAATTCACCCTGAATTCACCTCTCTCTGCTCTGGATTCAGATTTGGCAGCCTGGGGGTCAGGAGTGAAGGACACTCCATGAAACACAACTCCTCCACAATGCAAACACAGCCCAGATAACTCTGCTAATAAACAGAGCAGCTGCTCTGAAGCACAGCCTTCACCAAAACAAAAAAAAAGCTGCTCGCTCACATTTTTTTGCAGTGTGACTGAATTGCCCAGAAAAAAACAAGCACTGGAGCCTCCCCTCCTTCTCCAATGAGGGATTTTCTTCTCTGTGAGAGGCTAAAAAAAATAAGAAGGGGGAAAAAAAGAGGAGAGAACAGTGCACAGCAGGCAAAGAGCAGCAGGCAAAGAGCAGCAGGCTGGCTCAGCGGTGACGCAGCCATTCAGGGGCACTCAGGCTCAAAGCCTCCCAGGGCAAAAGGGATTTTATTCCTCTTATCCACATGGCTCAAGGTGAACTGAGACAGAACTGCAGCCTCAAAAAGGAATGACCCCACTGCAGGAGAGAAGTCCTGGCCCAGAACATCATCCTTGAAGCAGGGAGGGGCACTGAGAACTCTCCGTGCTCAGGGTAATGGGAACATGCAAATGTTCCTGCAAGGATCCACATCCCAGAGCTGGGCAGGTGTGGGATCCAGGACACTGACTGGTGGAAGCAGTGGGGAAGGAACAGCCAGGCAGCTCCTTTCACGGTGGTTCCATGGGGAAAAGCAGCTGGAAGCTCTGTCAGAACCCAGTGAGAAAATGCTTTGAATTCTGAGGTCTGGGAATGGCCCCAGGAGCAATTCCAGAACTCAAACTCAGGAGTGAATCAAATTTAGCCACGCTGCACCTTGACCACAGGAATGGTGAGGGCAGCTCAGGCCAGAGCAGGGGAGCTGTAAAAGAGCTTTAGGACAAGGAGCCCCACCCTGGGCTGAAGCCTGAGTGCAGGAACTGCAGCTGGCAAGCAGTAACTAAGCTGCAATAATTTGGTCATGAGTCACAGCCCTCGTTCTGATTCAGTGCTGCTACAATGAACAGCCTGCTCGCTGCAGCTCGTCTATTCTCACTCTGCTCAGGAAGCAGGGCTCTGCAGAGAAAGGTGGCACAGGAGCAGCTCCAGCACCTTCCACCCAAGCTGAATAAAGCTTCCCAAAGTGGGACAAAGCTCTGGTCACAAATTAAGTACACAAAAACACCCCAAAGCCTCAGAAACTGGGATATACTCTTGGCAGCTATTTCCCTTGGCTGTAGAAATCTAACCACTCCAGGGAAATATTAATTGCACAGACAATATTTATGTAGAGGGAGCATATTGCTAAAGACAGAGGGAAAAAAATTAATTGAATCTTGCCTCAAAAATACTGCAGTGCTTACACTGGAGACGATCTGGGCTGGTGACTCTGTCCCCATCATGTGAACGTTGGGAAATCCCAGCTTCCAGAGCCAAGAGGGATTGGCCAGCCTTTCATCTCCCCTGGCAGTGTTATTTTTCCCCAGTGTTTTGAAGCTCTCTAAACACACAGCGTTGTCCTGGCCACACTGCATTAAAGAGCAATTCCAGGCAGGCTCCTTTACTAGCCCGAGGATGTTGTATGAATGTCACTGTGAATAAAACTCTTCAGGACAGATTGGTCCCTGGAGGCTTCTGCAAACAACTCATGCACCAGTGTGGAAAAGGTCAGGCACAAGGCCCTGCCAAAACCTATCAGAAACAGAGCCTGGAGTTTACTTACACAAAACTCCCAGCCCCACACTTCAGAGCCTTCCTGCAGAGGCCAAGAGCCATGGCAGAGCAGCTGCTGTCCTGCTGTGCCAGGCACAAGTGACAAATCAGCACTCAGCACCAACCAAAGCAGCCCCTCAACCCAAGCAGGGAAAGCCTTGCTGCTGCTCCTCACTGCTGAGCCCTCCTGGAACAGCTCCTCTGGCCTCAGACAGACACAGAGATGCTGCAGGCATGCCCTGGTCTCTGGCAGCCCTTCTGAAGCTCTGCTAGAAATCAATTTCCAGCTCTAGAAGTGCAGGATATGGACAGAAAGAAGTGTGGATTCCACACCATTCCTCACTTTCCCGAAGTTCTGCAGCCTGACTGTGAGGAGCAGCAGCCAGGAACAAGAATCAAGCTGACAAACACAGACAGGCCACTTGTGCCAGCCAGTGAGACACCTCCTGGCAGTTTCTCAGGAGTGGAAAGTGAACAAAAGCAGCTCAGCTCCCAGCGTGGAGGAAGCAGCAGCGCATTGCCAGCTCAACAGAGACATCCCGTGTCCAGAAGCAGCAGCTGCAGCCCCCGGAGCTGGCAGGAACAGAAGCTGGCAGCTGCTTTTGCTGTAGGGCACAAAAAGCACTGCCAGCCAAGGGCCAGGGCAGCCAGAAAACCTGGGGCTGCCTCCCTGGCTTGTTATCCCCAACTCACCGTAGAGATCAGGCCCGTGGGGGGTGAAGACGTTGTACAAAACGATGTTGAGAGGTGCCACCACCAGCTTGCCATAGTAATAGCTGTCCACCACCACCAAGGGCACCTGGGAGAAAGCAGATTTTGGTTAAAGTGCCAGCAGCTCCAGCAGGTTTTCCTAAAGGAACTCATCTCTTCTGCTGCCATCCATTCCCTCTTTGTCTTGTGGCAGACACTCACCAAAAACAGGATCAAGGACACCACACACCAGTTCAGGAAACTTTTCCACCTCTTCTTCAGGATCAACAAGTCAAAGGCAATAGGAAGCCTGCAAGAGAGACCAGCTGTCAGCTGGAGGCTTTGAGAACCCCACTGCAGCTTCTGCTGCCCCTTCAAAGCAAGAGACAGAGCCACCACTTCACTGCCTCTGCTCCTCCTCCAGATTCATCATCCAGCTCGGGTTTTACCCAAATTAATGCCAGGAAATCTGCCCAACCTGAGTTGTTCAAAACCCAGGAATGCTGTAGCACTGATCCTGGGCTAAGCTGGCAGCTCAGTGCCTGCTGGTTCTCCCCAGGCAGGTGAAAAGCACCTGAGAAAGGGCAGGAAGTGCTCCTTACCCCAGAGCTGCGCTGAAGGGCCAGCCCAGCAGGGCTCCAGCAGCCACCCCCAGCACTGCCACCGAGGTCCTGTCCATGTACCAGCCTGTCATGGCCACCACCGTCGTGTACATGCAGAAACTGCTGGGCAGGAAAGCTGCAACACAAGGGGATTGAAGGTCAGCACAGCTCCCCCACACTTCACCCAACACCTGCAGCAAGTCTTACAGTGGCTGGGAAAACAGGTACAGCCAGGCAGAGGGGACAGCACACAAAGTGCCAAAGGGTCAGCCTCCTTCCCTAGAACAAAGGCTCTCCAAGGAAGGCAGGCCAAGAGCCTGTTTAAAAGGCACTGCAATATTAAAAACCAGGAGGCAGCAGCAGAAACAGGCCTGGAAATTGTAACACAGAGAGCAAAGTTTGAATCAATGCTTATTCTGTCATGAGAATACAACAAAGAGCACCCTGGAGATGTGATTTTCTTCCCTCTGAAGCTTTGTCAGTGCCAGGGCCAAGCCAACTCACCTGCAGAAGCACAGAACATCCCCGTGCTGAGCACCAGGAAGGCCAACATCAGCCTGCTCACGTGCAGCCCAAACTTCTTGCACACAGCCCTGGGGAAGCAGCAGAGAAACAAATACCACAAAATAGCCCCAGGGCAAGAATCAGCAGCACCAAGGCACGAAGAAAAACAAACAACCCATGGAGCAGCCTGAGAGCTCTGAGCTGGGGGATTCCCAACACTCAGCTGCTGCCTCTGCCCTGGGATTTCAGACCCCGAGTTACCCCAGAACTCTGGGTGGGCCTGGATTCTCCCAGCTGTGCTTGTGCAAATCTCAGGAGCTCGTGGCTGCACTGCTGCACACATCCATCCATCCCCTCAGCCCTCACCAAACCCCACCATGCAAAAAAGCCACAGTTCATCTCTTTAAATCAGAATGTGGATGAGAAAATACGTTTCAGTGCTCTGGTTGAAGAGATGAACTGTGGCTTCTGGCAAACAAAAAACTCATGCATAGTAGTGGATTAAAAATCAGGAATCAAGAGGCAGCAGGTAAAAATAAAAATCCAGTTTAGACAAGGTGATTTCATGTTAGGGCTACTGATTTTAGTGGCTGTAAACAGCACTGGCAGAGAGATTTCAGACAGCAGCAATCAGCGTGTTCCAGTCAAATTCACTGTGATAAGCAATCACAGCACCAGACTCTGCTCAGTCTGCAACTCCCACCCTGCTTGCTGCCAGCAGTGAGGAAACGAGTGGAGTCAACAAAATGCTGGAGCAGAGGTGTGGGTGGGAGATCTGGGAGTGCAATTTTGTCCTAATTGTGGCGTTCTGACCAACATCTTGGCGAGTTACCACGAGAACTTGTATTTTCTCATCCACACACGAGCCTCAAAGCCTATTTCCTGTGACAAGAACTGTCCCTGGCAGTCCCACTGCTCCCACACATCCCCTGCAGACACTCTGACACTCACTTGTAGAAGTAGAGTTCACAAATGCAGCTCAGGAAGGCCAGGAAGCATCGCAGGAAATAGAAGATGAGAACCTAGCAGACAAAGAGTCAAATGAGGCCCAGGACACAAAATGGGCTTGTAAAACATCAGTGGAAACCCACAAACCCTTGGAAATCCTTCCAGGGAGGTCAATGTTTGTCAACAAACCAGTTTTATGAACATGAAGTCAATTTCAACCATGTGTTATAAACACAAAGTCAATGTCAACACCAAACAGGGCGGCCGTTTCCCACACACTAAATGTACAATTCTTCCTCTCAAAAGCAGCTTCCACACACCAAATTTACCTTGTTGGTTTGCAGAACCCTGGCATGGAACCAGGCTGGCAAGGCATGGAGCCACAGGTAAGCATAGGAGCGGATGGCGTAGGCAGGAGAGTACTCCCAGGTCTGAAACCCCTTCCCATAAATGAGGTAGTGTGTCTACAACAGAGATCAAATAAATAAATTAACACGCAGCACACAAAGCAGAGTTTCCCACAAAGCAGAACGTTTCCAGAGCATAATATTTCTATTGAAACAGAGGGATCAGCACAAGGCTCTGAGTAAATCAGCATTTGCACAAGCCAACTGGAGAGTGAAGGAGAGAGCACAAGGTCCTAGATAAAGGGGTATTTGCCCAGGGCAGGTACAAACTGCCAGTCCCAAGGGCAGCAAGGGACTCACCGGCTCCCAGTAGTTAAAGGTCTCGTCACAATCCGAGATGTTGCTCAGCAGAGCTGCACAGAACCTGGCCGAGATGAGACACTTGAAAGCTGTTGATCCTTCAGGGGCCCAGACGTGCCCTGCTTTGCTCCCGGATGATCTAATCCAAAAGAGGGGGTGGAGGAGAAATAAAAAATTACAAAATGCAAAAGAAAAACTCAGCGACGAGATCACGGCGCACAAGGTGACAGCGAGCAAAGGGCTGAGGGTGGCATCAGGGCAGGAGGGATGGGGATGGCGGTCCCCTCACAAGGAAGCAGCACCAGCCCCTCAGCACCCCCAAGGCAGCCGCGCCGGGGACGCTCCGGCACCGTCCCCACAGCACGGACCGCCCGTGTAGAGCCCGGCACCGGCAGCCCCGGTGGCCTCGGTAGCCCCGGTGGCCTCAACAGCCTCGGTAGCCCCGGTGGTCTCGGTAGCCCCGGTGGCCTCAGCAGCGCCGGCAGCCCCGGTGGCCCGGGTGGCCCTGGCAGCCCGGCAGCCTCAGCAGCCCCGGTGGCCTCAGCAGCGCCGGTAGCCCCGGTGGCCCTGGCAGCCTCAGCAGCTCCCGTGGCCTCAGCAGCCCCAGCGGCCCCGGTAGCCCCGCTCCGTCCCCGGCAGCACCCACTCGTTCCGCGTCTCCTCGCTGCCCGCGGGCTCGGGCCGCCGCCCCGCCGCGTCCCCGCCGCCCGCCCGCGGCCGCTGCCGGGCCCCCTTGGCGGCCATGCCGGGTACGGGCAGGCAGCGCCCGCCGCCCGCCGCGGCCAGGCCCGAGCAGCTGCGGCAGCGCGGCCGAAGCCGCCGCCGCCATCACGGGTGTGGGCAGCGCGCTCCCTGAGGGCGGCGGGAGAGCGACAGGGACCGGGAGCGACACAGGGACAGGGACCGACAGACGGACAGGGACCGAGAGCGACACAGGGACAGGGACCGACAGACGGACAGGGGCCGGGACAGCGACACGGACAGCGCTGCCCCGCACACCGAGTCCATCACCCATCTGTGTCCATCCCCCACCCGCGTCCATCTCTCACCCACCCGGTCTCCGTCCCGCACACCCGGGTCCGAGCAGGCTCCATCCCCGCCCTGCCCCTGCCTGCCTTTTTGGGCAGGAAAGTGAGGGAATGGGGAACGCACCGACGGAGAATGTTCTTTATTTGGTACCCCCTGAGATCAGGAGATGGGGAAAGGACAGCACGGGAGGGATGTGGAAGGGTTGGAGCGTGTCCAGGGAAGGGAATGGAGCCCCAGGAGAGGCTGAGGGAGCTGGGAAGGGGCTCAGCCTGGAGAAAAGGAGGCTCGGGGGGGACCCTGTGGCTCTGCACAACTCCTGACAGGAGGGGACAGCCGGGGGGGATTTGGGATCTGCCCCCAGGAACAGGGACAGGAGGAGAGGGCACAGCCTCAGCCTGGGCTGGGGAGCCCCAGGAGAGGCTGAGGGAGCTGGGAAGGGGCTCAGCCTGGAGAAAAGGAGGCTCGGGGGGCACCCTGTGGCTCTGCACAGCTCCTGACAGGAGGGGACAGCCGGGGGGGGATTTGGGATCTGCCCCCAGGAACAGGGACAGGAGGAGAGGGCACAGCCTCAGCCTGGGCTGGGGAGGGTCAGGGTGGGCACAGCAGGAATTTGCATTAGTAAAGAGATCGAATCCACTCTCACAGGAGCCTATGAAAGAAAAGCTCCACTTTATAAAAAGAGGTTTCATTAGACACACAGAGAACAGGAGTGCTTGGTCCTCATTAACAGGAGCTCCCACATGGAAACGTGGGGCAGTGCTCAAAGTCCACCCTGCCCTTGTGACAGGCACTGCAACAACACAGCCTCAGGTCCAAGGACGTGCAGGTGACATTGTCCAGGTCAGAAAGGGCCACAGGAGCTGCTGGAGCCCCTGCAAACCACGGGACGTGTTCTACCTCAGGGTCACACCCAGGTGCTGCTGGATTTCCTCCCGAAGGTGCAGCTGCATCTCCGCTGCCTCCCGGCAGCCCAAGGCTCTGTCACAGGACTGGAAAGTCACCCTGTAGCACAGGCTCCTCCGTCCTGTCCCTGGCTGCTGGAAGTTGTCCCTTAGCTGGATGGAAACGACCATTTCACCTGAGACCCTCCTGGCAAGGGTGTGAAAAGCCACTTCATCAAAGTCCTCCCCATCAGGAAGCCAGAAGCTAATATCGTGCACGTAGGAAGGTGGATAGAGGGAAAAACTCTTGAAAAGCCTCAACTCTCCCTCAGGAAACTGCCTGAGGAAGCGCCTGTCCCATGTCCAGAGCATTCTCCAGTCGGATATTCCACACAGCAGCATGGCCAGCAGGTCCAGGTTCAGCGAGGCAGAGACAAGAACCAGCTCACGGCTTTCTAATTCACCAGGAGCTGCCCTGATAACCCCCACACAGGAGCCCGGGGGCTCTGGGTCTGTCCCCACACAGAGGAAATGCCGAATTTCACCAAGCTGCCTTTCAAAAGCAGCAAAGTCACTTAGCTCAGTTCCAAAACTCGCTGCTTCCTGCAGGCTGATGCTGGGTTTGCCACCAGAAGTGCCCTGGTGGAGGGAATTCATGGTGGTTTTAATGTTATCTACCAACATCTGGATACAGCTGTTCTCCATGCCCCTGCTCACTGCAAGGACAACGAGCATCTCATGGAAAGCAGGCATGGAGTGGGGAGTGACCCGACATTTCCTGAACACTGGCCCAGAAAGAACCTGAAGTGTCCCTGGGGAAAAGGCTCCTTTTTGTATTATTGCCTGGGCATGAGGCAGGAGGGAAGGCCTAAGGTAAACCTGCTTTGGAGCTGGGCATCCTTCCTGTCCATTCTCACCCATGTCCTGGCCCAAATGGGAACACAGAGCTGCATCTGCCAGTCCCTGAGACATTTTCTCAGAGCTTGGAGCCTGCCCTGGGCTCAGGGTGATCCAGAAGATGTTGGAGTGGCAAACAGCACCGGGGTGACCTTGGTGGAGCAGGGGAAGGCAGGAGCTGATGTTCTGCAGAGGAAAAGCTTGGCTGAGCCCTGCACTGAGCTTCTCCTTTATTGTCCTTACTGGATGACTTGAATTCACTTCGAGGAAACCCCTGTGAAAAATAAAAGTGCAAGTTGCAGACACCATGTGTGATTTCCTTCCTGGGGCCATAATTTGAGGGCAGCAATTCACCCAAAACACTCTTAAGCCAGGAAGACCTGAGCAAGCCAAGTCTTTCACCAAAGCTGTTGCACATTTTCAGGGCACTGGTGTTTGTCTGCAGGTTGCAATCAAGAATTCACCACAATTTGCTGGTAAAAAAAAAGGATTTCCCAGCCACCACATCCATTTATCTGACCCCACTCTGGGCATTCCCACTGAGAGCAGGAGAGCTGCTACTGCCAAAGAGAAATTAGAAAACTCACCTATTGATTTTATCCACGAGGACTTGTGGCACTTGAAAAGAAACTTCTTGGCTCCCCAGTTGTGTCTGACAGCTCACAGGTGTGAAAGACAGGGGTGCTGTGCCCCGTGTGAAAATGTGGTTCAAAGCACCCTCTACACAGAAGGATTTATCCTGACTCCTGAAAATACACAAAACCAGAGCAAAGTCACTGCTAATTTCTGATATTTAACGTGCCCCAAGTAGGCAGGAGCAGAGGTCTCTGCCAGCACCAACCCCCAGTCCTCCTGTCTTTAGGCTGAGATTGATATTTGTTCTGAAACGGATGCTTCTGACCTTTAAAATCCTCAGATAGTCTTATTTTTAGAGGGTGCTTTGGCAGGAAGCTTGCATTTTAATCTTGGTTATTCTGCTTAGAGATGAACAAGAACTGCAGCTATTTTAAGGAAAATTAAAAGGAGAATTTCAGGGAAAATTAAAAGGAGAATTAAAAGGAAAATTAAAAGGAGAATTAAAAGGAGAATTAAAAGGAGAATTAAAAGGAGAATTAGAAGGAGAATTAAAAGGAGAATTAAAAGGAGTTCCTCTCCAGCCAACAAGATACAAAAAGAATATTCTAGCACTGGGGCATTTCAAGAGCACGAACATCAGAATTTCAGTTTTGCCACTGATGGTTACCTGTACCCTGTGCATTTGTATCCCTCGATAGTCTCTGCTTTAAAAGGATGAACGTCGCTCAGGACAAACCCAGCTCCTGCAGCCACAGCCACGATTTGCCAGCTGTTGTGCCACTCCCTCCTGGGCTGATCCGCAGGAGTCCCCCCCTGGCCATTGCAAAGGGCCACGTGCACCTCTCCCTCCTGTGCCAGCACTTCTGCACAGCTGGAAGGGAAGCCAGACCAGAAAATCCTGTTAGCACAGTCCAAATCCCCCAGCGCCCCCAAAACACCTGGAACGCAGCTGGAAAGCGGTGCCACGGCCGGTAATTAGCACGGAATTAATTCGGGTTTACTCACCTCTGGAAAAAGCCGGCAAGGAGCTGCCTGTTCTTCACCACCCCAGCCTTCCTCCCGCAGTGGGGGAAGTTGAAATAAATCCGATCAAATTCCCGTTTTCCCGGTAAGAAGTGCTCCTTCAGCTTGGTGCAGTCCACAGAAAACACAACCTCGGCTCCTGCGACAGCAAAACAAGGCTCTGCTGGCTATCAGGGAGGAAAATTTTAAAGAAAAGGGGAGTTCAAATTCTCCAGGGCGTTTTTAAGTAGGTGAGAGCTGCCTGGAGCACTGGGAACGCCAGGGAGCCCTGTGGGGGTCTCTGCCCTTTGCTCTCTTTCAAGGCAGCAGAAACTTCTGAAAACAGTTGAAAATAATCGTTTCAGGACTGATCAGATTTTAAAGCATTTCTGGGCTATTCCAGTCCCTCCCCTGAGAGACGCCTGGAGGGGCGGGGGGCTCCCAAGGGACAGAGCAGCGGGGGACGCGGGGGGCAGCGATGCCAAACTGGGTGGCACCAGGGTGACAGCGATGCCAAACTGGTGGGCACCAGCGTGACAGCGATGCCACTTGGGTGGCACCAGAGTGCCAGCGATGCCAGGAGGGTGCCAGCGATGCCCCGAGGGTGCCAGCAGGGCTCTCAGCAGAGCCCCATGCCCATCCCAGCCCATCCCCGGCGCGCACCCACCGCTGTCCCGCAGCCGGCGGATGCTCCGCGCCGCTCCCCCGCGCCCCGCCGCCTCCTCCTCGCTCTCGTAGCAAGTGGCCACCACGTGCGTGGCCTGGGCCCCGCACAGCGCCGCGGCGAAGGAGAAGTTGCCCTCTCCGAGCAGCAGGACGCGGCGCATGGCCCCGGCCGGGAGCGGCGCTCGCAGCCCCGGGCGCTCGCAGCCACCGGCGCTCGCTCATGACGTGCTGCCGGTCAGCGGCCACTGCCGGCGGCGTTCTGGCCCCGCGGGCATCCCCCGGTGCTACTCGGCAGCCGCTGCTCCGCCCCCGAGCCCGCAGAGGTGGCGGTGTCCCCGGAAAGGATGCGCGGCGGCGTCCCCGGCACCGCGGGCTCGGGGACTCGGGGAGCGCTCCCCGCCGCGTGCAACAGGAAATGGGAGTGCGTTCAAAAACAACAAAAAAAAAAGGGCTGGGTACAAAGCCGAGGAATCGTAGACTCGCAGAGTCACAGAATGGTTCGAAGGGGCCTTAAAGCTGAGCTTGTGCTGGGACACCTTTTGCAGGTTGCTCCAAGCCCCATCCTCAAACGCTTCCAGCACTTCCCAGCTTCTCCGGGCAGCCTGTGCCCCCCAGGGTGAAATCTCTTGTTAATAGCCAATCTCGCCCTGCTCTCGGTCGCGTTGGAGCCATTCCCCCTTGCTCTGTCACTCCAGCCCTTTGGGAATACTCTCCACCTTTCCTGGGGGCTCCCATCAGGTTCTGCAAGGCCACAATTAATTCACCCTGAAATCTCCTTTCCAGGCTCAACAATCCCAATTCTCTCTGCCTTTCCTCATAGCAGAGGAGTTCCAGCCCTGTGATGAATTTGGGGGCCTCTTCTGAGCTGACCTTTGCCTGTACCTGTAATTTTTATTCTTTGACAATCTTTGTGCTGCTTGAATTCCCAAAGGACAGAAGCAGAGCCAGACAAAAGAAAGAGAAGAGAAGCAGTGGAAAGATGCTGGAAGCATCATTAGGTGTCAGTAATTGCAGACATAATCAAGGTGTAGTAAGAAGGTCCCTAATTCCTCAACAGGGTGACACAAGGTGAGTTAATTACCCTGCCTCACAAATGTGCATGGTGCCTTTGAGAAGGAAGGAAATTATGGTCTACAATATCTGCAACAGCCAGGCTTGGGTGTCACCTGCTCCAGGTGTGCCCACAGCTGCCCCACAGGGCAGGGACAGTGTTTCACACAGATAATGACAGAGGAGGGTTTGGACTGGGCCCAGCTGAGCTCCTGCCCAGACTCACTGCCACAATTTGTGAGCTCTGTGCTGGTCACTGGCCCTGTGGCCCTGGGAGAAACATTTTGTCTGTTTTAAATGATGTGCAGTGGCCTGGAGAGGTGTTGGGTACTGAGAAAATAGTTGCCACAAACCCTTCCCACTCCAATAATGATGAAAAACCCCTCCAAACTTGTATTTAGCCATGCTAAATGTGACTTTTCCTTTTCAGCACCCTCACTGCTTTGGAAGCAACCTGCTTCAGATTACAGGGAAACATCAGAGAGGGAACTTCACTTGTGCAGACCTGGGAGGATCTGCTGGATGTGAGGAGCTCCTGGATGATGTTTGTGCCTGGAGATGACAGAGGTGTTGTCTGTCGCTCTCCCCGTGCTGGCTGTGCTCTGTGCCACCCCAGAACAGGTATTTCAGGTCACTCAGGGAGTGGTTCTGCATTTCAAGTATTCTTGTCTGGCTGACCTCATCCAGTTTATCCCCAGAGAGCTTTCACTCAAAATTCCCA
The DNA here is from genome assembly GCF_027477595.1 of Haemorhous mexicanus. Lineage (NCBI taxonomy): Eukaryota > Metazoa > Chordata > Aves > Passeriformes > Fringillidae > Haemorhous > Haemorhous mexicanus. Next base: position 6,167,414 of record NC_082364.1, read on the forward strand.
TTTCTGGCTGCTGATTTGAGCCTGACAAAACCCCTGTGCTGTAAAAACCACTTCCCTCAGCTGCACTTTCTGGCTAAATTCTTGCTGTTTTACATTGGCTTCCTTTCAATGTTGATTCCTTTAGGATTTGAACAAAAACCTCCTCGATTTCCAGGCCACCACCCTGAGCTGGAACCTCTTTTGTGCAGCCCAGCTGCCCAGTGCTGCTGCACTCTGGGCCTGCAGGTGCAGGAGGACCAAGAAGGAAGCAGAAAAAGCAGCAGAAGCCCCCAGGAGCCGGAGGTGCTGTGATTTCCTTCCAGCACCAAGACCTGTCACACATGAAAGCCATGTGGGAAATGTCCTTCCTGCTTTTTCATCTGTGCTGTTTGTAACCTCTGTGTGTGTCTGGGCTTTGTTCTTGTGTGCAGGGGTTGTGCCTGGCTAGACAAGCCCAATTAACAACTTAGCTGGGAGAGCTAATTAAAACCAGCTAATAGGAATCAGCAGGCCTTGGAAATGAGGGGGGATTTGGGGTGTTTGACAGTGACCCTGCATCACAGAGTGCTCATTTTCTTTTTCTCACCCACAGCCACGGAAGGATGTCCTCCCTGCTCAGCTGAGGGGTGCTGTGATCCCTGCTAACAGAACTTTTGTCTCAGCAGGTGGGAGGAACACAGGAAATAGGTCAGGTCGTGACTGAGTCTGATGATGTGTGTGACAGATCTGTCCTTTTTGAAGATGAATTTCAGAAATTCAGTTCCAGTCATCCAGACTTGCCTTTCTGCCCTTTTGAAGAGAGGTGCTAGGCAGATGAAGATGCCTGAAAAGGACTTTAGTAGTGGTTTGTATCACTCAGCAATGCTGGCATAAATCAGATTATTGCTGTAGACATCAGATCCTGCTCAGTGTTAGAAGGGCACTAACAGCAGAGTTTCAAAGGGATGTGATTTGCATCACCAGAGCAAGATGTTTTCCTTCTCTTTGAGTAGATGTGTGTTTACTGCAGCCCTGCAGTTTTCACCTGGAGCTGCTCTGAACTGCCTGCAGCCCCTGGATGTTTCTCCATTGCATGAATCATTGGAGAGATTGGAGATACAGCTGTCTTGCAGCCAGCTGTTATCAAACCCCCACACTTCAGATGGGTTTCAGTTGGCATGGAGCTGTTCTACCAGTTTAATCTCCATGGGAGAAACTCTCCTGTTGCTTGTGAAACACTCTGAAATCCTCTGGCAGCGTTGAAGGGAGAGAGAACACAAGGTGTGATGAGCAAAGTGCTTCTGAGCACCCAGGTAAGCTGTCCCGGACACTCCTGCTGTCACAGACATATTTCATGAAAAATCCTTTTGCCAGGATTTTTCTCCTGAGAAGCTGAGAGGCCTCAGAAATGAAATGCAAACAATAATTGTCTGCTGCTGTGGAATGCAGCAGGTGAATCTTTGATTGGTCTCTGTGGTTGTTTTTAATTAATGGCCAATCCCAGTCCGGCTGGCTCAGACCCTCTGGTCACTCACAAGATTTTATTCTCATTCCATTCCTTTCCTTGCCATCCTTCTGATTAAATCTTTTCTTCTTTTATTTTAGTATAGCTTTAGTATATAATTTAATTTTAATATAATATAGATTATAAAAGAATAAATCAGCCTGCTGAAACATGGAGTCAGGATTCTCATCCCTTCCCTCGTCCTGGGACCCCTGTGAACACCTCCACAGCCTGCCACCCAAAAAATGATCTTGCCCTGCACCTTTTATCCACCTTTCTCAACCCAACCCCAAAACAAACCAATCCAAACTGCTTCTCCATGGTTTTATTCGTTAGTAAACTTACTCAGCATAAATAACACGAGCAGCCGTTCAGCACAGCCGGCACCTGGCGGAGGAAAGAGCTCTGGAATGGCCCTCCAGGGGTGGCTTTGGGGACAGCAGAGCAGCCCTCACTTCCTCTGGGCGCCTGCGATGGCGGGTTTGTCCTCGCGGGTGATGGGGATGCTGCGCTCGGGGACGTCGCTCTGCCTGCGGGGAGCGCTGACGGTCAGCACCCCGTCCAGGGACAGCGAGGACGTGATGGTCAGCGGGTCCACATCGTCCGGGATCCGGTACTTCCTGCTGAACTCCCGGGCGATGAAGCCGTGCTCGTCCTGTGTTGGGAAGGAGGGAGGTTTGACCAGAGAGTCTCACGGATGTGTGTGTGCTTGGCAGGAAGGTTTTTGAATGGGGAATCTGAAGAAGGGATAGAGGTGGAAGCAAGTTTTGATGTAGAAGGAGAGAATTGCTGAGCCAGTCCAGCCTGGTGAGAGGAACAGCAGATTTGTCTTTCCAAACCAGCACTGGGACAGAAAAGAAACAGTGGGAAGGATTCCACTGACTGATGAATGGAAAAAGAGATTTGCTTTTACAAATAAACTGTAGGTTTGCTGAGAAATGAAATTAGACATTGAAAGATGAAGGAAACAATGGGGAAGAAAACCCCTACATTCCATAAGAATTAAAAATTAAAAGAGAGAGTTGTACATCAGAGGGGAATCTTTAGTATCAGGCATATCAGAGAGTCTGAACTCCTCAAGTACCTCAGCCATGGGGAAAGAGAGAAGGGAAATGCAGCCAGGAAATTGGGATAAAAAGGAGGCTGCGTCCTCCAAAAATTTGAGAGATCCCAAGAGAATGTCCCATGGCCTCTCTCTTTATTGGAAAAAAGTAAAAAGATTCCTCTGTCTCCTTTTTGGACATAAACCTCTGATGTTTGTAGATTAATTTTCCTAACACTGGCTAACCAAGGAGCAAAGGGTGTGTTAGTGAGCAGGGGTTTTATGGTTTAGAGCAAAGGATAAACCCACCCCAAACCAGAAGGTGTTTTCACCAAGCACAAAGAGAGCACAGGCAAACAAGGCACAAATGTGGCAAGGAGAAAAAAGGGCTCAGAATTTCCCAGTGCAAGAAAAGTGAAAAACAACTTCTGGCTGAAACTGTGATGTACTGAGTGTGAGGGACTGGAGAGCAGTGCCATGGATGTGGCAATGACAGGAGTTATGAGAGGCTGTAGGTGACAGTTAAGGGATAGATTGGTTCTGCTGGGTGAAGATGCTCAGCAAAGAAAAGGATGGAATGCACTGGAACCTAAAGAAAAGGATAGAATGCATTGTAACTGAAAGAAAAGTAGATCATGCACTGTAACCTAAACTCAGGGTGTCCAGGCCTGCCTGCAGCTGGAGCTGACAGCTGTGGGCACAGCTCTGTCACCCACCAGCCTGGGCTGCTGTGACATCCTGGATACAATAAACTGCATCTTGTAATAAACTGCATTTTGCAATAAAGTGCATTTTGCAATAAGCTGCATTTTGAAGAGCTGCCTGGAGTGCCACATCCCTCACTTCAGCTCTTACAGTCCTGCACAAAGGGAGGAGGAAATCCTTACCACCCAGCCTTTTAATTATGGGGTATTCACCTGGTGCCGCCTGAACTACGAGGTCTTTGCTCCCAGGGAGTTGGGGCTCTCCAAGGGAAGCTTTTCAGGGAGTTCAAAGGGTTTTGAGGATGAGCTGCCCTCTATAAAGAGCTGGAGTGGGGCAGTGCCCGGGCTGCAGGTGCCTGCAGGTACGCAGCCACGTTTCTCTTCCCAGAGAAAAGCAAGGCACAATTCTTCCCAAGAATATTTCTGAGATTCACATTCTCTGAACCTCAGAGAAAGGAAAAACAACTCTTACCTCATTTGCTGTGCCTGTGTTGTGCCAAGGTAGAATGCAATGTGGGGATTGTTTACCCACAGTGATCAGTGATGGGGCTTTGTTTCCTTGGCCTGGCAGGGCCAGGTGTGTGTGTGTGTGTGTGTGTCAGGACTGTTGGGACAGTCACGAGATTCTGGGCAGTGTGTGCAGAGTTGAGTGCTTGGCAGATTCAGTTTAGATGTAATGTAACACAGTGTAATATAATATAGACTAATATAGTATAATAAAGTAATTAATTAGCCTTGATAAGGTGGAGTCCTCATCATTTTCCCCTCCTTTGTCGCCATCTGGGTACCCAGAGTTTCCAGGGGGAGGCTTTGTGCCCACCCTGTGCCAGCCAGAGGCTCCTTGCACTCTGTGTGCCATCCCCCAGGTGCCATCCCAGCCACACCTGGCCCAGCCACCCTCAGTGCCTGATCCCACTGCTTGGTTGTCTTCCTGGCCAAAAAGGGTTCCAGAAATGGTGGCAGGACTACAGCCCCCGGTGCTACAGGAGCTCTGCATCTCCTGGTGACACGCTGTGCTCCCAGGGGTGACAGTTCCAGGGACACAGCTGCTTTGGGGACTGGGAAGTGCTGTTACATCCAGCTCTGGGCATGGCTTTGCGTTTGTGCCTGCCCAGTGTTCACACAGGCCTCCAGAGCCAGCAGGGAGAGGGGTGAATGACAGCAGAACACAACTTTTAAGGGTTAGAAACTGATAGCTGGGTCTAGGAAAGGTAACACACTGGGCAATGCACTGATTTTTTATGTGCCTTGATTGTTACAGTTAATTTTTAGCTCATTGGACACCTCCCTGCATTCTTGGCCTCTTCCCAGAAAGAGGAGAAGCCCAAAAATGCCCATTTCACAGATGATTTTCCAGTTCAGCTCACAGTTCATGCAACATCAGCAATAAACCTCAACCCTCCTGCTGCCCTGTCTGGGATCAGCTTGGGGGGGATTGCATGGAGCATCTTGATAAAAAAATAATGACAAATAGTTGAGAGGAGCAGGGATTGTTTTGCAGTCACCAGGGGCCAGGGGGTTCACTCAGAGGGGAATGAAAGCAGGGGGTACCTGGCGCTCCTCGTGCTTCCCGTGGATCTCGATCATGTCCCCGAGCACCTTCACCTTCAGCTCCTCAGGGGAGAAATGCTTCACATCCAGGTTCACATAAAATTTGTCCTTATCCAGTCGCATCTGCAAAGACCAGGAGGTGATTTCAGAAAAGAGCAGGTGAGGGTTTCAGCTTAAAACACAATGCAGCAGGCCAAGGCTCCAGCTGGTCTCTCCACACACACTGACCTTTATTTTGGGGTCTGATCTGAGTGGCTCTGTCCCTTGCTGGCCTTGTGCTAATGCCCATCACTGCAGGACCTGAGATTGTCCACCTGAATTGGTTAAAGCTGACTCTTGATTTAAAGCTGAGCTCTTTATTATGGCTGCTTCCCTGGGCAGCCAGACCTAGGTCACTAAATCAAGAGGGACATTATGCAAGGATTAAAGTAATACTTTCACTCCTTCTGCTTGGAATAGCTCCTCAAGCTCCTTGTAAAGAAGAGAGTTGACTTGCAGGGCAGGCAAAAGCCTCTTGGCTCAGCCCCTGGAGGGAGGAGGCGTCTGCTCCATGATCCTCTGGGTCCTGGATCTTATTAAAGCTCTGCTTTTCAGGGCAGTGATTGTTTAAAATTGGCCCCTTTTCCCTCAGCAGCCTTGGGCTCCTGCACTGCTTGGCACGAGGTGCCCACTGCCCCTGTGCCCTTCGCTTCTCACGTGGGAGTGGGGTTGAAAGTTTGGTGCAGCAGACTGGGAAATTAGGGAAATTAGAGAAATTAGGGAAATTAGGGAAATGATGCTTCCTGCTTTCCTCTGCCTGCTCCTAGGGTGACCTGCCATGCACACTGAGCTCTGACCCCATCACTATGGCCAGACCTGCTCCATCCCACACGATGCAGAGGAACAAACACAGCACCTTTTCCCCCAGCCTTTTTCCTAAAATAAAACCACCCAGGAGCATCTTCCACGCTCCCAGCTCTCCTGGGCCTCCAGAGCCAGCAGGCTGTGCCCCCAGCAGCCACAAAGAGCCCCAAGAAGCAAAGATTACCTCTGAGAGTCCTGTCTCTAGCCAACTGGGCATCCGAAGGATGGGGGATCTCATCAGGAAGGGGCTGAAGCTGGGGGAAACAGGGAGCAGCTCCGACTCGGGCAGGTGCTCCCCGAAAATCTGGTCAAAGATACGGCTGGGTGCCAACCAAGAGAAGAAAGGTCTGCGGATCAGGGGGTTGTGGATGGTGATATCCATTGGAGAGCGCTGGAGGAGCCTGGCAAACAACTGTGCTGCAGTGCTGGGAGCGGGGAGAGCTTTATAGCCGTGCAGCTGGCCTGGCCTTCCACCCCCCCGAGGCCTCTTGAACAGTGGTGTCAGGGATTTTATTGTCCCACTCCTGGGCTGGGCCCTTCGGCGGTGCCCAGTCGCTGTCTGAGGGATTTGAGCACGCTGCTGAGGAGGAGGGGGAAGGGGAGAGGAGGAAGAGGAGCCCAATGGGGCAGCAAGAAGCCGGAGTGGCCGCTGCCCGCCCCGCTGCCCACGTGCTGTTTATCCACAGTCCTGGGCAGGCTTGGCCCGTGGTCCAGCTGCCCTGGATGCCAGCAGGATCAATGCAGCTCCTATCTTTGGATGGGAGGAGCGGGACAAGGGGCCCTTGTTCCCAGGAGCTCAGCATCCCCCAGCAGGGCTGAGCCTGTCCCGGCAGCAAAGGGAGCCCCAAAGTCAGGGCGAGGGAAGGTGCCAGGAGGGCTGTGCTGGGGTCCTGGCACTGCAGCCCTGCTGCCCTCACGGTGGGTGTGAATAAAGGATGGATCTCTCCACCAGCACCTCCTGTCTTTTGCTTGGTCTTTTTCCCACTGCAGAGCACATTTTTCTGGAGGGAAGAGCCCCATGCTGTGAGCCCAGAGAGAACCTGGGCATGGTCACGGCCTCCAGGGTGCTGCCCTGCACCCAGGGGTGCAGAACACCTCTGCCCCTGCACTGCCCTGCTTTCCTGCAGCTCTCCCCCCAACAATTCCTGCTTTTACTTTAATTCCTGCCTTGCCCATGAGCCCAAATCACAGGAATGGGTTCAGCCTAGATTCTGTGGAAGGGCAAGAGCTTCTCTGCCTGTGAGAGCTCGCAATTTCAACACAATTTCTGGCTCAGAGGCACTGCCAGCTCTGCAGCCCTTTGCCAAAGGCTCTGAGCCTCTTCCTCTCTCCTTGCCTGCAAGAATAGGGAGCAGGATTTGCTCTGTGCAGCACCCAGGCCATAAATACCCTCCCCAAGTCCCCATGACATCAGCAGCACTGCACCTGCTCTCCCACACTGCAGGGCTCAAGGAAATCTCTGGTTTCAGGGTGTGCAGAGCTCAGCTGGGCACTCCTCCCCTGCTGCAGCACCAGCAGCCCACCAGCCCTGCTCAGAAAAGCTGGATTTAGGCCAGGTTCAGAGCCTGGCTTAACTGGTGAGGGCTGGCACCAGCATTTCTCCATGGCCTTGTGCCAAACCCTGGCCAAGGGAAGAGCCTGGGCAGCCAGCAGGGTTCGGGATGGGGAGGTGACAGCAGTGGGACCTGGATCCCTGCTGCCCTCCTGCAGCCCCTCCCCACTAAAGGAACAGGAGATGAGCTCAGCTCCTGGGACAATCAGGCTCCTCAGGCAGGGAACAGGAGGGGTTTGAGCCCCCAGCTCCCAGTGGGCAGTGGGGGTGGGCAGTGGCTTCACTGCACCAGCTGAACAATCTCACCCAGACTCTGGAAAGAGTCGCTGCCTTTGGCCCACGTTTGCTTCCACACTTTGTGGCTCCCCACTCCCTCAAAGCCCTGAGAAGCGAGGAGGACCTCCAGAAGATGAAGAACTCACTCCAGAAGATGCAGAACTCACACCAGAAGATGAAGAACTCACTCCAGAAGATGAAGAACTCACTCCAGATGATGAAGAACTCACACCAGAAGATGCAGAACTCACTCCAGAAGATGCAGAACTCACTCCAGAAGATGAAGAACTCACTCCAGAAGATGAAGAACTCATTGCCCCTGCTCTGCAGTTGTGGCTGGCACTAACAAAGACCATCACTCCCCCAAGGAGGGCCATCCAACCATGTGGCTACCAGAGATAAGCAGATTCTTTTTGGGTCTGATGGAGGCTTTGGAGAGCAGCACAGGGCTGGCAGCTGCCTGACCTTACAAACCACCCCATGTGTCTCAGCCACCCACGGGGGCTCAGGGCCACCAGTTCCAGTTCAGGGACTCCCTGAGGTGCTCCAAGGAGCCTCTCACTGGTCTGCTTTGGAGCAGCAGAGCCTGGGGTCTGTCTGCTCCCCGCAGCCCCTGAGTCTGGGCTGGGCTGCCCATCCACCCCCTGCTCCAGGAGGGACCCTCAGAGGGTCCCTGAGGTGTCCCCGAGGTGTCCCCTGCCCTCCCTGCTGGAATGCAGTGAGAAGCTGCCCTGGCCTGGCGTCCTGGGGCCTGTGTGGGGCTATTTTGGTCCATCTTTTTTATCACTCACTCCTCCCTTTGGAATCCACCCAGCTGGAGCCTTGCAGCCTGCAGCCCTCACTCGGAGAGGCAGCGAGGGCTGGGAAGGCAGGAAGGGAAGAAGGAAGGAAGGGAAGAAGGAAGGGAAGAAGGAAGGAAGGAAAGAAGGAAGGAAAGAAGGAAGGGAAGAAGGAAGGAAGGGAAGAAGGAAGGGAAGAAGGAAGGAAAGAGGGAAGGGGTCTGTCCCGGACACGCCATGGCCGCCCGCACCGTGCCCCACGCCTACCCCATGAGCTCTGAGTACGAGTTTGCCAACCCCAGCAAGATCTATGACCAGAACTTTGGAGAAGGTAAGGAAGGGAGTGGGATCCCCCCCTCTCTTTGCACCTTTCTCCCCTCTGCTGCTGCAGGGCTGGTGGAATTCCTTCTGGGGAGCTTGAGCTCAGAGGGGGAAGCTGGAGCTGAGGAATTTTGAGTGGAGGAATCTGGATTAGATTAGGGGGGAACAGCCAGGGAATAGCCAGGGAAAAAACAGGGAATATCCGGGGAAAAAACAAGGAATAACCAGGGAATAGCCGGGGAAAAAACAGGGAATGACCAGGGAATAGCCTGGGGAAAAACCCAGGGAATAGCCAGGGAATATCCAGGGAATAGCCAGGGGAAAAACCCAGGGAATAGCCAGGGAATAGCCAGGGAGTAGCCAGGGTCTCTCTCTTCATGTCCACTTGCCCATCCATGCCCAGTGCTGCCCGTCCCTCCCTCCCTGATGCCAGCCATGCTCTGGCATTCATGCACATGCTGTGAAAACATGGAGCAGAAGCGCTCAGGGGAGGGGGGGAAGCTTTTCCAGCCGGGGGGGATGTGGAGAAAAGCTGAGCTGGGGTGTTCAGCACAAAGCTGGGCAGTGGCTGGCCAGGGGGAAGGAATGTGGGCAGCAGCAGAACCATTCAGCACCAGCACAACAGCGTGAAAAGGCAAAAAGCTCCAAGGAAAGCCCTGTGGACAATGGTGCACAAAAGGCCTTTAGTTCTCCACCATCAGCAGTTTCTGTGCCCATCCCTGGCTGCGGGCTCTGCTCTGCAGAGCTCCCAGGGCACCCGCCAGGCCCTCCCCGTGCACCCAACATGTAAAGCTGGATGCCAGCCCCAGGCTGGCTGGCAGCTCTGGGCAGCCCGGTGGCACGCAGCAGCTGGCAGGGATGTGGCTCTGGGTGGGTTTTAGGGGCACAAAGGTGGGAACTGCGGCAGGCTCCACCCCTGCTGCGGGGATGGGGCAGAGCCAAGGTGTTGCCCAGGTCCCAAACCGCTCCTGCCTGCTGCTCCAGCCCCGCACTCCTCACGGGCTCTCTCTGCAGGTGTGTCCCCGTCGGAGATTTTGGCCCCTGCCCTGTACCACGGCTACTACATCCGGCCCCGCATCAACAAGCAGCTGGAGAGGGGCACCTCGGAGATCTGCCTGAACCAGCACAAGTTCCAGGTGTTCCTGGACGTCTGCCAGTTCCTGCCCGACGAGCTCAGCGTGCGCACCGTGGACAACCTGCTGGAGGTGGCGGGGCAGCACCCGCAGAAGGCTGACCGCCACGGCTTCGTCTCCAGGGAGTTCACCAGGACCTACATCCTGCCCCTGGACGTGGACCCGCTGCTGGTCAGGGCCACCCTGTCCCACGATGGCATCCTGAGCATCGTGGCTCCCCGCACGGGCAAGGAGGTGAAGGCCAGAGTGAACGAGGTGGAGATAACCCAGCAGGAGCAGCCCGTGGGGAAGGAGGAACGGGCTGAGGAAGGAAAAGAGAAGGAAAAGTCCTAAAGGCCACAGAGCTGGGAAGGTGGGGGGGACAGGGATGGGGAATCCGCAGCGCCAGAGCCCTGTTTGTCACCATCAGTGTCCAGCAGGGCCCTGAGGCAGCCACACTTCTGCTTCTCGAGGCTGATGGCTGGGAACAAAAGGGACTTGGAACTGGAAAAAAGAGTGGGGCTGAAGTGTGAGTGTGAGTGACTGTAATGCAAGTTTTCTAGGGGTCAGGTGAGCATGCAGGGAGCTCACTCCAACCTTACCTGTGAGGCTGTGTCTCAATGGACCGAGCTCTAGCCCAGAAGGGCACTGGGAAGAGAGCAAAGGGGATCCCAGTGCTTCTGAGCTGGGGGCTGAGATTCCTGGCGGTGCAAGGGGGGTGTTGGTCTGTGAAAGTGCCTGCAGCAATCAGGAGGAGAGAGGAATAAATCTGCCTCTGCTCTTCTCTTGTTTGCCTTGGACTCGTTGCCCCTGTGCAGCAGGAGGGGTGGGCAGTGCCCAGCTGGGGCTGGGCTCACCTGTGCAGGTGGCACCAGTGCTGACATGGAGGGACTGTGGCCACCTCTGTGCCTCACCCCCCTGGCCCAGCTGCTGCTTTAGGGAGCCCAGAGTGAAGTGACCTCGAGGACAAAAAGGTGAGGAGGAGTGACGAGCCCTCGGAAGGTCCCTGAGCACCTCCAGAGCTGCAGCTGGCATGAGCCCAGTTAATGGGGCACGAGTGGATGCCCAGCACAGCCTGTGCCTGCTCAGCCCTTCAGCTACGGGACATCCTTCCCACCCAGCCCTTTGGGGGGGGACTGAACCCCAAATACTGAAGGGAGAGGCTCTGCCCAGCCCCCAGCAGCCTCGCTGGAGCCCCAGCCCATCTGTGAAGACAGGGAGGGGCTGCGTTTGGCCCCTTCTGCAGGCACTGTGAGCAATGTCCCCGTGATGGGGACAGGGATCGCGTGTGCTGCTGCTGGCAGCTGCTGCCCCGGCGGCCCCAGGGCTCAGCAGGTGACAGTTGCCACCCTTGTGTCATCAGGGCCAAGCCAGGCACACAAAATGCTGTGTCAGTGGCTAAATTTGGGGGTGCCTGGCATGCCTGGGTGCAGCTCTCCCAGCAGAGAGGAGGGGAGGCTCCAAAATCCTGGGGGATGTGACTTCCCCCTCTCCCTGTGGCTCTGCCCACCCCACCCGGGGCCAGCAATGCCCAGGGCAGGGATGCCAGGGGCAGGAATGCCCCCTCAGGCCCTGCCCAGCACATCCCTTGGGACTGGAGCACGGATTTCAGGCTGATTTTTGTCCCCTGCCAGGCCCAGTGGGACCCAGAGCAGGGCACTGCCCAGCTATTTTCAGCTCTCTTCTGCTTGCCAGGGCGCTGCCAGCCCTGGGATCAGTCAGGTGAGGAGCAGCCCTGCCTGCCAGGCTCAGGGGGCACAGCGAGGGCACTGAGTGCAGAGCAGGTGCCCTCAGTGCCCGACCTCCTGCCCTGACCCCTGCAGCAGGACCAGATAAACTCTCAAAATAAAAAATCACCTTTCCAACAGGCATTGTCCAAGTCGTTAATAATAATTGCAGGCATAATTCTGGGCTAGGGGCTTTGAGTCACACCCAGCCAGACCCCAGATGTCAGGAGGGCTGAGCTCCTGAGCCCTGTGGTGGGGGCAGAGCCCCGGGGGGGTGTGTGGGCTCAGGCATGGCCATCATTTCCTCACTCCCCCTCCCCAAATGCTTCCTCAGACCCACAGCCACACTGTGGCAGCAGCTCCAAGAGGTTTCTCTTTGTCCCTGCTCTGGCAAGAAGTGCTGCTGGTCCCTCTGCTCCCTGCAGGTTTCCTGAGATGGGGACGAGCTCCTTCCCTGGCTGGGGATGGGGCACGGCCAGCAGGTGATGGGCAAGGAGGGCACACACCCAGCCTGGCACCCGTGGCACAGCCTGGACCATCAGGTGCCATCTGTGCCTGCCCAGCGGCTCCGGGGGCTGAGACCAGCGCTGGGGAGAGGGCTCTGGCACAGCAGGAGTGCCCAAAGCAGCCCGGAGCTCTGTCCCCTGCGTTTCTGACAGTGCCACCTCCGGGAGCTGCACCAGCCTGTCCCGGAGCCTGCGGGACCTGGACGCCCGTGCCAGAAAAGTGCCCAGAATTAGCAGTGCCCACCCGACTCCGAGCCCTGCCCGGCTCCTCCCGGCCCTGCTTTTGCTGTCCCCTGTTCATTCCCCCCCTCGGGGCGCTTGTGCCGGTGTCACAGCCGTGTCGCTGTGCAGGACGGGGGCTGGCAGTGCCCGGGGCTGTCCCCGCTGTCCCCGCAGACAGCGCCGGGCAGGGAATGCGGGGTGGCAGCCAAGAGCTGCCGGCCCCGCCAGTGTTTGTGGTGCTTTTCTGTTTCTCTGCTGGAGCTCAAAGCGGCAGCTCCAGTGTTTGTGAGACGCCGATGGGAACAGGCTCCCAGCCGGTTTTTTTTGCTCCTTCCCCACAAAGCAACAAAGGCCGAGTTATCCCAGGAATCACAACAGACGCTGGCTCATTAAAACAACAGTGTCTGTGGCAAGGCCAGAGACACCGAGTCTGCACTTCCCAGGCAGGGACAGGCTCCTGGGGACACCTGGGCTCTGCAGAGCACGGGCCAGCCCTGAATCCCAGCTGGCTGCACGGATCCAATCCCCAATTCCGTGGTGTTTCTCCAGCCCCAAGCTGAGGAGCGGTGTCAGAGCAAGGCAGGTCACAGTGCTGCTCACCCAGAGCCAGCTGTGACCCTTCCAAAGCAGAATCCTTCTCCTTCTGCCACTCCTGGCTTTGCTGTGCTCTTGGCCAGGGGGTGACTGGGGCTCTGAGCCTGGCTGAGAGCCTGGCTGCACCTGGGCAGGAAGCAGGGCCAGCTCCTGTCACAGAAAGGTGAATTAATGCTCACCCCATTGTGGGGCACCCCTGGAGGGATCCGACCTGCACAGAGCTGGGGCTGGTTGCTGGGTCAGAGTTACTGCTCAAGAATGACACTAAAATGGCATCATCCAGGAGGATCTGTTCTCTTTGACCTGCCTGAGACCAGGTCCCAGCAATGACCCAGCCCTCAGGTGCAGCCCTCAGGGCTCTGGTCACTCAGGCTGGCCAGTCTGAGGGGCTCTCAGCAGGGCACAGAGGGAAATGAAGGTGAAATGTTCCTGTCTGCCCCTCTGGGGCTGCCCCTGAGTGCTGCTCTGCAGCTCCTTAAGGCTCTGGGGGCTCTCCTGGGACCCTGCCACTCTCAGAGGCACAGAACTGAACTCTCTTATCCAGGCAGCTTGAAAGAAAGTGGATTTCCACTGTCCCTGAGGCCGTGGGGCAGCAGCAGCAGACCTCACTGAGAGAGAACTCCAGGAAATCCTGGAGTCCTCGCACCCCGAGGAAAACTGTGGCCTGGTGATGGCACAAAAACTGGTTCCCAGGCGATGCCACACATGGCACAGTGTTCCTCGGGGTGCGAGGACGGGCAGCAGGAGCAGCCCCGAGCTCCCACCCTGGGGCTTCTTCTTTTGTCTGAAGTCCCTCCTTCGTCCTTCTGTGGGGACAGAGGGACGGCAAGAACAGCGACCTTCAGAGGAGAGGAGATGCAACGCAGTGTCATCTTCGCCAGGTTCGGACCGCAAAACTGTTCTGGAACAGCCGGAGTTGGTGTTAACGACGGAACTATTATAAAAGTCTCCAGCAAGGGTCTCAACTCCCACAAGGATCCTGATAATCCCGGGGGAACAGCGCTTCCCGAGCCTCGGAACCATGGCTGGATGGCAAACCCAATGTGGACTGGAATAAACTTATTAATTAAATAAATAAATAAACCTAATAAACGAGCAATTGAGGGCTTGGCTGAGTCTGGTGGCTCATCCTGGGAGGGACAAAGCCGAGTTTGAGCCGCAGGGGTGGCTCAGCCCGGGGACGCGGCCAGCGCTCCCCGTCCCGCCGGGAGCGGGGCACAGCTCCGGTAGATGGCACACGGGGCCAGCGCTCCGAAACCCGACACTGGGGACACTCCCCGAGAGCCAGGGGCCGAGCAGGAACCAGGAAATACGAGCTCAGCCTGCCCGGGGAGCGCTCGGGCTCGGCGGGGAAGGAGGGAGCGCCATGGGCAACCTGTGCGGCTGCGGCCGGCGCTGGTGAGTGCGGGACACCGGGCACCGCGGGCACCGGGCACGGGCACCGGGCACCGGCAGCGTCCGGGAGCTCTGTGCCCCTGTGCTGGGCTGGGCAGGGCTCTGTGCCCCTGTGCTGGGCAGGGCAGGGCTCTGTGCCCCTGTGCCGGGCAGGGCTCTGTGCCCCTGTGCTGGGCAGGGCAGGGCTCTGTGCCCCTGTGCTGGGCTGGGCTCTGTGCCCCTGTGCCGGGCAGGGCTCTGTGCCCCTGTGATGGGCAGGGCTCTGTGCCCCTGTGCTGGGCTGGGCTCTGTGCCCCTGTGCTGGGCTGGGCTCTGTGCCCCTGTGCTGGGCAGGGCTCTGTGCCCCTGTGCTGGGCAGGGCTCTGTGCCCCTGGGCAGGGCTCTGTGCCCCTGTGCTGGGCAGGGCTCTGTGCCCCTGTGCTGGGCAGGGCTCTGTGCCCCTGGGCTGGGCTGGGCAGGGCTCTGTGCCCCTGTGCCGGGCAGGGCTCTGTGCCCCTGTGCCGGGCAGGGCTCTGTGCCCCTGTGCTGGGCTCTGTGCCCCTGGGCTGGGCTCTGTGCCCCTGGGCTGGGCAGGGCTCTGTGCCCCTGGGCTGGGCTGCCCAGGGCTCTGAGCCCTGCACCTGCCTGGCACGGACAGGTGGGCACGGTGGCAGGGCTGTTCAGGTGCCCGGGGCTCGGGGACAAGGCGGGGTTGTCACATCTCAGCCCGGACAGGAGCGGCAGCTCGGGGCTGGGAAGGAGCTGGGAAATGCCAAATGGTTGTCCTCAAATCGTCGCTGTGCTCCTGCCAGAGCTCCCACAAGGTGTCCCTTTGAGGGGCCCCTGGGACAAAGGGGGGTTCAGCCACCCCGTCCTGCCCTCAGCCGTCCCAGCCCCTCTCCCTGTCCCCGTCTGTCCGGGGTTTATTTCACAGAATCACAGAACAATGAGGTTGGAAGAGACTTCTGAGATCATCCAGTCCAATCCACGCCCTGACACCTCAACCAGACCACAGCACCAAGGGCCATGGCCACTCTTTTTAAACACCTCCAGAGATGGTGATTCCACCACCTCCCTGGGAAGAGCATTCCAGTGCTTTATATTTCTGGTCAGGGAATCCTGGGCACGTTTCTGAGATGCTGTGGCTCTTTCTCCCTGGGAGGGAGGGAGGGAGGGAGGGTGGCACTTCAATCCCTCCTGGCTCCTGCTGTGCCCTGCACCTCCTGCTCACAGAGAAAGGGCAGCACTCGATGCCAAGTGGGAACATCTTCAGCTCTGCCAGGGGAAGAGCCATGAATTTCAGACGAAGCTCCGAGGGCGTTTGTTCAAAGTGCGAGAAATGTGTCCAGTTTTTAATAATTCCAAGAGGCACAGCATCACCTAGTGGAGGAAGGCTCAGGAGCTGAGGACAGTGAGGCTCTTCCAAGCCCTGAGCCTTGAGGAGTTTGGGATTTCAGAATAGGAGTTGAAGGTGGGAGGTGGAAAGGTGGCCACGCACCAAAGCTCCCATTTTTCATTTCAGGGCATCAGCAGGCAAGGGCTCGATCAGGGCATGCCTGGGGCACAGGCTGAGGTCTGTAGAGAAAAGCTGTCACAGCAAATTGATTCTGTCTGGGGAGTCATTGATGAAGGAATTGTGCCCTCGGGTCTGGATTCCTCTGCCCCAGGCAGGGCAGGCCCGGGCTCTGGCCATTAAAGTGGCACTAAGGTGGCACAGACAGGGCCAGCTGCCCAAATCCAGGCCCCAGGATTGTGTGGGGCAGGGATCAGCCTGGCCTTGGCACGGGGAGGGGGCAGGCAGCAGTGCAGGAGCAGGGCTGTGGGTGCTGCCCTGGAGAGCTCTCTCAGCTCTCAGGCTGGCAGCTCCAGCAGCCTGACCCGCTTTGGAGAGCAGGGGAGAGCTTTCCCTGCTCCCATTTCCCGTGCCACACGTGTCCCCATTCCCGGGGAGATGCCTGGCTGGCATTGTCCTGCAGACAGGAATAGCTGCAGCCCACACCCTGCCCGCAGTGCTCCTCCACTGAGGGAGCAGCCTGGAATGCCAGCCCAGAGCCTGCCTGCCCCAGGGAGGGCAGGGACCCTGCTGCCCCTGCCCCCGAGGTGCTGCTCTGCTGAAACCCTCCTTTTCTGCGTGCTGGCAGGAAGGGAAGTGTCCCAAAGGTGCTGGTTTGGTGAAACCCTCCTTTTCTGGGTGCTGGCAGGAAGGGAAGTGTCCCTAAAGGTGCTGGTTTGGTGAAACCTGTGTGCCTGGGTGCTGGCAGGAAGTGTCCCAAAGGTGCTGCTCTGCTGAAACCCTCCTTTTCTGGGTGCTGGCAGGAAGGGAAATGCCCCAAAGGTGCTGGTTTGGTGAAACCCTCCTTTTCTGGGTGCTGGCAGGAAGGGAAGTGCTCTGCCACACAAACCTGGGCAAGGAGGAGACACTGAAGCAGGGGAGGAGGAGGAGGCTGTGAGAGCCCCACAAAGGGCTGCTGCTGTGAGTTAGAGCCCAAACTCCTGGCAGGAGCCCCCCAAATTTTGCCTGTGAAGGGCTGCAGGTGCCCCTGTGGCAGCACTGGAGCCTCAGCCACGCTGCCTTGCCCAAAGCTGCCAGTGCCTGCCCAGTCCTGGTTAATCATTCCTGGCCATTCTGGAGCTCCCTGCCTGCATTCCCAGGGGTTTTTGTTTTCCCTCTGCAGTGCCAGGGCACGGCTGCACAGCCTGTGCTGCCTGGCAGAGCTGGCACAGGCACGGCCCTGCCCGGGGCACTGCTCTGTGCCCGGCCAAGGCTCAGCCTGGGGCACACACAGCATTCCTTCCCCAGAGCCCCATCCAGGGCACTGCCACAGCCCCCTGGGAGCCCCCCAGCTCCGTGTGTGGGCAGGAGGGGCCAGACAAGGGCTGCAGCTGCTCCCCTGCCCTCTGAGCTGCCATTTCCTCCGTGCATCTGTCCCAGAGGGGGACACCAGTCCCCTCTGCCAGGCCCAGCCTGCAGGAGCTCAGCTCCAGGCTCTGCTGGCACAGCTGGGATGGATTTGGCTCCTGTCCTCTCCTGTGCTTGGCCCGTCCCTCTCTGCTCACACAGCTGAGGGAGGGTTTGGTTTGGCTCGTGGCGAGGGCAGAGCTTGTTTGGTTTGGTTCTGTTCTAAGTGGAACCCTGAGAACAGGAAAAGTGTCTGGAAGCTGCACTCAGACAGCTGCTCCCTGGGCCAGCACTCAGACAGCTGCTCCCTGTCCCAGGGACAGGGGCTGGCAGAGCAGCTGACCCCAAAGGAGGGGTTGGTGCCCAAAAAGGAGGGTTGGTGCCCAAAAAGGAGGGTTGGTGCCCCCAAAGGAGGGGTGGTGCCCCCAAAGGAGGGTTGGTGACCCCAAAAGAGGGGTTGGTGACCCCAAAGGAGGGTTGGTGCCCCCAAAAGGAGGGGTTGGTGCCCAAAAAGGAGGGGTTGGTGACCCCAAAGGAGGGGTTGGTGCCCAAAAAGGAGGGGTTGGTGACCCCAAAGGAGGGGTTGGTGCCCCCAAAGGAGGGGTTGGTGACCCCAAAGGAGGGTTGGTGACCCCAAAGGAGGGGTTGGTGCCCCCAAAGGAGGGTTGGTGACCCCAAAGGAGGGGTTGGTGCCCAAAAAGGAGGGTTGGTGACCCCAAAGGAGGGGTTGGTGCCCCCAAAGGAGGGGTTGGTGACCCCAAAGGAGAGGTTGGTGACCCCAAAGGAGGGGTTGGTGACCCCAAAGGAGGGGTTGGTGACCCCAAAGGAGGGGTTGGTGCCCAAAAAGGAGGGTTGGTGCCAGCTGGGCTCATGCCCTGCAGTCTGTGCCTCAGAGCTGAGATCAGAAATGGAGAAAAATGGAGAAGTGCAAAGCTCCAGGGAGAGGAGCTCCCATTCCTGGGGATGCTGCTGGGGCAGGAGGGAGAGCTGGGGTGGCTGGGGGGTGTGGTGGGCCTCAGAAGGAGGACATGCATCCCCTTTGGACACCTCCCCTGCAAGGGTCACCGGGGCTCCTGGCTGGCTCTCCTCGGGTCTGTCCCACTCCCTGTACCCCAGGTGGGGTCTGGGCTGCTTTGGGGGGCAGAGGTTTGGGATTTTCAGGGCTGATGTGTCTCTCTGATTTCAGGAAATGTCCTTCACCCTTCAAAAGGAAGAAAGAAAAGCAAGGTAAGGATGTGTGGCAGTGCTGTGGAGTGACAGAGCCCCTGGGGAGGTGACATCCCCTCCCACTCTCCTTTTGCACTTAACCTTCCTCAGGAGGAGCTGGAGGCAGAATTTCTCTAAATCTTAAAGCAAGGAGGGTGATGTGCCACGGGATGTGGGGAGGGAAGGGACTTCAGCAGTGCCTTTAGGAACACCACGTCCCTCCCCAAAACACCCCTGAGTGCTCCCCAGCAGGGCAGGAGCTGCAAACATCTGTCTGACAGCACTCCCAGGGTCAAGGGCATTCCTCAAGCTGTGTCCTGTGGCCTTTGGACCGTGCTGGGCAAAACATGTTTGCCAGGCAGAGAGGAAACAACGAAGTTCAAAGTGGCTCTGACTGCTCCAAGGGCCTGACAAGAAGCTCTCTGTGCTGGGCCTGTGGCTCCTGCCAAGAGCTCTGTGGTGCACAGCCTGCTGCCATCCTGGGAGAAAACTCATTTTTCCCCAAGAAACAAGCCCAGCCTTTCTTCTTGGGAGTCAGAGGAGGTGGAAATCTGATTTGTGCCCAGCAGGGAGAGCCCACCCAGCGCTGCTGCATCCCAAGGTGGAACAGCAAACTGGTTGGAGCTGATCCCTGGTGTTTCTTTTGCAGGAGCTCATGTGAGGCAGGAGGCTCAGCAGCAGCAGCCTGGCAGGAAGGTAAAAACTTCCCAGAGGGTTTTCCTGAGTGTGTGTTGGGGAGACAGAGCTGCCCTGGGCTGGGGGGACACGGGGCAGAATTCAGAGCCAAGAATCCTCTCCTGCTGGGCAGCCTCTAACCCGGGCACTGTGCCCATGGCTTTGCCCACTTCTTTTGCCCCCTGTCTCTAGGAATGTGTCCCCTGTTGATGGAGTGACCAAATTATTCTTTGTCTGCTTAAAAAGGCAGAAAGCCCAGAAGTTTCTCTCTCTCTGCCCAGGCTGTCACATCAGCAGTCCCCACGTACGAGGACGTCCCAGATGTCCCTGTCTATGCCACGGTGAGCAGAGCCAGGGGTGTCCAGCAGGAGGAGAGCATCCACTACGCCGACATCCAGGTGTTCTGCAGGGCCCGGCAGCGCTCGGCGGCCGAGGTGAGGAGCCTGCAGCTGCAGAACGCCACCGAGTACGCCACGCTCAACTTCCCCAGGGCCAGGCTCAAGTACGACAGCAAAAATGGGACCTTGGTGTGACAGACGCCGTGGCCTCGTCCTCCTCCTTCAGCAGGAAAAGGGAGCTCACAGCTGCAGGGCTGAGGAAACCTCGTGTCTGAGAGGTGGGAGAGGTGTCAGCACCTCTGCCACCCAAACCCGGGCAAGGAGGAGACACTGCGGGCAGGGGAGGAGGAGAGAGCCCCACAAAGGGCTGCTGCTGTGAGCTAGAGCCCAAATTCCTGGGGGGAACCCCCTGGATTTTGCCAGTGAAGGGCTGGAGGTGCCCCTGTGGCAGCGCTGGAGCCTCGGCCACGCTGCCTTGCCCAAAGCCAAGGCAGGCAAGAGTCAGACATTCTCACTGGGGAGGTTCCCGTCTGATTCTGCTGGCCAAAAACGCCTCCTCCCCTCGGGAGCTGCCCCTGGAGCTGGCACCCAGCCCCTGCCAGCCCTGCCAGGTGGCAGAGCTGCTGCTGGGCTGGGGCAGGCTCAGGGCTGCAGGCAGAAAATCCCTGCGGGGGCACAGCCCCAGCCTTGGGGAGAGCTGCAGGAATTCAGCACTAAGGGGAGGGTCTGGGGCTGCCCTTGGGGATTCAGGAATTCAGGAATTCAGCACTAAGGGGAGGTTTTGGGCTGGGGGAATTCAGGAATTCAGCACTAAGGGAGGTTCTGGGGCTGCCCTTGGGAATTCAGGAATTCAGCACTGAAGGGAGGTTTTGGGGCTGCCCTTGGGATTCAGGAATTCAGCACTAAGGGGAGGTTCTGGTGCTGCCCTTGGGATTCAGGAATTGAGGACTAAAGGGAGGTTCTGGTGTGGGTTTTGTGTCAGTGCTAGAGCTCTGAGCATGCAGAGTGACACAGGGGTGGTGCTGTGAGGAGAGGAGACCTCCAGCAGGATCTGCTCTCCTGGAGGTGCAGCCAGGCCCTGGGTGCATCCCCTTGCCCCAAAATCAGTGTTGTACAGCCATGCACAGCAGCTGGCAGCCAGAAATGCAGAATTAGGAGGGTACAGAATGATTTCTGTCACTGCTGGGCTGTTCAGAGGTGCATCCTCACTCCTCTGTGCAAACAGGTGAGGAGTGAGCTCCTGGCTCTGACTGGAAGTGAAACAAGGGGAAATTGGCAGTTCAGCTGCAGATCAGTGCCTGTTTTTAGGGCAGTTCTCCACGTCCAGCAGCTGCCTGGGGTACTGGGAATGAGCCCTGGGCAGCTTCAGAGAAGACTTTGGACTTTGCCTCCACTTTTCCCTCATTTTGTGCTGTCAGCCCTGGTTGTAAACCCCAGTGACACGGAGCACACACCCGTGGGGCTCTCAGCTCCACCTCTGCTTGTGGATTTGAAATAATTCAGTGTAGCAATGGTCCAAACTGGGCAGCCCTGGCAGGGCACCAGGGCTCCCCAAACCCTGCAGGCACTAAAGCAAGGCCTGGCACATTCTGCTCCTCAGTCAGGGCCTGCAGAGCAGATTCTGGGGCAGCCCCAGTCACTGGCAGCCTTTAGAGATGGTTCCTTGTATAAACACACAGAACTCTGCAGTTTATAGCTCGGCTGGGTGGGAAAAGCACGAAGGAATTCCTGCTCGTGGTGAAAAAGCTGCTCCGGGCAGTGTTTGCCAAGGTGGGAGTGTTTGAGGACCAATCTTCCCATTTCCCTGCGTGTTTTAATGAGTGCCCGAGCCCCTGGAATGGTTCTTTATCTCCCATTCCCCGAGGAGCTCCAGCTTCCACACCACCCTCGGGCTGCTCCTGGAAGTACAGCTCATCCTAAGGACAAATCCAAGAGACAATTCCACGCTCATCCTAAGGACAATTCCACGCTCATCCTAAGGACAATTCCAAGAGACAATTTCACGCTCATCCTAAGGACAATTCCACGCTCATCCTAAGGACAATTCCACACTCATCCTAAGGACAATTTCACGCTCATCCTAAGGACAATTCCATGCTCAACCTGGAGACAATTCCACGCTGCCATTCCCGTGACTTTTCCCAGGTTTTCCGCGGGGAATTGTGGAAGCCGCGTGTTCTGCAATAGAGATTTTTTGAAGGACTCGGTTTTTGCACTGAATATTGAAATCTGCGCTGCCCGCGGCTGCCGTGTGTGCCAAACGCGTGTTGATGTGCCATTAAAGATGCGATATTCGGTTTTAAGTGAGGAATCCACGCTTTGGGCGAGGCTTTGCGGGGCTGGGGGGACACGCAGGGTCCCGCTCCAGGGCGGCGGTGCAGGGCTGGGCAGGGGCTCCCCCGAGCTGGCTCCGATCCCGATCCCGATCCCGATCCCGGCCCCTCGATCCCAGGGCGGAGCCAGCGCCATCCCGCCCCCGTTCCCGTGGCAACCGGAGACGCGCGCCGGAGTAGGTAGGGCCGGGAGTGCGGGTCCTGGTACAGGTACATACCGAAACCCACCGCACCCCATCCCACCGCATCCCACTGCATCCCACCGCATCCCCATCCCCATCCTATCCCATCCCATCCCCATCCCATCCCATCCCATCCCATCCCATCCCATCCCATCCCATCCCATCCCATCCCATCCCATCCCATCCCACCCCATCCCATCCCATCCCCATCCCATCCCATCCCATCCCAAATCCCTGATGGATTTGCTTTTCCCCTCAGGCTCAGGAGTGCTGGGACCCTCCCCTGGCCCTGAGGTGACATCCAGCATGGGGACTCTGATGGGCTCCAGGCCCTGTCACCCCCCTCAGCCTCCTGCGCCCTCGGTGAGTTTCCAGCAGCCTTTTTGGTGTCCTTTCTGTCCCTTTCTGGTGTCCTTTCTGTCCTTTGTGGTGTCCTTTCTGTCCCTTTTGGTGTCCTTTCTGTCCCTTTCTGGTGTCCTTTCTGTCCCTTTCTGGTGTCCTTTCTGTCCCTTTTTGGTGTCCTTTCTGTCCCTTTCTGGTGTCCTTTCTGTCCCTTGTGGTGTCCTTTCTGTCCCTTGTGGTGTCCCTTCTGTCCCTTGTGGTGTCCTCTCTGTCCCTTTTTGGTGTCCTTTTTGTCCCTTTTGGTGTCCTTTCTGTCCCTTGTGGTGTCCTTTCTGTCCCTTTTTGGTGTCCTTTCTGTCCTTTTTGGTGTCCTTTCTGTCCCTTTTGGTGTCCTTTCTGTCCCTTGTGGTGTCCTTTCTGTCCCTTTTTGGTGTCCTTTCTGTCCCTTGTGGTGTCCTTTCTGTCCCTTTCTGGTGTCCTTTCTGTCCCTTTTTGGTGTCCTTTCTGTCCCTTTTTGGTGTCTTTTCTGTCCCTTTCTGGTGTCCTTTCTGTCCCTTGTGGTGTCCTTTCTGTCCCTTGTGGTGTCCTTTCTGTCCCTTTCTGGTGTCTTTTCTGTCCCTTTCTGGTGTCCTTTCTGTCCCTTGTGGTGTCCTTTCTGTCCCTTTCTGGTGTCTTTTCTGTCCTTTGTGGTGTCCTTTCTGTCCCTTGTGGTGTCCTTTTTGTCCCTTTTGGTGTCCTTTCTGTCCCTTTTTGGTGTCCTTTCTGTCCCTTGTGGTGTCCTTTCTGTCCCTTTTTGGTGTCCTTTCTGTCCCTTTTGGTGTCCTTTTTGTCCCTTTTTGGTGTCCCTTCTGTCCCTTGTGGTGTCCTCTCTGTCCCTTGTGGTGCTCCAGGAGGGTTTGGGGTTGGTGACACCAGTGCAGCCGTGGCCTTGGGCAGCTCTTTGGGTTCTCGCTGCACTCTCGGCCCCACAAACCCCACGGGTGAATTCCTGACCCAGGAATTCCTCACCCAGGAATTCCTGTCCCCTGGCTGGGGCCCTGGCTGTCAGTCTGTCCTGCACCAGCCCTGTGTGGGTCTCTTGGATCTCTCTCTGTAATGAACAAGTCAGCCCCAGTCTCAGGAAATTATTTTTGCTATTGTGCTACCAGAGAGAGAAAACGGATGCTTGAGACTGTAATTATTCCTGACCCAGGAATTCCTCTTCTGTTTTCTTCCCCCCAGCCCCGATTTCAGCGTGCAAGGACAAGGGCTGGGGTCATGCTGGAAGCGGCCAGGAGGTGGCAATGCCACCAGCCCCAGTGCCACCACGCCTGGGCTGGGCTGGGAGGTCACTCAGCCCAGGGGCAGCTGCTGGGGCGTCCTTTGGGTGTCCCTGCCCTGATGGGGTTGGACTCACTGGGCAGAGGATTCCCTGGGGAAAATTCAGGGAGAATTCTGGAGCATCTTTCCCATTCGTGAGAGGCTTCTTGCAAAGGCAGCACTGGGTGTAAAACTGACAGCAAAACACAACCCCTGCCACCAGCAGCTGAAACTTCAGAGCCAAACACAAAGGGAGAAGTGGAATTTAATTTTTAGAAGTTATTTTTAGCCCCCACACCCACGCCAGCCCCATTTGTGTCCCCACAATGGACAGGAGAATGGCTCAGCGTGTCCAGCCTGGTTTTATTCCCTGGCAGAGAGAAGAAAGCTCCTGCAGAACAAATCTTTGATGAGAAAACCTCTGAGCCGGGCTGTACCTGAGCCTGGCAGGGAAAAGAGAACATTTGGAACATTTTTGCCTTTGCTGGGATGGAGTTGGGGCAGGAGGGAGCTCTGCAGGAGGGAGGTGGGATGAAAGGGAGCCCCTGCATCCCAGATTTCAGTCCCAGCTCTTCTTGATCAGCCCAAAAATCTCAAAATCCTTCCTTGTTTTATTACAAATCCCCTAGGAATGTGTGTTTGCCATGTAAAAACCAGGTGGTAAATATATATAATGCAATAAATATAAATATATGTAATAAATTATTAGTCAAGAGGAGCATTTTAAAGTCCACACTGGAAGCTCAGAGTGTGTTTTGTTGGTTTTCCCTTCAAAATTAGGTCGCTTTTTGTCTCATGGGGGAACCACTTCGTTTTCCCACAAAATTTTATTGGAATTGCACAGGCATAAGCTACTCAATTGCATTAAAAAATGGGGTTAAATATTTATTTAATGGCATTTTGAAGCTCAAAAGTAAACGGGATCAAGGCTCCAACCCCCCAGCAGCTCCAGCTTACGAGGCTTTGTGCAAAGCCTCGCTGTAATCTGTTGTTTTGCTTAACAGATGTGGCATTAGAAGCGATGAAAACATAAAAATCTCCACTCCCACGGAATTAGGAGAAGCAGAGAGAGCAAACGTGAATAATTTAAAACGGGAGGAGAGGGAACCGCCTCCTCTCGGGCTCGTTACAGAGGGGAGCGACCTGTTGCTCCTCTTTCTGTATTTTACCTGTGCCAGGCTAAAATTGTGAAATTGTGCCATTGATTTTTCCTCGGGATGCTTCAACACTTAGGCAGGCAGAAAAAAAAAAAAAGTTAAAAGTTTGTTTTTAGCTGGGTCTCACGCTCAGAAATGCCTGGCAGGACATTCTGGAAGCCGAGGGCAGCGGGGTCAGAGCTGGCAGAGCCCCTGCCCGAGGGTTTCACCCACTCCGCTTTCATTCTCCTGGTTTTCCTCCCCCTGGGCACTTCCTGCAAGGTGACACCAACTCCGAGAGGCAGCCTGGGGACACTCGATACTTATTTCTGTGAGGGGCGCTCTTCTTGGTGTGGAGAACGAGCTGGGGGTTGTGTTTCCTTGTTTGAACGTTTTCTCTCGGGTTTGGGGTTTTGTTGTTTGTTTTCAATTGAAAAATGCAATGTTCAAACTTACAAACCTCCCAGCCGCCGTGGCCTGGCTTGCAGCTTCCTGTGGCTGCAGAGCGATCTTCTCTCAGGGCTCTGCTCCCCGTGCAAGGCATCACCTCCCTCCCTTCCTCCTCCTCCTCCTCCTCTCTCCCCCCGCACCAAGCAGAGCTCCCTGTGGATGGCGGGTTTGAAAAATCTCATTTCCACAGCGGGTTTGGGGATGGTTGTGTGTTGGTTTTTTTGGGGGATTTTTTTTGCTTTTGGCTGGAAATGGGTTTCAGATGTTTTCCCCGCGCCTGCATCTCGTAAAGCCGCGGCGTTGCCGTGACAACCGAGTGACATCTCTGCCCGAGCGCTCCCTCCTCCCGCCGAGCATGCCCAAAGCGAGCCGAGCTCCGGCTCCGCTCTGCCCGGGCTGCACAGATGGGACCATGAGAGCCCTTCCCCATGAGCTCCCGGCCTTTGTGCTCGGGAGGAAGAGGAGGGAGAGGCGGCCCGAGGCGGCGGGAGCGCAGCCCCGCAGCCCCTGAGCCCCCCGGGACGATGCTCGCCTGCCTGGCCAGGGGCAATCTGCTGGATATCCTTCAGGAGGGCTTCACCGAGGTAACGCCACGTCCCGAGCTTCCCCGGGAGGAAGGCAGAGGGGTTTTGTGCGGAATTGCGGGGCAGAAATGGGGGGAACCAGCGAGGTTCCTGGGGGGCTGCGCTGAGCAGGAGTTCGGGGAGGAGTTCGTGGCCGGTTTTACAGGCGGGCTTGGAGCAGCTCGGGGGGGTTTGTGCTCTCCTCGCTGCCTTGCCGCTGTCCCGGTAAATAACACAAACTGCTGGAGGCTGCGGGGAGCGTTGGTGGTGTAAAACCCAGCGCCCTGCCCAGGGATGTGCGGTGTCCGGGGCTGGGGGCTGTAACTCCGCTCTGCGGGCTCGCATTGCTTGGGAGAGGCTGGCCAAGAGCTGGTTTGGGGCTTTCCCCCCATCTTTTCTGTACATTGAATCCCCGGGGGACTGGAATGCAACTTGGTGGGGAAAATGTAATTTTCAAAGTGTTCTTTATTCGCCTATTCCGCTAGCTGAGTAATGAATTGAAAACTAAGGACGTGCCCCAAGAAACTGCGGAGATGGAATCCCGCGGCTGGGTGGCGACAGCAGTGGGACCTCCCTCTCTGGGGGGCACAAAAAATGAATTTTGTTGGGTATTTATGGATATTTATAATGCCCGGGCAGCCCGTGCTGGAGCACGATCTGCCGTCTGTGAGTTGAAAAGGAACAAAAACTGAGGGGGATTTGCTGGAACCCCAGAGCTGCTGCTATTTTATCTCTATTTGGGGGGGGTTATTCTTTCTCAGAGCGCAGAACTGAATTCTGTTTAGTGTTGGGTGACTCCTCAGCCGTGCTGTGCCTCCCCGAGCCCGTTATCCACAGAAAATTAACCCTGGCCATCCCTGCTGGGCTGCCCGAATCCGGGAAAACCAAACTGGGGGCGAAACCTGAGCCTGCCTCGGCTCCAGGGCGGCCCCAGCGCTCCTTGGGCTGGAATCTCTCCATCCCCTCCTCCTCCTCCTCCTCCTCCTCGCAGTGTCAGGCTCGTTTTTAGCCAGCCAAGGTCTGGGTTTAGATCGAGCTCGCACTTCCTGTGCTCGGGGGCAGCACATCCTCCTCAGGCACAATTAGTAACTTATTTATTAATAAGTAATCAATGATGGGAGCAGACCCCAGCGACGTTCAGTGCCTGGTCCTGGCTGGTTTTACCCACGGGCAGCTCAGCTGTGGAAGAAACTTGCCTCTGCCACCAGAAAAAAAAAGAGATTCTCGGGATCTCTGCCTCCACACGCGCTCCAACAAAAGTAAAACTAAAATGGGTTTAGCAAGGGGAGGACCTGGGATTTGCCAGGACGCGCATCACAGCCCGGGCTCTGGAAATGGGAGAGGAGCTCTCACTCCATCCTTGCTGTGACCCCCAGCTCTGCGTCCTGCCCGGCTCTGTTTGCCTGTTTGGGTGTTTATTTACACAGAAATTAACGTGGAATTGTGAGCCCACGCCTGGTGCTGACCAAACCCGACACAGCCAAGAGCCTCCGGGCGGTTCCTTTGTCCCCTTGCTCCTCTTCCCCCTCCCTCTCCATCCCCTCTGACTCAGGGCACCTCAGCAGCCCAATTATCCCTAATTAGTGCTGGAGCAGGCAGCAGCATTGTCCTGCTGCACTCCGGCTTTCTCCACCATGTGAGGAATCCCATCCTGCTCCAGGCACCCCGAAATTGCTGAATTGTCACTTCAGGCCGGTTTATTTCCCTTTTTCCCCTTCCCTTGCAGAGCCAGAGCCCTCGTGGACGCTGTCACCTGCAGACATCTGAAGCCAGGATGGTTTTGTTTGATGTTGAGATGCAGCAAAATCCCCCCCGTGGGCATTAAAGCCCCTCATTAATGGCCTGCCCTGCCTTGAAGGTGTCTCCCTGCTGTTTGTGGGGACTTCTCCAGATAAATAATTCAATCCCACAGCTGGAGGGGGCCCTGGGGATGTGTGGCTGCTAAAAGCAGGAGTTTATAATGAAAGGGAACCACAGAGAGGGGTCTCATCTGCTCTGACTCTGTCCATGTGGCCCCAGCCTGTTCCCTTTCCTGGGGGAAATGCAGTTTATTTATGTGCTGACACTTCTGTCAGCTCTTGAAAACAGATGGGGCACAGAGAAATGTGTCACAAGTGAGGCTGGCAGCTCCAGGCTGCATTTGAACAGTAACACACCTTCTCTTTTTCGAGCTGGAGGATCATTTCCTGTGGCAAACTTAATTATGTGGCTGCCTGTGTGCAGTGAGTCATTTAAAATAGCTATTTTCATTCCCCCCCCGAGATCATGTTGGACAAACAATCCATTCCAGAGGGGACAGGGAGACTTGCAGGGCCCAGGCAGAGGTTGTTTGGCAAGCAGGGCAGGGTTCAATGCAGGCTCACCTGCCCACGGGGGGAAACCTCCCCCATTTCGGGGCTGGGAGCTGCTCCTGCCCCCCAGAAGTGCTGCAGGGCTCTTCTGCCCCTCACCAGGTGTTCCATGGGGAATTCCCCTGGTTCTCAGCTCACTGGGTGATTCCTGCATTTCCCACACCCTCTCCTTCACCCTGGGTGGGTGGAGGTGCCCTGCTGCCTGTGATCTGTGTCTCCTCACCCCGGCAATGCCCTGGGGCTGATTTTGGTTCCTTTCTCTGTTTGGGGTCATTTTCTGGCTCTGCTCCCCTCGGGGCAAGGTGCTGATGTGTGACCAAAAGGTCTCAGCTGGGTGATGTCACACGAGGAGCTGGCACTCACCCTCTCCTGCCGCCAGGGCTATTTATAGGATTAATAGGATTCGCCATGGAGAGCTGGTTTGACTTCTGGCTCCCTCATCCTGCTCAGCCCCAGCGCTCCCTCCGGGGCAGTGAATCC
Source organism: Haemorhous mexicanus (assembly GCF_027477595.1). Classification (NCBI taxonomy): domain Eukaryota; kingdom Metazoa; phylum Chordata; class Aves; order Passeriformes; family Fringillidae; genus Haemorhous; species Haemorhous mexicanus. Next base: position 6,195,733 of record NC_082364.1, read on the forward strand.
CTCCCAGCACACCCCGAGCTCCAGAGGTGCTGGTTCATCACCCAGCTGTGGTTTGGGGTGAGGCTGGCAGCATTCCACACCTTCCCCCCCTGGTGAAGCCACGGGCAGGCAGCTGGGGCTGAGGAACCCTTGGAGCCTTTGCAGGGTGTCTGACCTGACTGAGCTGCCCTGAAACCCCTCCAAGGCTCCAGCACAGGCAGAAAGCACAGCTGGGGCTCCCCACAGCTGGATTTACCCCCAGATGTGCTCTAGCAGACCTTTCCTTGCCCTGCTGTCAGTTCTCCCCCAAACCCTGGTGCCTGGCCAGCAGTGGGACTCCTCAGCAGGCATTTGCTGCTCTATAGGATTAGGGTGGAGCAGTTGGGACTCAATCCCTGCCTTGATGGCTAAGCCAGGCTGTCCCTTGGCAGGGTGTCTTACAGAGCATTTGCACAGGGGCACTCCCAGGTTTCTGCTTTTCAAACCATTTTCCCAGGAACATGAAGATTATTGCAGCTGCTTTTTGGGTAGAAAGAGGAAAAAGGGGATGCCACACTCCCAGCAAGCCATGGCAGAGGGAATCCAAAATTCTGTGTCCTAAAAGTGCCTTTAGGGCTTTCCTCCTGGGCCAGGGGGGCTCCCTGGGTGTCCCTCCCCTCTGCAAAGCCCCTGCCTGCAGATTCTGGAGTCCTGAGGAGCTGAGGCTCCTCTCAGAGCTGCCTGTGCCTGCCTGGGGATGGGGATGCTGCTGAGGGAGGAACACTGCTCCTTTTCCTCCCCAGAGCACCAGGGGATGTGTCAGTGCTTGGGCAGACCTTGGACCTGACAGCTCAGGGTGAATCATGTGCTCCAAAGTCCTCTTTGCACTCCAAGCTCAGCTCTTTGCCAGTTTTGTACTTTATTTTTTGCCTGTAGCTGGCACAGAAGCTCTGCCTGGGAGGGAAAAGGGCCTCAGGTACCTGCTGAGCATCAGGTGAGAGGTGCTGCTCCTTCAGGATCTTCCATTTCCTTACTAAGCCCTTTCACAGCCCAAAATTAATGAAATGCCAGGATTTGGGCACGGGTGGGAATGACTTCACCCTGCACTGGAAGCTGGATGACTCTGGAAGGGGCCATGGCACCTCTTGGCTTTACAAGAAGAGAAAATCCAAGTGGCAGAAATAATTTGGGGAGTTTGGATGGAATTGGGCCTTGCTGCCTACACTTCAGCTCTTCCTGTTGATGGGTAAAGAAAGGACTGAGGAAAAGGTGGAGAACTCTGCAGGCAGAAATCCCACCTCCTGCTGGAGAGCTGGGCACTCTGGAAATCAACACCTGCTTTAAATGAGGAGTTTTATGAAGGAGAACTCCTGTGGGAGCTGTTGGTCATTCTGGCCCCACTGTGGCCCTACCTGGGTGGTTTTCACTGTTGGATGCATCTCAGGACATTGAAAAACCTGATTCACGTTCAAGCATCAATTTTAAGAGGAGAAAAAAAAATCTTTTGTTGCCTTTGAGAGCAGAGGAAATAATTTTCTTTGCTTGGGACTTTGTGCTTTCTGCTTCTACAAAGGCCTCCTTGAGCAGCAACAAAAAATTAATCAGCAAACTGGAGGAAGGCTGGGAGGAAAATTACAGTCCCCATCTAATTAAGGGAATGCCAGAAAGCCTGGAAATCACACAGGGCCTCAAGCAGCACCTCTGGTGCAGTCAGGCTGCTGCAGACCTTTGGTTCAGGGCTCTGGGGGGGAGGAACAGGGAATTCCTCTCATCCTGGGAGCACCAGGGCTCTTCTTGCTGCCAGCCCTGGGGCTTGGGCATGGCCACAAAGGGAAAGTGGTGAGAAGAGCCCCAGAAATCTCATCCTAGCAGGGTGATTGAGCCCAAAATCTCATCCTAGCAGGGTGATTGGGCCCCAAAACCTCATCCTAGCAGGATGATTGGGCCCCAAAAACCTCATCCTAGCAGGGTGATTTGAGCCCCAAAAACCTCATCCTAGCAGGATAATTCCCTAAATCAAACAGTAATGATGGATTCCAGCTCAGCAAAGCAGGGCACAAAGGGAAATCAGTGTAAAGAGCCCAAAAATCTCATCCTAGCAGGGTGATTGAGCCCCAAAACCTCATCCTAGCAGGGTGATTGAGCCCCCAAAATCTCATCCTAGCAGGGTTATTGGGCCCCAAAATCTCATCCTAGCAGGGTGATTCTCTAAATCCAGTGATAAGGATGGGTTCAGGCTCATCAAATCAATAGAGAAGGGATCTGTTTCTAGAAGGAAACAGGGTCACAGGATCTACTGGAAGATGACAGTGAGCAGGGCAGGCCCTCCTTGCTAGAAAAGTGATTTTGTCCATTTGTTCAACACCAAAATGTGCAATATTTTAATCCCAGAGAGGTAAAAATAAACCTCATATTTCCCAACCTGTAATTTGCCTGTAGAACTCTGCTGGGATGTCCTGCAGTCCCCAACACTTTGCTTTAAAAACCTTCTCCTGCCCTGCAAAGTGCTCCAGAGCAAGACAAAAACGCCCCACAAAGCCCTGCCTGGAGCCAGCTGGGCTCCAGCTCCCCTCAGGTACAGCTGCTCTTCCCCAGGTACAGGTAAAAGGGGCTTTTTTTGGAACACAAAGCTGTGTTAATGTAAACAGGATTAAGCTTAGCTCCACCATAATCCTAAATAATGTGTGTTCTGTAGAGCAAACCCCACAGCAGGCTGCTTTTCCTCTGAAAAATTCTGGGCTTGGAAGAAGTGTTGGTGAGGAGCTGGGCAGCCTGAGCCCTGAAAATTCCAAGGCTGGGCTCAAACCGAAGTGCAGGGGAAGCAGGAGCACTTGAGGAGTGTCATGTTTGTTCCCAGACCTTTTATTTTGGAATGTTGTTGGCTGAGAGCTGTGTGAGAGTGGGGGCTGTGATGCCTGCAGCCCCACATGGGGGTGCAGCCCCTGGGTTTGGGGCATTCCTGTGGGCACTGCAGGCTCAGGAGGGTTTTGGTGGGCTGGGAAGAGCTGCTGCTCCCAGGGCAGGACACATCCCAGCAAATCTTTGTCCTGCCTGTGCTGGAAGTTGATTCCTGGAGTATTTCCCAGGGTAGTGGCAGGAATGGTGCCCACCCAAGCAGCAAACCTCGCTGCTGGGATGATATTTAGGGCTGTGCTGAAGCTGCCTTGGGGCTTGAAACAAACGAAATCCTGAGGGGGTGAAACAAAAAAATCTCTCACTTTTTTTGGAGGGCTGAATCTGTGGGGTCAGAGGTGGAAATGTGAGCACTGAGGGCTCGTGGCTGTGCTGAAGGGCTGAAGGTGCAGCCCCCAGTGCCCTTTGTTGTTCCCCTGCTGATGGAGAAGTGAAACATTTTGGACTCTCCAGCTTCAAAATCTGCCCTTGGGGTTTCTGCTGAGCAGCTCAGGGGCTTTGTCCCTTCATCCTCCATGCAGCTCACAGCACTTGGCCTTTTTTAGGTCACTTAACTTTTATTTCTGATAAATCTCCTTGGGAGGTTCAGTCACATGCTCCCCTCAGCTGCCAGCTCCCAGTGACAGCTCCCTCCCTGCATTTCTGAGTTCTGCAGCAACCCAAGGCCCTTGCTGAAGTCCTCAGTCTGCCAGGACTTTGGGTACAAAGTTAGGAAATGCTCTTCAGGCCAACTGTCTGAACGTCTGCAGGAAAATCTGATGTTGAATGGAAAAAACCCAAACCCAACCAAGTGAGTCTGGAGATGAAGTGTTAGTCTGCAGAATGACAGCAGCCATGGGAATGAAACGACTCTGTCCTGCTGACATCCCAATTCCATTGCCTCAGAAGGCTCCTTTAATACTCATTGTTTAAAATGTAACTGCTCTGGGATTTAGGGATGGCTTTTTTCAGTTTTTACTAATAATAACAGTGGCAACCTCCTCCTGCTTGTAAGAGATAGAGACTAAAATCTTGCCAAAAATTCTTTTTTTGTGAATGCACGAGGAATGTTCTGAGAGGAGGAACAGAAAACAAACTGCTTGGTGAAAGGGTTTTTCCTCTAAATGAGATAGAAGTGGAAGAGCCACAGAGACTCCTCCAGAAACTGCAGATTTTCTGCAGGCTGGGAGGGGCTGTGTCCTTGGGCAATCAGTGCCAGTCCCTAAAATGATTAGAAAAACACAAAACAAAGACTTGTGGGGCTGGGCATTGCTGCCACTTCAGCAGGAGAAGCTGCAGAGCCCCTGGCCAGGGCAGGCCAGGTCTGCTCAGCAAAGATGGATCAGACGTGACATTTCTGCTCCCTTTTCTCCCAGAGGCACCAGGGCAGCCCCTTTCAGCCCCCCAGGCTGTGCTGAGCGAGCAGAGCTGCCTCCCACAGGCCCAGGCACCTTTCTGACCCAGCCACGAGTGATCCAAGCTGGATTTCCTCTGTCAGGATAATTAAGAGCCAGGCTGTGACCAGGCTGTGACTTTGATGGGCTGTAAAAGCATCAACTCTGCCTGCACTGCTGAGATCATATGGAATGGGGGCTTAAAACCTGCTGCATGGGCACAATCAGGGGGAGCTTAGTGAAAAGAGAGGTAATCCCATCAATGGATCAGTTTGTTTGTCCCACTGCAGCCCTGGCCCAGGGGACTGCAGCCTTGGCAGCAGCCCTGCAAGGGTTACAGAGAGGGGCTGGAAAGGGAAAGGTCACTGGGATCTGCTCATGGCCTTGGGGTCATCTGTGCCAGGTGGGTCCTCAGAGTGACCAGGAACCTGAATTTGAGCTTTCCTGGTCTGAATTTGAGCTTTCCTGGTCCAAATTTGAGTTTCCCTGGTCTGAGTTGGAGTTTCCTGGTCTGAGTTGGAGTTTCCCTGGTCTCTCCCTCCCACAGCATCCCTCCTGAGCTGCTGGCCAGGCCCTGTTCCTGGCTCCCAGGGCCCAAGGCAGCTTCCCTGCATGCAGGAATAGAATCTGGGCCACTGGAAGTGCTGAGGCAGCTCCCGGGCCGTGGAGGGGCTGTGCAGTGTTCCAAACGAGCCTCGCTGGGACTGTTACAGAGGGAGGCTCTTGGATCTTCCAGGAAACCTCCCCTGCTCGTCCCAGAGTTGTTAAATGGGCAGGCAATTGTTAAATTGTTAAATAATCAGGGTTCCCTGCTCCTGCACGCTGGGTTCCTGCTCTGGGGGTGGGACACAGAGTGAGCAAACTCCCCAAGCGAGGGGGTGACAGCGCTGGTGTGGCTCCAGTGCAGGTAAAATGCAAAGCTGTGGGGTCAGCTCCAGTGCAGGTGAGATGCAAAGCTCTGGGGTCAGCTCCAATGCAGGTGAGATGCAAAGCTCTGGGGTCAGCTCCTGTGCAGGTGAAATGCAAAGCTCTGGGGTCGGCTCCAGTGCAGGTGAGATGCAAAGCTCTGGGGTCAGCTCCAATGCAGGTAAAATGCAAAGATCAGGGGTCAGCTCCAGTGCAGGTAAAATGCAAAGATCAGGGGTCAGCTCCAGTGCAGGTGAAATGCAAAGCTCTGGGGTCAGCTCCAGTGCAGGTGAAATGCAAAGCTCTGGGGTCAGCTCCAGTGCAGGTGAAATGCAAAGCTCTGGGGTCAGCTCCAGTGCAGGTGAGATGCAAAGCTCTGGGGTCAGCTCCAGTGCAGGTGAAATGCAAAGCTCTGGGGTCAGCTCCAGTGCAGGTGAAATGCAAAGCTCTGGGGTCAGCTCCAGTGCAGGTGAAATGCAAAGCTCTGGGGTCAGCTCCAATGCAGGTGAGATGCAAAGCTCTGGGGTCAGCTCCAGTGCAGGTGAAATGCAAAGCTCTGGGGTCAGCTCCAGTGCAGGTAAAATGCAAAGCTCTGGGGTCAGCTCCAGTGCAGGTGAGATGCAAAGCTCTGGGGTCAGCTCCAGTGCAGGTAAAATGCAAAGCTCTGGGGTCAGCTCCAGTGCAGGGGAAATGCAAAGCTCTGGGGTCAGCTCCAGTGCAGGTGAAATGCAAAGCTCTGGGGTCAGCTCCAGTGCAGGTGAGATGCAAAGCTCTGGGGTCAGCTCCAGTGCAGGTGAAAAGCAAAGCTCTGGGGTCAGCTCCAGTGCAGGTGAAATGCAAAGCTCTGGGGTCAGCTCCAGTGCAGGTAAAATGCAAAGCTATGGGGTCAGCTCCAGTGCAGGTGAGATGCAAAGCTCTGGGGTCAGCTCCAGTGCAGGTGAAATGCAAAGCTCTGGGGTCAGCTCCAATGCAGGTAAAATGCAAATCTCTGGGGTCAGCTCCAGTGCAGGTGAAATGCAAAGCTATGGGGTCAGCTCCAGTGCAGGTGAGATGCAAAGCTCTGGGGTCAGCTCCAGTGCAGGTGAGATGCAAAGCTCTGGGGTCAGCTCCAGTGCAGGTGAAATGCAAAGCTCTGGGGTCAGCTCCAATGCAGGTGAGATGCAAAGCTCTGGGGTCAGCTCCAGTGCAGGTGAGATGCAAAGCTCTGGGGTCAGCTCCAGTGCAGGTGAAAAGCAAAGCTGTGGGGTCAGCTCCAATGCAAGTGAGATGCAAAGCTCTGGGGTCAGCTCCAGTGCAGGTGAAATGCAAAGCTCTGGGGTCAGCTCCAGTGCAGGTGAGATGCAAAGCTCTGGGGTCAGCTCCAGTGCAGGTGAAATGCAAAGCTCTGGGGTCAGCTGAGCCCAGCTCAGGGCTCCTGTCCTGTCCCTCCTGCCAGGCTGAGCTGCCCCAGGCAGGCAGGGAGGGCAGCCAGGCTCTGGGGAGAGCCCTGCTGTGTGTGCCCCAGGGCAGGGCACTGAGATCTGTGAAAATCAGGAGAAAATCTGCAGAGATGCCTGCAATGCCAACGCTCTGGTTTCTCTTTCAGCACCAGCTGCAGGCCTATGTGGCCTGGGTGAATTCCCAGCTGAAGAAGAAGCCGGGGGTGAGGCCCGTGCAGGACCTGAGGCAGGACCTGCGGGATGGGGTCACCCTTGCCCTGCTCATCGAGATTGTAGGTCAGTGCTGCCATCTGGCCCTGTTTTTCCCCCTCAGCTCTGGCTCTGGCCTGGAGGGGCTGCCCTGGCTCTGGCATCTGTCGGGCAGATGTTGCTGGGGGTGGCAGAGCTGGCTGGGAAGGAAAACAATCACAAATCAGATCACAAAGGCAATTCTATTACAGCCCTTATGGCTCAGAGGCAGTTGGAGCAGATGGGGAAAGCTGGCAGGGGCACTGGGAGCTCCCACGGGGCTGGCGTGGAGTTAGGGGTGGGTTTTGGGGAGAGTGACCTGTTTGCTGATGTCATTGGGCAGGGGGACAGGGATTGGGGCTGCAGTGAGCTCATTGTCCTCGCTGCTCCTTCCTCCTCACTCTCAGCCCCTGCCCCAGAGGGGGACAGCTCTCCAAACTCCTCCCAGCTGGGTCTGTCCCACAGGTGAGCCCTTTCCAAGGAGCTCAGTCCTTTGGGAAGAGGCAGAATCCTGCCAGAATCCTGCTCCAGCCCCCCAAAACCTTGCCATCATCCCAACACAGCCCCAAACCCAGCCACTCCTGGTGCTGGCTCGTGTCAAGCAGCACCAGGAGCCCCATGCAGCACCCAGCCATGAGACCAAAACAGTGCCAGCGATGCCTCTGGCAGTGCCCAGAGCTTCAGCTCTCCTCTGACAAAGCTTTTCCACTCCCTTCAGCTGGTGAGAAGCTGAGTGGCATCGAGCTCAAGCCCAGCAGCCAGCAGGAGATGAAGGAAAATGTGGAGAAAGTCTTGCAGTTCGTGGCATCCAAAAAGATCCGCATGCACCAGACGTCAGCTAAAGGTGCGTGGCCCTGGGGAGGATTTCAGCAGTTTCTGCCTTTGTTTTCTATCAAACAGGTCATTTATGGGTAAATTCAGGTGTCAGTTTGTGGGGCAGTCGGAGGTTTTTTCCCCCTCTGGTTTAGTGAAGCTTTTGGGTTGAAAGATGGGGAATGCAGAGGAAAAAAAAAAGCGACATTTTTCCTGCTGCTGAGCACTCAGAAGCCCAGGTAGTGGTGTAATGAAAAATACAGGCTTGGAATCTTCCACCAAAAGGACACATAAACCTGCTGGAGTGGAAGGAGACATGGAAAAATACTTGTGGTTCATTGGAAGCCAGGGGCTGGAAGCAGAGAGGAGACACAACGCACAGTCACATGTCTGTGGCGTGGCTTAGTCAGGACTTTGAGCAGCTCTGACTAAATTGTTTTGGGAAATCTTGGTCTGGGAGAGTGGCTGATCTTTGCCATGACATCAGTGTGCTGGAAAACACTGGTGTGATGTCACCAAATGTGATTAATTTACATTTGCAGGGGGCTGCAAAGAGCTGATGGCACAGGATGCCACCAGTGGAGAAATGCCTCGCTGTTCTGCCCTTAGTGTTTTAAAAAAGGGAATTCTCTGCCAGTGAAGTCAGTGACAATCCCCAGTAACTGCTCTGCTTCACTCAGTAATTATGTGTCCAGTAATTAACTGCTGGGAATGGCCATGAAGGGAGGCTCAGGGCTGTGCTCTGGAGGTGGCAGGCACTTGGCAGTGCCCTGCACACCAGGGCTGAGCCAGGCCAGCCCTCTGGCTTTCATTATCCTTACTTCTCCTGGGGCAGCCACAGCTCTGCCGGCACCCCCGTTAACCACCCGAACGTTTGCATTCCGCAGATATCATCGAGGGGAACTTGAAATCCACCATGAGGCTGATCCTGGCCTTGGCTGCTCACTTCAAGCCGGGCTCTGGCAGGGCTGGCAGCCCCGGCTCGGGGGGCAGGAGCTGGGCAGCCCCCCCGGGCAGGCTCCGGCCGCGCTCGGCCGCCGCCGTGGCGCAGGGGGCGGCGGCCGCGCTGGCCGATGTCCGGCAGGACGTCCAGCACTCCGGCCGGGACCTGCTCAGGCACAGGCACAGGTGAGGCTGGCTCTCGGGATCTCTGCTGCTCAGAGTGACTCCAAGATGAGTTAGAAAGTCTCTTTTTCCCAGAGCAGCAGCTGAAGAAGAACTGAATGTTCCAACTCGCTTTAGAAGTTTTTTGCCCAGTCCCACGAAGCCAAAGCACGCTGACAGTATTTATATCTGTACAGGATATATTCTATACTGACAGTGGTTCCATCCCACCCTGTAAGCACAGGTACCTTTGGTTAAACAATGCTGGCTGATTTCAAATCCAACACCTGCTGTGAGCCTGAAACACAAAGCACAGAGCTCCAGGATTAACTTAAAACTCCCTAATATCTCCCTAGATGAACTTTTCTGCAGCTCAGGGAGTTATTCTAGACCAGCATTAATACACAGACCATTGTTCTGTTTGTCCTTACTTTCTACTTTTTACATAACTTTCCTGCTGACCAATCTCATGGCTGCTGCTCAGCTCCAGTCACAGTTCTGCTGGCTCTGAGGCCTTTTGCAGCTTTCCCAAACCCCTCTGATTTTAAGGATTCCCACATAAATGTATCTTTGTCTGTTTTATCCCTGGTGGGAGGAAGCTGCTGCTGTGCAAAAACACCTAAAACTCCTCGCAGAGGGGGCACTGAGCTGGCTCTGCTGCCAGCCCAGGTCACTCTCAGGTTTTACAGCAGACCAGCAGCTGGCTCTCTCTTTATGTCCCTGGAGCAGAGCAGGGAGTCACAGCCCAGGCAGAGGGACCTGTGCTGCCTCCTTCTCCCCACGCTGCCCTCGGCGCTCTCTCCTTGGAGATGTCCTCATGCCAAGTGAAACACGAGCCAGGTTTCCACCCCAGAGATCTGGAGCTTTATTTCCAGAGCTGAGGGTGTTGTACAAGTCCTTTCTGGCTCCTCCACTGCTCACCCCACTGCTCCAGGTGGCTGCTGAGTCCTGGGGATGCTGAAAATCCACACACACACAGGGAATAACGGTGAAAATCCCATTTGCCCCTTGCCAAAGGTGCCATGGGGGTGACAATAACAATAATAGCAATGACATTTAGCTGAGAGCCAGGTGCTGGGGCTGTGCAGGGTTTCATTTACACAGCTGAAGGTCATTTCCCATTTGATCCTGGCTCAAGGGAGCACCCATGAAACAGTCTGGAAAGGAGGCTGAAATGTAACTTTGACTGAAAAATGAAATGTTAAAGGTTTCCCATGCAAAGGCCTTGGAGTTCTTCAGGAAAGCCAGTCCTTGTGAGGTTTCCTTGCATTCCCAGAGCTTTTGGAGTTTTATAGTCACAGAATTAGGGACAAGTTTAAAACAACAAGGCCTGTTTGCCCGTTTTCCCTTAACACCAAGAAGATGGGGATCCCCTGATAGGAAAATTGGCATTTTTCCAGCTGTCTCCTCTTCCTTACCTCCTTCTCTTCAGCTCTCCTCCCCTCCTTTTTGGAAAGAGAAGAATTCCAGCAGCACCCAGGTGAGGCTCCCCTCATTGTGTGACTGTCACCCCCAGGAACAGCAGCATGGACGAGGAGATTGAGAATCCCTGCTGGAGCGTGCGGGCGCTGGTGCAGCAGTACGAGGGGCAGCAGAACGTGCCACTGGAGCCCCACCCTGCCAGGTGAGGAATTTTATTGCCAAGGTGTCTCCTCTCCAAGGTGTCACCCTGCCAGGTGAGGAATTTTATTGCCAAGGCGTCTCCTGTGCCTGACATTGCCTGAAGTGCCTGTTCTCCTCACCAAAATCCACTCAGTTCTGATGGAAAAGGGCATCCCTGGCTGGTCTGGAGGGTGAAACCTCAGGAATCAATGTGAAGCAGTTTTCTGTGAGAAAATGCAGCCAAAAAGGGGCTTTTGAAGGAAAATGACTCCAGTGAGGGAGCTGATCCAGCATGGAGAGCTCTGTAGTAAAGGGAAGCCGCTCCCTTTTCCCCCAGAGAACCAGAAACGACTCGGAAGAGCCCGAGCTGTGTTACTGAACCACTGGGGCTCCCTCTGGAAATGGTGCTGTGCTCCAGTTCATCTCATCTGGAGCAGATCCAAGGGCAGGGCTGCACGTGGGGAGCTGCAGCTCTTTGCTTCAGAGCCTCCCACTGCCACTGACAGCCCCAGCTCTGATTTTCAGTGTCCTTCCCCTGCCTGGGCTGTTCCCCGAGTGCCTCCCTCCCGTTTGTGTGGGAGTGAGGAGCTCATTTGCCAAGGACAGATTGCCACTGACAGCCTCTCAGCAGGCAGGACGTTTCCCCAGCGTTTCTCAGGCCGATTTTTACGCTCCACAGCACCAATAATTCTCTGTGTACCTGAAAATTAAGGTTGCTTTGCCCAACAGAGGAGAAAAACACAAGAGTTTGTGTTTATCCCCCAATTCTGCTGTGTGTCATTGAGAGTGTTTATAAATAGACTTTTGGAGGAGTGTGGGGCTCCCAGGGAGGCAGTGCTGGAGCAGTGCCTCCACATGATGTCAGCAGTGTGCTTTTGAGGCCGGCCTGCCAAGGGGGATGTAAAAATCCTGCTCTTGGCAGCATTTCATGGATAATGCCACAGGAGCTTGGCTCTTGAACCAGGAGCTCAGGAGTGCCACATCCTGCTGCCTGCTCTCATCCCTCCCTTTAAGGGAGCTGGAATATTTGATGTATTCTTCTACCTCATCTCCTCATATTTTGGTATTTTGGTGGTAAACAAAATTATCTCTGCACATCCTGCGCTTTTTATTTTATTTTTCCCCATAATATCATGGATTCTCTGGCCACAATGCAATGGTGATATTATTGCTGACAGGGCAGAACACAGCGAGAATCTTTCCAAAAGTGATCAAAAACTGGGAGAATTCTTCCCCTCCAGCTGCTGGGGGTGTCTGTGCTGACACAATTCTGCACGATGAAAACAAGATGCTTTCCCTTTCCTCGCGGGGAGGAATGTGCTTAGCTCAGTTCGGAGAACAGGCTGGGAGAAACGAGATGCTTTTTTTGTCGGTGAGAGACGTTATGGAGTGCAGCGACCCCCTCCTCCAGCCGGCTGAGATGTCCCAGGGCAGCATCCCCGGCTCCTTCCACGCTCCGAGCTCTCCCAGTTCCCGGGGACGGCAGCAGCGACGAGCGCAGGCTGCCGAAATGATTCATGGAAAAATTTGCCAAAAATCAGATGATTCCCAGGCCGCCGAGCCCCTCACCCATCCCTCTCCCTTTCCCCTCCCCTTCCAGCAGCATTCCCTCCCCCACCCCTGAGCCAGGCATCTCGGAGGAAGGCTGTGCCTGCACAGCGCGTGTGACAGCAGGAGGGAGAGGGAGCCGTGCCTGGGGCTGGGGAGAGCCTGGGCAGAGCCCGCATCCCTCTGGAAGCTGAGGAGAGCAGCCTGAGCAGAGCCTGCATCCCTCTGGAAGCTGAGGAGAGCAGCCTGAGCAGAGCCTGCATCCCTCTGGAAGCCGGGAGAGCACCCTGAGCAGAGCCTGCATCCCTCTGGAAGCTGGAAGAGCATCCTGAGCAGAGCCTGCATCCCTCTGGAAGCTGAGGAGAGCAGCCTGGGCAGAACCCGCATCCCTTTGGAAGCTGAGGAGAGCATCCTGAGCAGAGCCTGCATCCCTCTGGAAGCTGAGGAGAGCAGCCTGAGCAGAGCCCGCATCCCCCGGCAGCGCAGGGACCCCGCGCCGGCAGCAGCTCCTTCCCTCCCCCGGCGGCTCCTCGGATGCTCGGCAGCACCAGGAGGGCGGGATGGGATGAGAAACACCCCCGGCAAGCCCGGAGCCTTGTGATGAAAACAAGCGGCTGTGCAGCTGACCAAAATGCAGCAGCAGGAGGCGAATAATAACCTGCGAGGAAAAGCGGCGGGAGCCACAGGCAGGCTGCAGAATTCCCCCCCGGCTCCGGAATCCAACCCAATCCTGGGGGCTGCGGATTCGCGTCTCAGCCGGCGGAGCCCCTGAGCCCGCTGTTTTGTGTGTGTGTGTGTGCTGTTCCTGCTGGGAATCTCCTCGGCACTCGGGCTCGCAGAGCTTGCCCGGGAGTTCGGCAGGAGCTGAGCCCCGGTGTGAAGAAGGGAAGGAGGCATGAGCGGAGCCGGGATCCTGCGGATTCTGTGAGGCCACAGGTTCAAGTGGGATCATGGGAGGGAAGCAGGTCAAATGGTGAGCGATTGTGTCCATTGTCCTCGCGAGCAGCAGGGATGGGTGTTTATTAAAATTCGGGGCACTCCGGGGCTCGTTGCCCTGAAGGCTGGGCCGTGCTGGAGGATCTGGGGCCCGGGGGAGGCAGGATGTGGGTTAAGGAACCAAGCGGTGAAAGGAATAAAGTGGAGCAGTTTGCATCATAAATCTCTCTTGGAAAGCTTTCATTCCCCAGCCCTGGTTTCTGCATGCTCTAATAGGGAATCGTTCTGCACTTCCAAAGGCATTGCATCAGAGGCTGTTTCATACTCGGATGGCTCAGACTGATACAGAGCCTGGGCGAGTGTTTGCAGCATTAATTGGGTGATGCAGAAAGCAACCCGACCTGTGCTGCTGCTTCAGCTGCCTCTGGCCCTGCCACTGTTTGCTGTCTTTGGGAGGTGGCTGTGGGTGCTGGCTGAACCCAGGGGCCTTTGGAAATAGGAAAACTGCCTGGAAAGGGTCTGGAGATGTGGGAATGCCTCAGGAAATGTAAAGCTGTCTGTGCTGGGGGGACCTCTGTCCACCTGTGGTGCCTTTTTTTGGCTTTGGGCTGTGGATCCAGTGCTGGGAGAAGCGGGTGTGGAATGTTATTTCCAGGCTCATATCTCTGGTTTTCATCCTGCTCATCCTTTTCACTTCCTCTGTTTCATCACCTTCTCTCCCATCTGTGCCTGCTGGTGTTTTTCTGGGACAGCTTCTGCATGGATGAGAACCAGCAGTGCCTCGGGGTGAGGGCAGGTTCAGAGCATCAGCTGGGAATGGGAGGGAGGGAATTCTGAGATCTGTTCCTAGAAGGAAGTTAAATTCCCCTGGAGCTGCTGGCCATGTCAGACCAGCTGGGCTTCCTGCTGGCATCTGTGTTGTGTGAAAGTTCCATCCTTTCTTCTGGCCCTTGTTACATAATGCAAACCCAGCAGAACTGCCAAATCAAGTCAGAAACAGCATTTTAAAAAACCCAAAAAACCATCATTTTATGCCATGCCCCCATTCAGCAATGAGCAGGAGCAGGGCCTGGTTACAAATTTGATATTAAAAATATGTCTCATGAGGGACTGCTGTGATGGATTTGGAATTCCTGGAGGTAAATCCTGGAGCAAAGCCAGGTGGCAGGGAGCCCTTTGAGCATCCTGGACACACCTGAGAGGACTGGCACTGTCCCTGTGGGACATTTCTCTTGGACATTGATTATTCTTTTCACTTTAACTCAAGGGAAGTCTGGGCCACAAAAAACTGGACTCAGGTCTGTAATTTGCATGAGGAGAGGCTGATCCTGGCCGTGGGAGTGGGGCAGGCAGGAGCAGCAAGTCATTTCCATCTCTATTGCAGGGCTGTTCCCATTCTGTGGGAGCTGTGGGAGACGAGCAGCAGTGCTGGGAAGATGCAGGGAGGGAGCTGCTGAAGCCTCTTATTTTTCTAAACCTATTATATTATTTCCACACTGTTTTTCTTTTTGTTCCCTGCCCTTTGTTTCTGTGTTGGGGGAGAATGAAAAATTAACTCCTGCTCACACTTGCAAGGATTAATTCCTGCGACTTTCGGGGTACATTGAATGGGTCAGTGAGCTTCAGCCTCCTTTTGATGTTGTCTGGGAGATGCACTCAGGAAGAATTTCTGAGAAAAAGATTGCTTGAACCTCCCAGTCAGCTGAGATGGCTCCTGTGAAAATATGTGGGCACTTCCAAGAAGTTTTAATCGAAGAACAGAGTGAGTGGAGTCTGACTCTCAAATATATTGGGATTTAAAGTTGGAATGATTCATCTGAAAGCTCTGGAGCAAGAGATGAAGCCAGGGTGGCTTTTTGTCCAGCATAAGGCTGGCAGTAAATTATTCCTCAGTGTGGTCCTAGCCCTGTGTGAGAGTCTGAATTCACAAAATTACATGTCCAGGCTGGGTTGTTGAAGGTTTCTCTGGGATGCAGATAATTCTTAGATAAAAGTGAATATGGAGAGATGCTTGTACAAAATTAGTGCTGATCAACACCATCTCCACCATGTGAAAGAGCTGTTCCTGTTTGCTCTGCAGCCTGACTTCACCCAGCCCTGTCCACAGTGCAAAGAGTGAATCCACTGTGGCCCCCTCGGAGGAGAAGGAGAGGCTTGTGATCCTCCAGGCTGAAGAAGCAGAGCCTAAACCAGGTAAAACCTTGGCACTGTTCTGGTGTTCTGGAAAGCTCCCCAGGGACTGCAGTGGTTTGCTGCTGCCTCCAGGGTGTCCTTGGGCACTGAGGGATGCTCTGCAAAGCTCCTGAGTGCTTCTCCCCCTCTGTCACTGTCCCCAGTGCTGTGCTTGGACATCTCCCTGAGCCCAGTGCAGTTATCTGGGATAAAGTGGGTGTAGGAAAGCTTGGATTGCCTCAGGAATCCTGGGGTCACTGGCAGTGGAGCAGGTCCCTCCTGGGCTGCCAGCAGCACATCCAGCCCCTCTCTCTTGCAGAAGAGGCCGAGGCTCACTTCCAGCCCGAGTGGCAGGCAGGGAGCTCTGGGTCCTACCTGGAGAACTCATGGGAGGAGCAGCTCCTGGAGCAGCAGGACCACCTGGAAAAGGAAATGGAGGAGGCAAAAAAGATGATTTCGGGTTTGCAGGTGAGAGATTTCTCTTCTCAGAGAGCGTTCCCTTCCAGGGTCACCCAGCCCTGCGTCAGTCAGCCCATGAGCTTGGCTCAACCTTCACTTCTGGCACATTCTCCCCACAATTCTTAATTTCTGGGGCCTTTCCTGCTTCCCCTCCCTGCCCCTCAGCCCTGGTGTGTGTCTGGCTGTGCCTGGGGAACAGAGCCCCTTGATCCATATGGTGAAGGCACTGAACTCTCTCAGAACATCCCTTTCTGTTTGTGCTGGGAGCCACAGTGGCTTTGAATTGTAAATATTTATGTGGCAGTAAACAAAGCAGAGATTGTGTGAGGAGCACAGGCAGCTGGGCGGGCACTTTCCCCGGGGACAATGGGCAGGACACAAAAGAGTCACCAAAAAAAAAAAATTCCTTGGTTGACTGGTAAAATCCCTGCATTTTGTGCCCACTGGGATCAGGGACAGGAGGGACTGGCACTGCTGCCCCCTCATCCCCTGGGAGTGGGGAGAGGGCAGCTGATGTGGCCAGCCAGGAAATTGCATTTGGTTAATCAATAATTGAGAAGCTCCAGATTGTGACAGTTTGGTTGAAATATTGGGGATTTGATGCACACACACCCTATAAGGTGCTAAAGCTGAGACTTCACTCCCTGGAAATCTGAGTTGTCCTTGTTTGGTTCTTTCTGTGGGGAAGAGCATGGGCTGACAGACCCCTGGGAGAGCTTTGTCAGGGGCTAAATCTTCCTGTTCACTCCTGAAGAAAACCCCTCATTTTTGAGGGGAATAAATCAGCAGCAATGGGAAATGAAGGTGGCAGGGGCTGTTCCAGGAGTGACTGCTGGCCAGAGCTGCAGTCACCTCTTTCCCTTTGAAATCTCTGACAAGGAGATTTTTTTTTTCCCCTTTATCTCCCCAGGCTTTGTTGCTCAATGGGTCTTTACCTGAGGATGAGCAGGAAGGGTCCTTTGAACTTTCTGAGCGTGGAGCCTGCCCTGAGGAGCAGCTGGTGAGAACAGCCCCGACCCAACTCTCCCTGCTGCAGCTCCTTTTGCCCTGCCCTGCCCCTGCTGCACAATAACAACGCTGATGTTTTGCATTCAGATCATCATCCGAAGCCGCCTGGACCAGAGTGTGGAAGAAAATCAAGATCTGAAGGTTAGAGGGGGACAGATGGAGGGGGAAGAGAGGTTTTGCAGATTGTTCCACTTGATTTTTTAGGGGAAAACGGGGTGGGGATGAGGCAGGGTGGGCATCGTGATGGATGAAACGGGGAATATTCTGTGAGGGCTCCAACTCTGGAGGCTTGGGACCAGTTCTGATGCTGGCAGAAGTGTTTGATGTTGGCCTGAAGGACAGATTTGGAGGACTGGGCAATCATTATTTTCCTCAGGACTTTAATAAAAGCTCAGCTCTTTGTCATGTAACTCATTAAAATGTCTCAGGCTCTTGGATCTGTGGGAAGGGGAGGGATGTCTTCCTCCTGCAAAAAACACCAGCTCTGGTTGGTTCTGAAGGGGTGACATGGGGCTGTTTAACCAAATTGTGTTGCACTTGCAGAAGGAGCTGCTTAAATACAAACAAGAAGCTCGGAACCTCCAGGGAATAAAGGTGAGGAGAGGGGCATTTCATCAAAAATGAATAGTAGTGCTTTGGGTGAGTAGGGCCAGCAGCAACCACACACCTCTGAGGAATCTCAGATTGTGGAAGGAGGAGTATAGGGGGATCCTGTGGCTCATCTCTGAATTTTTAGGCAGATGGAAGGAGCTGGGTTTCCAGTTTTCTGCTCTGTCTGTAAGATTGTGGTCAAGTATTCCCCTTTTTCTCTATTTTCCCTGTTTCTCCAAAACAAAAAGAGGCATAAATTGGTTGGCTGGCTCTTGTATTCCCTCCTCTCTCTTGGAGTACACTCTCAGCAGCACTGGCCCAGTGAACTCATTCCTGCCAGCACAGGAGAAAGAGCCTGGGGTGTCCCTGTCCTGCCCAGAAACAGCTCACTTTGTGCCTCTGGAGTGCTGAACACTGCTGATCTCCTCCTGCCAGAGGTATTTTTAGAGCTGCCTGTCAGAAGGGAGCAAACAGCAGTAGCTGTCCAAGGTGCAGCTCTGGGTGAGTGAAAGGTGCAGAATTAGTGCTGACTTTGGCCTCTCCAGAGAGGATTTCACTGCACAACTGGGTCACACTCAGGGCTTAAGGCTCCTTGTGTCCTGGGCTGATCTTGGCCTCTCTGTGCCCTCGGGATGAGTGGCTGGGGCAGGAGCTGCAGGGCTGAACACCCTCCAGAGCTGTTCCTGTCCATCAGAGCCAAAGTTCATCACCTCTGGAGCAGGAAATTACAGCTGAAACAGAGAAATCCCTCTGTGCTGGTGGCCAAAACGTTGGCAGGGAAATCAGTTTTGGGTAAGGGAGAGGCAGGAGGGCTGAGAGTCCCTGGCAGCACCTCAGCCCCAGGTGGCCACAGGGTGTTGTGGCCCCTGAGCCCCAGGGAGGGGTCCCTGCCCTCCCTGCCCTCCTGCAGAGATCACCTCTCCCCAGGACGCTCTGCAGCAGAGGCTGCTCCAGCAGGATGCTTCAGTCCTGCAGCTCAAGCAGGAGCTGCTGAGAGCCAACATGGACAAGGAGGAGCTGCACAACCAGAACGTGAGTCACTGCTGCTGCTGCTGCTGCTGAGGTTATTTTGGGGGGGTTGGTGGCCCCAGGGGTGGCTGCAGCACAGATTTCGGGGCCGTGGGATAGTGAACAAGAGCCAGAGGTCTCTGCACAGCCCAGGCTGCTCACAGCCTGCTGGCCAGCTGTGAGGCTGGAGATTCCTGACCTTCACTCCCGCTTCCTGTCCTCCAGGACCTTCAGCTGGGACAGGGAGGGGCTTTCCCTGATGTTTTCAGTGCTGTTGCATTTCTCCCTCCTCATTCCCTGGTTTAGCAGGTGGCACCTGCCCTGTGCAGGTCTTTGTCCAAAGGTGCCACCCTAAACAGCAGCTCCCTTGACCTCTGTAGGTTTCTGGTCACCCTTCAGCACAAGGGGCAGAGGTTTTCACTCTCTGGGAATATCTGCCTCACACCTGGGTGTTATTCCTGCAGGTTGACCTCCAGAGGAAGGTTGAAGAGAGAAACCGGCTCCTGGCAGAGTACAAAGTAATGGAGCCTCTTCCATGGGGGTTTGGGTGGATCTTCAGTTCTGGGGGTGGGATTGCTCTTTCCCAGGCACTTGGACAGCCCTGGGAAGGAGCTGCAGGAGCCAGGGGTGTTTGTAGTGAGGTGGAGGGATCAGGAGTTCTTTGCATTCCCCCCACAGCTTCTTGCAGATCTTTAATTGCCGTGGGTTTTGGTGGTGGCTGCTGAGTGCCCAACACTTGTGCAGATGAGGGTGGGTGACCTGTTTGTCCTCTGATCCCTGGGGAATCTGTGTGCTCTGGGACAGCTGTGTGACCTCAGCAGCAGATCTTTGGCCAAGGGGACTTTGGGCAATAAAAACCTGATTGATCTTGTCCAAAAAAAGCTCTGACACTCAGCTCTAACATCTGGCAAAGCACACCCTGTGTGAGCCACCTGATCCTGGCAGATGACAGGAATTTCCCTGCCATGACTGAGCCTCCCTCCTGCCCTGCTGATTCCCTGGACCCCTGTGTTGCAGAAGGAGCTGTGCCAGAAGGATCGGCACTTGCAGCAGCAGCAGACCAAGCTGGATGAGATGCTCAGGGAGCTTTCTGAGGCCAGCTACCAGCAGGTAGGGAGAGCTGGGCAGCACTGGGAGCTCTGGCTGGCCCATGGGGTAGTGACTCCTCTGCTGCCCTTCCTCAGGTGGACTTGGAGCGGGAGCTGGAGCACAGGGAGGCCCTGCTGGCTCACTGCATGAAGAGAGAAGCTGAGGAGGTACGGGAGCCTTGCTCCACACCTGGGCTGGTGTTTGCCCAGCACCCTGCAGGCATCTGTCTCCAGAAACCCTCCCCTTCATCCCAGAGAGGTCTCACTGTCAGAGCCCTGACCAAGGCAGGCAAAGCCCCCAGCACGGAGCACTCTGGCTCAGCCTCTTGGCTCAGAATCCTCAGAGATGAAAGCCAGAGGCTTTCTCAGCTTCCAGCTTCACCTCTAACCCTGGCAGTGTTAGACCACAGCTCAATTTACTTCCTCCTTTTCCTGCTGACCCTGGTATTGAGTCTTTCCACCTTTACGTGAGGAATCATGTCTGTGCTGTGAGCAGGAACTCCCTGCACACTTTAGGGAGTGTCTTTATCTGGGAGAAGATGAGAGCTTTATCACTGATGTGGAAAGCTCTCATTCCCTCTCCCTTTGAAGTCCATAAATGAGGATTTTTGGGGAGGTCCTGACACTCACACATCTTCCTTGCCCAGGTGATGGCTTTCAGCAGTCACAGTGCCCAGAGCAATGGCTTTCTCCAACCAGCAGGAAAAGGAGCTGCTCCCGCAGCCCACCGAGGGGTAAGTGCCCCTGAGGGGCGCATTCCCAGCCAGATATCCTGGAACTCTTTTATTTCATTCAGAGAGGTTTCCCCTTGCTGGGGAGGCAGCAGCTGGTGTCAGCTGTGCTGTTTTGGGCAGCCCAGTGACCTGCAGCTGGTCCGGGATGCCCTCCGCAGCCTCAGGAACAGCTTCAGTGGCCACGACCCGCAGCACCACACCATCGACAGCCTGGAGCAGGGCATCTCCAGCCTCATGGAGCGCCTGCACCGCATGGAGACGCACAAGAGGCAGGAGAGGAGGGTAAAGGCTCCCCAGGGCACTCAGCTCCTGCCCCTCACACGCCACCCTGGCTCTGGCTGGGAGGTGACACTCTGCCCTTGTTTTGCGCCCCAGGTGCGGGGGAAATCACCAGCAAGCAGAGCAACCAACGAGTGCAGAGACTCCTGGCCTCCCAAATCCAGTAAGTGCCTGGCAGATCCTGCCCTTCCACTGCCAAATTCACTGCTCAGCTCCCAGGTGTAGAATCCCCTTGGGAATCTGCCCCCTCCAGGATCCTCCCTGGAGCAGAGCCCCCTGCAAAGGGAAGGGACACGCGGTTATGGCTGGTTTTCTGTAAAGCACCATCACAGTGCTGGTCTGAGCCTCTTGGGCAGTGCTGCAGCACAAATAAGCATGGCAATCTCTGGGAAAAGGGATGGCATCCCAGCTTTCTGCTGCTGTGCACCATCTAGTGGGGACAGAGGAGTGTTCCCTGGTCCCTGCTCAGTGTTTGCTGCCTTTCATATCCACAGAATGAAACACCACATTTCCTTTTAAAACACCATATTTCCACACGTGCAGAGTATTTTCTGCATAAAAGGAGCCTTAAAACTGTGGAGTTCAGTTCCTCTGTTTCAGCTCTTGGGGGGAAGCAGGCAACAAGGCAGGAGGTGGGGAGAGAAACATGAATGGACAAATTAAAATCCACACACCACCATCCATCCTGGCCAGCAGGAACGGGAAGATGGGGAGGGATAATGATGATAAGGGATGATAATCAGAGAGTTGCTGCCTTGCAGAGCTGCCTCACTCTCAGAGCACGCCTGTGATGAGCACCAGTGCCTGCACCAAAGTGTTGTACTTCACCGACCGCTCCCTCACCCCCTTCATGGTCAGCATACCAAAGAGGTGAGCCTGGGCTTCCTAAGCCTCCTGTGCCCCTAAAACCAGCACTCTGCTTTCCTGGGAATGCTCCCAGCCAGCACAGGTTTGCTGTGCCTTTACTGGATTTCATGCTATTTGCTGGGAAGAATTATCTAGAGTAGTCCCTGAGCTTTGTTTTTGTATTTTGTATTTGCATTTTGTATTTGCATTTTGCATTTGCATTTATTTCCTTTGCAGGTTAGGGGAAGTGACTCTGAAGGATTTCAAGGCTGCCATCGATCGGGAAGGAACCCATCGGTACCACTTCAAAGCCCTGGACCCAGAGTTTGGCACAGTGAAGGAGGAGGTAAAGGTGGGACTGGGGTTTGGGATCAGTGTCACCACACAGCCCTGGGGACCATGGTCACCTCACTTTTAAACTAATGAAATCGTGGATGTTGCCCCCAAACAAAAGTGTCTGCTTTCCCAGCCGTGGGTTAAGCTCCTGTTGTGCTAAAATATTTTCATCCTCTGCAAAAGCAACTCCATGGATGTGGTTGTGACTGCCTGGGAGTTGCAGAGCCCCTTGGGCAAAGCCAGCCTGTGACACAGCCCAGGGACACAGCGAAAATCTGGGCTGCAGGTTTTATAAACCCTATTGCAATGGGAGAGCCTGTATTAAAAATACAATCTCTTCCTTTCCTCTGAAGGTTTTTCAGAGAGAACTCTGTGAGTGTGGCATCGTTCCCTTTGTGTGCTGCTGTGCAGCCTGCTCCTGCTCAGGCTGGTGTGGGTGTGGACTGGATTCACCACAGGTTATTGGGACAGTTCTTGCTTCACAAATTGATTAGGACAAGGGCAAAGGGTCACCCTCTCTGGGGACAGGCAGCAGCAGCAGCTGCAGGTCGTGGTCTGGCTCAGAAAAGGCGTGATCCTGTCTTTAGTTTACCTTTAATGTCACAAAAACAGCCGATAATAACCCTGATATTCATTGGGTAATGAGGCCTGGTCTGTTATTTACCTAAATTGCGAAAATGTGACTCATACCTCAGCCATCATTGCCATGTGTTCCCTGGATTATTTTGGGAAATCTGAGCTGGGATTTGACTTCATGCCCCTGATGCCACTGACACTGCAGAACCCTGTGTCCAGACCCCAGACATGACTGAAATCCTTTATTTTTTAAATTTTTTTTGGTAGGTGTTCCATGACGACGACATCATTCCTGGCTGGGAGGGGAAAATTGTGGCCTGGGTGGAAGAAGACCACGGGGAGAATTAATGGAGCTTTCGAGCCCTGTTTCTATGGAAACCTGTGACTGTCTGCAGAGCTCAGAGAGTGACCAAGGAGCCCAAGTGCTGGGAGGAGGCCAATTCAAGCTGCCAAAAAAAAGCCTCTGTGCCAGCCACGGGTGGTGCAGGCTGTGTGCATGGACAGCTGGCCCCTGACTGCCCATGCCCGAGGGCAGCTGCTGTCCTGAGGCTGCAGAGACGGGTCTGTGGGACAGAAACACCCAGCTCAGCCCTGCCAGCAAAACCCTGGAGGCCTTAAGGATGCTTTGCCCCCTTCTCCTCCATCCCTGCACTGTGTGCTGCAGGCTCAGCTGGGCATCTCCTGTGCTGGTGTCACAGAAAACTGCACTGATGGTGAAAATGTGAAGCTTTGCCTTCATGGAGAAGAGCTTGCTGGACTGTGGGAGCTGAAGCTGGAGCAGCTGTTGTCCTGCAGGAGCAGAGTGACTCTGTGGACACTGCAGGCTGACAGGACCTGTTCTGGGTGGGGGAAGAGTCCCCTGGAGGGTTGATGCATGGTCTGAAGCAAAGCTCACCGACCTGGCCAAGTTCCCTTTCTCCCAAACTCAGGCTCCCATCTCCCAGCCCTGCTTTCCCCACTTCCCAAAGCTGTTCCCAGTTCCGAGGCCCTCGGGGTTTGCTCTGCAGCTGTGGGGACTGTGGGATCTTGGTGCTTGTCTGTTTGCTGAAGGATTTCATGGGTGGGGGAGCTGGGATCAGCTGCTCCCTGAGGTCTCTGCACCCCCTGTCCTTGCTGAGCCTCTGTCCCTGTGCTCCTGCCCTCCCTGCTGTCACCTCCTGTGCACAGGCATCCCCTGCTGCTGTCCCCCCGCTGCCAGGGCCACCAAGCACTTACCCACACCAGTTCCTTGCTATGCTGAGTCCTGAAGGATCAGGAAAGAACTGCTGGGAAAGAAGGAGCCCTACAATCCCCCAAGGGTGGATTTTTCCCTTTGGTTTTGTGGTTTTGTTTCCCTACATCGCCCGTGGGCTTGGGAGGTGAAATGGGCTCTGCTCCTTCCCAGCTCCTGTGGGACTGTCTGTGTGTGCTGTGCATGAGGCTGGGAGAGGGGGCACCCTGGTTTTACTGTTTTATATTAACATGTCTTTTTGTAAACCTGTTCTTGAAATTATTTTGTACCGATTCACATTTGTCTGAGGACTGTGGATATTTTTATACTAGTGCAAGTGCTCTCTGTATATTTCTGCACGCATTATACTGTGTTTTACTCCTTTCCTGGTGGATGCTGAGATGTTTTGTATCGTCTTCTGTTGACACAACACTGGCCTTGTAACTTTATCTTACTATGGAAATCCAACTGGTTGATACTGGGTTTTATATCAAGGCTCCTACGTGTTTTTGTGCCACATTGGCACAACACAAGGTGCCTCCTGTTCTGGACAATTTGTGTGACTTTCTGCTTACAGACAGTGGGAGGAAAGTTCATCAATGACCAGGTTAATTAATGGAGGAAATACATCCCTTTGGAAAAGAAACAACGATTTGCTTCTCCCCTGGACATAGATTCTCTGTTGCATGGTCTCTAGTGAAGAGGGCATGGGCTTGTGATACCGAGATCAATTGTATTTGTATTGCAAACTTCTCACAAGTGTTTCATTCTTTGGGTTTTACTCATCAGTTTTATTTCAGCAACAGCCACACACCCAGGCTGGAGTTCCATGGAGCAAATTTCGAAGATTTTCAAGGTCTGCCCTTGGCCAGCCTCGTGTCCTTCTCTGCTGTCCGGAGGAGCAGTTTGCTTTGGGAGGTCTCTCCCCCATAAAAGCAAAAAGTGTCAATTTTAAATGAGTTTTTCTCTGACCCCAGAGATTTTGCTACAAGATCAAGTTAACAAGTACAGAACAGAAAAGTAACTGAGGGAAGCAGGGCAGAAACAAACCAACTGTAAGCAGTGAAACAGACAAGCCTGGGACATGGCAGTGAGAGCACACCTCAGAACAAACCCACCCTCCTTGGGAAGAACTTGCTTAGCTTGAGATGGAACTTGGTATGTTTTAGTTTATGGGCTGATGGGAGCCTGGTTTATCCCCTGACACCCCTGGGTGTTTTTATGTGCTCTGCCTCATCCACAGCCGCTCCCCTGGCCCAGCCTGAGGCCGTTCCCGGGGAGCGGAGCCGACCCGCGGCTGTCCCCTCCCGTCAGGGAGCTGTGCAGAGCCACGAGGTGCCCATATCCCATTTTCTTAGGCTCAGCTCTGTGCAGAGCCATGAGGTGCCCCATATCCCGTTTTCTTAGGCTGAGCTCTGTGCAGAGCCATGAGGTGCCCATATCCCTATTTTCTTAGGCTGGGCTCTGTGCAGAGCCACGAGGTGCCCATATCCCTATTTTCTTAGGCTGAGCTCTGTGCAGAGCCATAAGGTGCCCATATCCCGTTTTCTTAGGCTGGGCTCTGTGCAGAGCCATAAGGTGCCCATATCCCATTTTCTTAGGCTGAGCTCTGTGCAGAGCCATGAGGTGCCCCATATCCCGTTTTCTTAGGCTGAGCTCTGTGCAGAGCCATAAGGTGCCCCATATCCCATTTTCTTAGGCTGGGCTCTGTGCAGAGCCATGAGGTGCCCCATATCCCATTTTCTTAGGCTGAGCTCTGTGCAGAGCCATAAGGTGCCCCATATCCCGTTTTCTTAGGCTGAGCTCTGTGCAGAGCCATGAGGTGCCCATATCCCGCTTTCCGCAGGCTGAGCTCTGTGCAGAGCCATGAGGTGCCCCATATCCCGCTTTCCGCAGGCTGAGCTCTGTGCAGAGCCATGAGGTGCCCCATATCCCGCTTTCCGCAGGCTGAGCTCTGTGCAGAGCCATAAGGTGCCCCATATCCCCTTTTCCGCAGGCTGAGCTCTGTGCAGAGCCATGAGGGGCCCCATATCCCATTTTCTTAGGCTGAGCTCTGTGCAGAGCCATGAGGGGCCCATACCCCGTTCTCGGCAGGCCGAGCCCCGCGCACTGGCGCTGCGGGCGGGGCGGTGCCGAGGCGGTGCCTGAGGCGGGCCGGTTCCCGCCCGCCGCCGCTTTACGGCCGCCCCAGTGTCGCGCCGCGCCGCCCGCACGGAGGTCACCGAGCGCCGCCGGCCCCGGCCCAGCCCGGCTGCAGCCCAGCCCCAGCATGTGGCGGGTGTTGGCGCGACGCGTGTCCCGGGGCGCGGCCGGGCCGCCCGGCCTGGTGCGGCCCCGCCGAACGCTCGGGGCCGGGGTCGGGGCTGGGGCCGGGGCTGGCCCGGCCCGGCGCGGCCCGGTCTGGGGCGGCCCCGCGCCTCGCCCGCTGCTGCCGCCGCCCGCCTGGCCCCGGCTCGTCCCGCGCCGCTGCTGCAGCCTCCCGGCGCACCAGAAGGTGAGAGTCGCCCCCGGAGCCTGCCCCGGCTGTCCCCTGTGTCCCCTCGCTGCCCCGGCTGTCCCCCTCCCTGCCCCTTCGCTTTCCCCTTCGCTTTCCCTTTCCCCGTCCCTGCCCTTTCCCTTTCCCCGTCCCTGCCCTTTCCCCGTCCCTTCGCTTTCCCCGTCCCTGCCCCTGCCCTTTCCCCGTCCCTGCCCCTTCTCTTTCCCCGTCCCTGCCTCTTCGCTTTCCCCCTCCGTTTTCCGTCCCCTCCCCGTGCGGCTCACTTTGCCCCGGGGATTGAGTTACGGGATCATCAAGGCTGGAAAAGTCCTTTAGGATCAGCGAGCCAGCAGTGCCGCTGGAGCCCCCCACCCACACGGCTCTTGGACGCCCCCGGGGATGGGGACTCTGCCACCTCCGTGGGCAATCCTGTTCCAAAGCCTGACCGCCCAAACTGGGAGAAAATCGGTGATTTGGTGTCTTTGGCACCACTTAGCCTCTAGCTCCTGGGTGGCTGTCGGGTGCTCCCTCCATCACCTCTGTCCTTTATCCCAGCACCCTGCTGGTCCTTGGCAGACCCACGCCAAGCCCTGGCTCTCTGTAACCCTTTCTTGGGAGAATCACAGAGTGTTAAGGGGTTGGAGTCTACCTTAAAGCCATGTGCAGGGACACCTTCCACTGTCCCAGGTTGCTCCAAGCCCCACGCAGGCTGACCTTGAACATTTCCAGGGATGGGGCAGGCACAACCTCTGCCCTCAGCACCCAGTGTGGGTTTGCCAGGGTTCTTCACCAGCAGCTTGGGGCAGTGCTGGGGATTTGCAGCAGACCTGTGCCCCACATCCCGGCTGAGCTGAGGATTTGTCTCTGTCCCGTGTGTGCTGCCTGCTGCTGGATCTGTCTGGCTGTGACACTGTCCTGTCCCTCACAGGTGGCACTGCCAGCGCTGTCCCCCACGATGCAGATGGGCACCATCGCACGCTGGGAGAAGAAGGAGGGGGACAAGATCAGTGAAGGGGATCTCATAGCAGAGGTATCCTGGGGACAAGATCAATGAAGGGGATCTCATAGCAGAGGTATCCTGGGGACAAGATCAGTGAAGGGATCTCATAGCAGAGGTATCCTGGGGACCAGGCTGGGCTGGTCTCTCTTGAGCTGCACATCTGGCCTGGGGGCTGTTCCTGACTGAAGGCAGATTTTGGATCCCAGATTCCAAGGGATGCTGGTGGGAAGGAGTGGCTGTCAGCCTCTCAGAGCTGGTTTGAGGGCAGACTTCCCTAGAGCTGCTGCCTCAGGGTGATTTTTCCAGAACTGTGAGCCTACAACAGACTGGGGGGCTCTGGGCTCACCATTTGCTGTTCTCTCTCAAAGGTGGAGACAGACAAAGCTACAGTTGGCTTTGAGAGCCTGGAGGAATGTTACCTGGCCAAGATCCTGGTGCCTGAAGGAACAAGGGATGTTCCTATTGGGGCCATAATATGTATCACAGTAGAAAAGTATGTATTTTCCTAACCCTTGGTGTCAGTTTCCCCTCTTGGAGCTTCTGGGGTGTCTTGAGTGAAAGACAGACCATCACCTGATGGGCTTTGGGGCTCTGTGTGTTCTTCTAGGCCTGAATATATTGATGCCTTCAAAAACTACACCCTGGATTCTGCAGCAGCTGCTGCCCCCGCAGCCTCAGTGCCTCCCCCTCCAGCTGCAGCCCCCTCCCCACCACCTCAGCCTTCTCCTCAGGCTCCTGGCAGCTCTTACCCTCCTCACATGCAGGTAAGAGAGCCCTGCTCCTGCTTTAAGGCTTCTTGCAGTCTTTTTCTGCCCCTGGCATTGCTGCTTGTGGGGCATTTTGTAATAAAAACTGTCTGGAATGGGAATTTATTAACTGTGCCACTTCAGTTGTGGTGTGCCTAGAGCAGGTGCTGGGTGACATCCCAGAAAGCTTTTTTAATAAATTTATTTCAGCATCCCAGCTGCTGGTGGAGGAGAGTCTTGTCCCTCCAGGGTTGTTTTTTGAAAAATGTGCTAAATCTGCATTATTTGGACAGTTGTGGTATAAAAAGACCTTGTGCTTAGTGTGAGTAGGCTCTGCTCATATCTCAGAGCAGAACTCCAGCCTGTGGTGCTCTGGTGACCACAGCAGATGTGTCTGTGGGTGACTAATAATGAATTGTGTTTGTGGGTATAACCTTTTTGCTTTGCTTGGGTTTTGAACTGTATCCACTGATGGATTTGAGCACTTTGTACAGGGGGTTGCTTTGACACCCCTTTGAAAAAGAAAATCTGGACAATTGAACCCCATCCCACAGATAAAGCATGTGGGAACTGATTTGTGTGAAATGTTACTCAATAAAATAATTAATGTTTGGCTTCTAAATGTGTGTTTTGGCTACTAAAGTTGCTTTCTTCCCTCTGCTTGCCCCCTCTGCCCAGTTTTGCTCCCCATGTGTGTGTCACAGTGACAAAGTGACTTGCTGCAGCCTTCCTTAGCCTTGCAGGGTGATGGCAGTGATGATTATTTTGATTTATCCATTTCTTGGCCTTGCTCTCCTGCTCAGGCCTTGCTGACAAAGCCAAAGCAGCACAGTGGGACAGCTCTGCGTGGCTGTCATGGAGCCAGACCTAGGAGTGCATTAAAGTTGCTTCTTTAGGTTGGCATTGTTTCTCAGGAGTTCAGGCTGTGTTCCTGAGCCCTCTGGATGAGCAGGGTCTGACTGTGCTGTGGTCTGTGCCTTCCCAGGTCACCCTCCCTGCTCTGTCACCCACCATGACAATGGGCACCGTGCAGAGGTGGGAGAAGAAGGTTGGGGAGAAGCTCAGTGAGGGAGACTTGCTGGCTGAGATTGAGACAGATAAAGCCACAATCGGTGAGTCCCCAGCCAAGGGTGGGTGAGGTGCCCTTGGAAGGGTCCTGGCAGCCTCTGCCAGCTCCTCTGGCTGCTCAGGGGGTGGTGCTGTGGGACAGGTTTTGTTAACATCTCATTCCACTGGAGAGCTCCTAAAAACACTTCTATTTCCTCGTCAATCCTTCTTAGCAAGTGCATGGAGAGGTTCCCTGCTGGGAAGGATTCTCCTGCTCCAGCTGCCAGTCTCCAGCAGCAGCACTTGGAGCAGCTCTTCAGCTCCTCAGTGTTGTTTCTCTCCCCTGCAGGCTTTGAAGTGCAGGAGGAAGGCTACCTGGCAAAGATCTTGGTGCCTGAAGGAACAAGAGATGTGCCCTTAGGAACTCCTCTGTGCATCATTGTGGAGAAGGAGGCTGATATTCCAGCCTTTGCTGACTACCAGGCTGCTGCAGTCACTGACATGAAGGCACCAGCTCCTCCTCCCCCTCCTCCTCCTCCACAGGTAAGGAAGAGTCACGGGCACCACTGAGAAGCCTGAGCTGAGCTGTTGTTGGCAGTGTGGAGCCCAGGCTTCAGCAGGAGTGTTCTGATTTGTGAGTGCAAGGCTGATCCATGAGCTGAGAAGTGATCACCAATTTGCCCCCCAAGACCTACAGCAGGTTTCATTCATTCTGATTTTTTCCCAGCTTGTTGCTTGTGCCAGTTCTGATTCCTCATCCTTGAAAATGGGGAGCTCGAGTTCTTTATTTTATTTGTTTTTTTATTCAGCTGACCTCCTTCCCAGTGAGTTTCTGATTTAATTTCTGGGAGCCTTTGTGCACACGAGTCATTATCTCTTGATTGATAATTAGATGGGCCAATTCTCTTGCTGTGGGTTCCACTGAGGCTTTGATTCTTTGTTTAAGGTGATGGCAACTCCTGCAGCTGCTCCTCCTCCTCCCCAGCCTGCTGCTGCTCCTGCTCCAGCAGCCCCCTCAGCAGGGCCACCCCGCAAAGGAGGAAGGGTCGTGGTCAGTCCCCTGGCAAAGAAGTTGGCAGCAGAGAAAGGAATCGACCTTACCCAAGTGAAAGGTACCTTTCCTTTCCACTTCTTTGCTCTCTCTATCAGTTTTCTGTCCCTGTAGATCCATATTTTCCTGTTCTTCCTGACTGTGCAGCTGAGAACCAGGAGTTGTGTTCAGTGATTCTCTCTGTTGAATAAAACTGAATAAAACTTTGCTTTAGAAGTAAAGCCATGTTGGAACTAATCAAAATCCTCTCTCGTTTTCCTTTGTCCCTTTCAGGTACTGGACCAGATGGCAGAATCACCAAAAAAGATGTGGAGTCATTTGTGCCATCAAAGGCTGCTCCAGTGAGTAGGCTGGAAATCTGTGGGCATGGATGTTACAGGCATGGAAAGCTCTGTGGAAGGGCAGTTCCTGCATGGAACTGGCATTGCTGGATTGTGTGGGTGGTGCTGACTGTAAGGTTGGGAAATTTAACCTGCCAGAAACACTGATCAAGCCTTCTCCCTTTGTTTGTCCTTTTGATACTCCACTAAGGAAAAAAAAAAATAATGTGCTCCCAACCCTTCCTTTGGCTGCTAAATCTTCATGGGCTGAGGTCACCCAGTCCCAGCTGGTCCAGATTGCTGAAGAGAGGGGATCAGAAGGAAAGCCAGCCCTAGCAACCCCCAGCCTGTCACTGCTGCCCCAGAAATGTTCTGATGCTGTGGTTTGTGTTGTCCCTGAGCTGATGGAGGTGTTTCTCTGTGTGCTGCAGTTTGGGAGACCCCCCAGCACAGCTCTGCTCTCTGTACAACAACCAGAGCAGGACTGGCTGGGCTGGGAGCTTCACAGCAGCACATCTCAGTGTTGAGCTGCTGAACACTCCATACTGCATTTAATAACCAAAGAGAGGGGTTAGAAGGAGCCTGGTGGGCACTGGAGAGGTGGAAATGGCTGCTGCTCTTCCCAAGAGGCAGCTTGGCCTCAGCACTGAGCTGCAGTTGCTCTTTGGGTGTTTCTGGGGGTGACTCTGGTGTTCCCTGCAGGCTGCAGCTCCGGAGGCAGTTCCTGGGGTGGCAGCAGCACCCGAGGGGACCTTCACAGACATCCCCATCAGCAACATCCGCAGGGTAAGGGCTCAGTCTGTGCCAAGGTCGTTGTGGTGGCCCTGAGGGTTCCAGCTGATGAGTGTTCATGCTCTGCACACCCCCAGGTCATTGCTCAGAGGCTGATGCAGTCCAAACAGACAATACCTCACTACTACCTGTCCATCGATGTCAACATGGGGAAAGTCCTGGTGCTAAGGAAAGAGCTCAATCAGGTGAGTTGTGGCATCTTGGCTTGGGGAAAGAACCATTCTTTTCAGTGCCTTTTGTGGGTCAGTTCTGGATTGTCTGTGACAGAATGAGATTTTCCTCACGTCTGCTCCTTCCTGACTTCCCTAAGGGTCAGTTCTGAGCTCTGCTTGGTGGTGTTTCATTATTTCAGGTGGAAAATAAAAGGATAGAAAGCTTTTTAATAGTAAGAAGGTAAAAAATTTGGGCAGAATAATAATTTTAAGTCTAGTTTGAGGAATACTAAACATTAAAAAAAACTATGTTCTTAAATTATGAAGGAGATACTTTCACCTTCTAAATTGTCCTTGAATTTTAATGCTTGCAAGTGGTGTGATTGTTTTCTGTTTCCTGTGAGCTGCAGTGACTGCCCTTGTTAATTGGGGGGATGTGCAGGGGACAAACTGACACCTGGAATCTTCATTTGCAGGAGGTCTCGGAGAACATCAAGCTTTCTGTCAATGATTTCATAATTAAAGCTTCTGCATTGGCATGCTTGAAAGTGCCTGAGGCAAATTCTTCATGGATGGACACAGTTATTAGGCAGTAAGTTTATGGCATGGTCAGAGCCAGAAACTTCCTTTGTTCATGGCAAACCAGAACTTCTGCTGGGGTTTGAGGGAGGAGAAAAGTACAATGTGAAGGTGGGAGGTTTAAAGTGATAAAATCTTTGAGTCTAAGCCTGGTGGGAAAGGTGAAATAATTGTTGCAAATTAATGTTAATTTTGGGTTGTCTGGACTGTTTTTATTTTTTCTGTTTGCTCCCTTGCTGGAGTGGTTTCAGCTGCTGTGTGTGTTGCAGGAATCATGTGGTGGATGTGAGTGTGGCTGTCAGCACCCCTGCAGGGCTCATCACCCCCATTGTCTTCAACGCCCACATCAAGGGCCTGGCTGCCATCAGCAAGGACGTGGCTTCCCTGGCAGCCAAAGCCCGGGAGGGCAAGCTCCAGCCTCACGAATTCCAGGTCAGACACCTGTGGTGGTGTTAAACTCTGCTGCTCTTGACTTGTTTAAAAAGAGCAGAGGCTGTTTTGTGATGTTTGAGCCTTGGTCAGTAATCACAGAATGTCCTGAGTGGGAAGGGACCCACAGGGGTCATTGAATCCAGCCCCTGGCCTGCACTGACACCCCCAAGTCCCACCCTGGGCATCCCTGGAGCACTGTCCAACCCTCCTGGAGCTCTGGCAGCTCAGGGCTGTGCCCATTCCCTGCGGAGCCTGGGCAGTGCCAGCACCCTCTGGGGGAAGAACCTTTCCTGATCTCCAGCCCAGATTCCCCTGGCACAGCTCCAGCTGCTCCCTGGATGCTGTCCCTGCTCTCCAAAGAGCCTCTCCTCCTCAGGAAGCTACAGACTGCCATGAGGTCCCCTCTCTCCTCATATCCCCACATAAAACAGTTTTGAGTTTGCCCCTGAATGTGTTTGTTTTCTTCTAGGGTGGTACTTTCACAATTTCCAATTTAGGAATGTATGGGATTAAGAATTTCTCTGCCATAATCAACCCGCCTCAAGCCTGCATCCTGGCAGTGGGTTCCTCAAAAGAGATACTGGTGCCAGCTGATAATGAGAAAGGGTGAGTTTCCATCTGATCCTGAACTCAAGCTCTGAAATCATGCCTCGTTTGCTAACACCTCCATTAGATAATAATTTTAAAGACACTAAAATGTATTGTTGACACCATGCTTTCAGTACTTGCTTCAGTTTGCATTTAAGGAACACCTCGAGGATGGATCCTGTATCAATATCCCCTGGCTTGGAGCTGAAATGGTTCTTTTCCTTTGTGTGGGGCTGTCCTTGTGCTGCAAGGACAGCTGAGCTCCCTGCCCTCAGGGGAGCACACGGAGATGGTTTCAGTGCCTGTGGGAAGTTCCTTCCTTGGTTTTCCTCAGAGAAGGAATGAACATGATCTGCTCCCCAGTGCAACTGGGGGAAACATCTGTCACCAGGCACCAGCTGCTGTTCCTGGCTCTCCCAGTGGCTTTTCTGCTCTGTAAGTGGCACTGCCTTGCAGAGGAGCGTGTTAACCCTTTTTTTGTTGTTTTTCTCCCAGCTTTGACGTGGCCAGCGTGATGTCTGTCACCCTGAGCTGTGATCACCGTGTTGTGGATGGAGCAGTTGGAGCACAGTGGCTTGCTGAGTTCAAGAACTTCCTTGAAAAGCCAGTAACCATGCTGCTATAATTTAACCATGCAAAGCAGAATTTTCATGGGTCACACTGTTGTGTTTTAAACAAGCTATTTAGACTTTAGTGTTCAGACTTTGAGAGAGTTCCTTTTTTTATTTAAAAAATGTATTATATTATCTGGTAATGTTATTTACCAGTCTGTACAGAAAAAAAAAAAAAAAAGTTTGCAAAAGTGCTTTTCAGAGCAATATTACAGCTACACTGTATTTTTATACAGTTAGTTAACTTGCAAACTCTTCCAAAACAGAGTTAAGCATCCCAGATTTTAAATAAAACAAAATTACCCTGGCATTGTGCCAGCTGCTTCTAAACTCGGGTGCCCAGGGGGTGCATACCAACAGTTTGATGACCTCGGTGTTGTCAGAGACTGGAATTTCAAACATCTCCTGACAGGAGCGCAGGTGAGATGGCCACAGAAGGGACAAGGAGGAGGGGAGCTGCCCCACTGCTGTTCTGGGCTGGGGAGGTGGCACAGCACGGAGGGACTGCAGTGCTGGGGACAGTCTCAAGGGCCAGTAAAGCCTGTCTGGAATGTGGCTCTGGCCGGGACCTGCTCAGCTCCCTGAGCCCTTCTGAGCACTTTAGGGTGAACGAGCACTGCTGGCTCGGGGTCCCACTCTGGGGCACCACAGGAACTGCTGTGCTGTCTCCTCATGGACTCTCACTGCCATCTGCTTTTGCTCTGGACCCTCTGGAGCTGCTGTTCCCGTGGCTGAGTTAACCCCGGGCTCTGGGGCCGTGGAAGGAACTGTTCTGCAGAATGTTCACGGTGTGTTGGAAGGCAGTGTAGACAAATCACACATGCTGATAACCCCACCAGGGGATGGTAATCATGTGAGGACTGGGATGTTTGGGATTTTTCATTTCAGGCATTCTAACATAGGAAGCTCTGACTTAAGCCACTGGAATTGCAGACCCTCCCTGGATTGTCCATGTTGTCCAGCCTCAGTGAAGCTGCAGAATGTGCTCTCCATGTACATATTGTATGTAAGGTGCTTCTCTAGTCTGTTGGACTCGTGTCCAGTTACCCCAGGCATTGCATCCTGCAGGGGCTGCAGTGCTGACCATTCTGAAATTCCACTTTCCACATGGAAATGTTCATGTAAAAAAAAGGACAAATGTGCAGTAATGACAGAGTGACCAGGAGAATTAAACAGGGGGGGGCAGAGTTGGAAAAAAAAGGAAGTTGTTCAGGCTGATCCTGTTATTCTGTATATTGCATTAAGTACTGTCTCCTGTAAAATTCTACATAATTCACTAAAGATACTGAAAGAAAATACTGTGGAAATTAAATATTTTTGTGGGAACTATTTAGTGTCTGGTTGCTGTGACGCCTTGCTTAAGCGCAAAAAAAAAAAAAAAAGTGCATTAAGATTTTGGATTTTCTTGAATGACCTGAAATACCCTGATTCCAGACTGGCTCCAGTGAACCCATGTTCCATTAAATGTTTGGAATTGACAACTACTAAACCATGTCCCAGTGCTTTTCTCTTCAGTCGTGTGTGGCTTTCCTGCTGTCAGTGCTCTGCAGCCTTTCAGTCTCACAGTGCAACTCACCCTATTAACCTGAGATTTAATCACAGATCTTTTGCTTTTTGCTGTCTGCAGCTTCCTCTCTGCTCTGCTCACCTGTGGGGCTGTGTGTGGCAGGTTGTTCCAGCATTAAATACTTGAAGAGAGCTGCCCTAACCATGGGATTCTGTTCATTTATTTATTTAACAAAAACACATCACCACTGTTGTGCTGTCCCTTCAGTAAAGTGTGTGGGTGTTGGTGGTTCTGTACTTGTGTTGTAACTAAATATTCAACTATTCTTTGAATATTTATAGTCTTTACTTATTTTTTTCTAAGTTTGGTGGTGCTGCTATTCCTCCAGCCTTCCTTTTCTGTTTGCATCTCTAAAGGCATTTGAGATATTCACCCCTCATGAGTAAAAATGTGAATTAAAAATGCCCTTAATCCCACTCCTAGCTGAGATTTTCACTCTGGGTTTTTGTTGTGTAATCTGCCAAAACTTGAGGAAGTTTCAGTGGTTTTCCCAAGCTGTGTTTCTGCAGAAGTGTCTTACAACAGCTTCGCTAAATGCTGGCTAAGAATATCCACCATTACAGAAAACAATTCATTTAAAGGCAATTAAAACAATTAAATAAGACTCAAAATTGATTAAAACTATTAATTTTTAGTAAAAACATTACTGAAATTTAAACCATTACTTAAAATTCAATTTGAACCGGTACTTATGATTGAATTCCAATCATTACTTAAATTTTATTAGTTAATTAATTGATTCAGACTATTAACGTGTTATATCGTTTCCCGCATTACCCAGACACAGTCTTTCCGGCAATCTTTGCCTTAGTTTGGGGCAATTTTTCCCCAAAAAGAGGAATTCTTTCGAGCAGCCACCTGTCGTCCGGGGCCCATCGCGGTGTCCCGCAGCTCCGGCAGCGGGGCCCAGGCGGTCCGAGCCACGGGGGGCAGCGGGGGGCTGGATCCGGTGCCGGCCCGGGCGGTACCGAGGCGGTACCGGGGCGGTTCGGGTCCGTTCCGGGCGGTCCGGCTCCGTTCAGGCCCTCACGGCCCTCACGGCCATGGCGGCGCCGTTGCCCCGGAGACGGCGCCGGAAGCGGCGCGCGCGCGGCCCCGCGCGTTTCCGCGTCCCCCGCCCGGCCCGGCCCGGCCCGGCCCGGCCCCGCCGCCACAAACGGCGCCAGCACCGGCACCGGCAGCACCGGCACCGCGCCCGGGGCCGGCCCGCGGCAGCGCCCGCAGCATGTCCCGCGTGCCCGTGGGGAAGGTGCTGCTGCGCAACGTCATCCGCCACACCGGAGCGCACAACAAGGTGAGGCCCGGGCCGCCCGCGCCGAGCGGGGCCTGCGGGGCCGAGCGGGGCGGCCCGGGCTGTGGGGACACCGTGAGGGACATCCTGGGCTGCGGGGACTGCTCCGGGCTGTGGGAACACCGTGAGGGACATCCTGGGCTGCGGGGACTGCCCCGGGCTGCGGGGACACCGTGAGGGACATCCTGGGCTGCGGGGACACCGTGAGGGACATCCCGGTGTGCGGGGACACCGTGAGGGACATCCCGGGCTGCGGGGACACCGTGAGGGACATCCCGGGCTGCGGAGACTGCCCCGGGCTGCGGGGACACCGTGAGGGACATCCCGGGCTGCGGGAACACCGTGAGGGACATCCCGGGCTGCGGGGACTGTCCCGGGCTGCGGGAACACCGTGAGGGACATCCCGGGCTGCGGGGACTGCCCCGGGCTGCGGGGACACCGTGAGGGTGCGGGGACATCTCTGTGTACGGGACATCCCGGGCTGCGGGGACATCCCGGCGGTGCCACCCGGTGATGCGGGGACGTCCCGGTGTGCGGGGCCGGCGTCGTGCCCCGCTGCTGATCCTGCAGGGCAGAGCGGGAGCTTTGGGCAGAAATCAAAGGAGTTTGGTGAATCGGCCACATCCTCAGGGTCACTTCTGGTTTAACGCCGTTCCGGTTTCCACCGAGTTTCGGTTTCACCCCGGTGAGGGAGTATGTCTGTATTTACTTAAAAAGTAGCAAATCTCGAATAGGTTTTGTTGTATTTTATTTGTTGCATTGTGTACGTGCTTTTATTTGCATGAAACAATTTGAACTTTCTGTGCACTGGCAGGATTTTGGTGCAAGATTAAGCAACTCCATTAAGTTTAGCAAACTGTTTCATGAATCATAATTCAGCAGGTCTAACCAGCACCAGGAAGTTCTCTCTGGGATACAGATATGTGTAAACAATCCTTTGTTTGGGGATGGTAGGAAAGGTGGCTATGAGTTCCTTACCAGGAGTGTTGAGGTGGGTGCTGCATGACTGTGAATTTCCCCTGATGTTAAACTCATTTCCCTTTCTGGGACTTTCAGCTTCAGGAAGAGACAGAAATGTGGAAAATAAGGGAGTGGGAGAAGCAGACAGAAGAGACTTACTGGAAAAGGCAGAGCAGAATGCTGTCAGACACCTCCAGGTGAGAAACACCACAGAAATATTTATTTTCTCCTTGACAACTCCCTGCAAAGAGCTCAAGCCCCTGCTTAGGCCTGATCTCACTGTGTTCGTGCAGATGTGAGATGTTGAGGTGCCGGGTGAATGAGGGGGTGAATGAGGGGTTTCTGGGGGGCTCTGGGGGTGCCTGGGAGGTGTCTCCCCCTGAAGGAGCCGTTCCCTCTCCGCAGCAGCCGCATGCGCAGCGATGGCTTCGACGACGAGGGGCACAGGGCAGACTGGAAATCCAGGAACCCACAGCTCCTTGACCTGGTGGAAGATGATCTCCTCAGGGCCAGATCCTGGAATAAAAAGCTGTATGAATGTGAAGCCAACATGCCAGACAGGTCTGTGGGGGAATTCTGTGTTCTGTGGTTGTGATTCAAACATCTTTTTGGAGCCCTGTACCAAAAAATGACACATTTCTGTTTGGTGTGTGCTGTGATGAAATAGAGCTTCAGCTCATTTTGAGAATGAATAACATGTACAAACTTCTGCCATGTCACAGAATAACTAATTTCAGCTCATCTGTGGAGTTTCTAAGCCACACTAAGCACCAAAAGCCCAGCCCTAAGCTTAATATTTATTACTCTACCCAATAAGCTTAAAAAAATCTCAGGAAACACAAGTCCAAGGTTGGATTTAAAGGAATCAGAATTGTGGTTTGAGACCATTAGGTGTATTTAAATAGCACCAACCAGATCAGTCCTACTTCCTTCCTGTCTAAACTCAGATTCATTGTGTGGCTTTGCCTTTTCAGAATTGCATTTTTGTCCTAAAACAAGACAGACATGTTGTCTGTTTTTAATGGATGGTTCTGCTTTCTTACAGGTGGGGGCACAGTGGATACAAAGAGTTGTACCCTGAAGAATTTGACACAGACAGGTAAGGCAGACACCCTTACTGATGGATCCAGAATCTGCCTTCTGACAAGTTCTGCAGGGAATTTTACAAACTGAGTTTTGAATTTTGAATAGAGATCATCCTGAATGCAAAGCCTTACTGTTAAAAAACTCCAATCCATTAACATGGTGTGAGTCTTGAGAATCTTTTGTATTAATTAAGATAGTCGGGTTTAGCTGGAGTTACCAAAATCTATGAGTCTGGGAGGTAAATAAATTCTTACAGTATCCTGGAGAATGGAAAAACAAGATTTTAAGATAGAATTAATTATTTTTAACCTACACCCAGCAGAATCATCACTATTTTTCGGGCTTACAGATTGGATATAAATGAGTTTCATCACTCAGTGGCTTTCTGTTCACCTCCTCCTGTTCTTTTTCCAGTGATCAGCAGGAAGGAGATGAGCAAAATGCTGTCAATGGGAAGAAGAGATCCCACCTGAGGAAGCAAACAGCCCGTGAGTCCCACAAAAGGAAAAAAACCAAGAAATCCCACAAGAAGAAGCAAAAAAAGCGCTCACACAAAAAGAGGAAGAAAAAGAAAAAGGAGCAGGAGAGAAGTTCCACAGATTCCTCCCGGGGGGAGAGCGAGGGCTCAGGAGAGGAGACTCCAAGCACCCGGAAAGGAAAACACAAGCGCAAGAAAAAGCCCAGGAAAGTGCCTGCCAAGGAACCTACCTCTTCTTCTGGGCAGGAGAGTGACTTTTGCCATGCAAGCAGCTCCAGCACCAGCAGCTCTGAGGACACTGAATCCGAGGGGAAAAAGGAGAAACGGCCCCCAAGGAAGAGAAAGAAGCGGCACAGCTCCGTGCCCGAGAGGCCGAGCGAGGTGCCGGAGAAGAGGAGCAAGAGGAAGAACTGGAAGGTGGCGGGGGATGAGAAATCTGAGGACAGCTCTGATGAGGACTGAGGGGTCTGGGTGCAGCTCAGAGCAGGAGGGGAGGACAGAGGCAGATCTTTGTCACTCAGCACTGCCCCACTGCTCCAACACTGGTTTACACACGTGCTGCCATCCCACAGGGAGCAACGAGCCCGGGCAGCCTCGGGCTCGCCAGGCAGCACTGCAGGACAGCACCTACCTGGCCCACAGGTGGGCTCATCCTGCCAGCTTGGCGGTGATCAGGTTGTTTTTTTTCTTAAATTATGTTTGAACAGATTGCTCTTTGGCTCACCAAAACAATGGCCAGTAGGAGAGAGGACAGGCTGATAAATCAAGCTGGTAACAGAGGAATTGTCACTGTAACCCCCACAGTAGTTTTGTCTTCCCATCCTCCACCAAAAGCAGAGCTGTGGGAGCATGCACAGGGTCAGATGGACACAGAGGGGAGCTGAGGGAATATTCCCATTCCAGCTGAAGGGCAGTGACTTCTTCTCCAATGGTGAAAAAAGCCACCAGTTTGCTTGGTTTAGACCCCTGTCCAGAGCCTGCTGTGGGCTGGCCACCGTGCCTGCCTTCTCTCCGGGGATGCTGAAAGCATCTGTGCTGACAGAGAGGCCTTGGTGGGTGTTGTGTCCTGTCTGTGCTCTGCCCAGTGTGTTACTGGAGAAACTGGTACCAGGCCGTTCTCCCGGCAGCGAACAGCCAAGCCTTTTAATAAAATAAATAAATCCAGATGTGTTTGATGCTTTTGTCATTGTTCTGGAGCAAAGCCCAGGGACAGAGCCTGGGAGTCTGCGTGCTGCCTGTGTTCTCCCTGTGCTGTTTGCTTCTGCTTGACCACACTGGCAGGAGATGAAATCAGGGCACTGGGGGAATGTGTGGGGTGATTGTTGTGTCCTGGACAAGCACAAAACAGCGCCAGCAGCCCTAAATCTTCTCTCCAAGCCCCGATTGCTGTTCCTTTTTTCCCTTCAAACGGAAAGAAAAATTGGATATTCATGGAGGCATTTATGGTGTGTACCAAGGTGTTTCAGTAGTGAACACACAGGTGAGGAGCACCTGGGTCTGCTGCGGGGTTTAAGACAGAATTATAGAATTACAGACTGGTTCGGGCTGGAAGGGAATTTAGAGATATTCCAGTTCCCTGAGCACCACACCTTCCACCAGGACGCTCCAACCTGTCCTTGGGCGCCTCCAGGGATGGGGCAGCCACAGCTCCTCTGGGCAGCTGTGCCAGGGCCTGCCCACGCTCACGGCGGAGGATTCCTTCCCAAGTCCCGTCCGCCGCTGCCGCCGGCGGGTCCCCGCCGCCCTGCGGAGCTCCCCCGGAGGCGGAAGCGGCGGCGGAAGCTCGGCAGCGTTTCCGTGTCCGGGCGCGGTGCCCTTGGAGCGGACATGGCGCTGGCGCTGCTGCGGCCGCGGCCCCGCGGGGCCGCCCTGGGTCAGTGAGGCCGGGGCGGCGGGGCGGCGGGGAGCGGGACCCCGGAGGGAGCGGGACCCCGAAGGGAGCGGGACCCCGGAGGGAGCGGGACCCCGGAGGGAGCGGGACCCTCGGAGGGAGCGGGACCCCCGGAGGGAGCGGGATCCTGGTGGCTCCGGGACCCCGGAGGGTCCGGGATCCTGGTGGCTCCGGGACCCCGGAGGGTCCGGGACCCTGGTGGCTCCGGGACGCCGGAGGGTGCGGGATTCTCACGCCGCGCCCCCGCTGTCCCCGCAGCTCTGCTGGGCTCGGCCCTGCTCCGCCGCCCCGTCGCGCTCGGTGCCGCCGCCGCCCGCTGCGCTCCGGCCCGCGACAGCCACGGCCCGCCCCGCCAGGGACACGGTACGGCCCTGTGTCTGTCTGTCTGTCTGTCTGTCCGTGTTGGTGTGCGGGGGTCTCGTTTTCCCGGGATCAGGACCCCTTTTCCCATCCCTGAAACTGCTGAACCCGAGCAGTCGGGTCTAGCTCAAGGCATCCTGCCCATGGCAGGGGTTTGGTTGGGTGATCCTTCAGGTCTATCCAGCTTCTGTGTAATCTGTGATTCTGTCAAGGATGGGCTGTAAAGGACCAGATTTTGGCTCGGGTCCTTCCAGGCACCAGCAGTGGTGCAGGAGCAGAGGTGACAGGGGTAGTACCTGATGGCCGTACAGGGACTTAAAAACAAGATGAGCTTTAAGGTTCCTCCCATCCCAAACTAGGCTGAGTCCATAATTTTTTTGGGCCACTCTAGGAGATTTTAAGTGGCAGCTGTAACAAAGAACAGAAGAGATTTACACATGGTGCAGTGGTTTTCTTGGTGTCTTGTTGGGGTTGGGTGATGTACCATTATGGGTGTTACCAGCAAAGGAAAAAATAATCTTAAATGCCCATGGATTTAAGGGAAAAGCTGTGAAGTGCTAGCATTGTTCGATAGGGCAGTAACTGTGCAGAGATGTTATTGGTGATAAATAATGGTGCAGTTGTGGTGCCTCAGGCTGTGAGGAGTGTGTGTACCCTCCCCGTCAGCAGCACTGTTACCAGTTAATAGCACTCCAGTTTGCACTTTGCCCGAGTCCAGACTTCAGATCCGTTGCTTTCCTTGTCTTGTCACTTTCCAAATTTATTTTCTTCGGGCCAATACGAGGGAAAACATTTGCATTTTGGTTAAGGTGGATGGATATCTGTGTGTTAGTTGAGCACTTTGGGGGTGTTGCATTGATAATCTCACAGAATCAGTTCTCGATGGTCTCAGCCTGGGCTGATGCTCCCGTTGTGTTCCCAAGCATTGCTCCTGCAGGGTTTTGTTTGCAAACTCTCCAGATTTCAAAGCCATCCAAGCCAGCCATCCAAGGGCTGGAGAGCCTCTGGCAGAGGGGCTTTTCCCTGAGAATGTCTCTCCTTGCAGGAGGTTCCAAGGCTGCATCTCTGCACTGGACAGGGGAGCGAGCTGTCAGTGTGCTGCTGCTGGGGCTGCTCCCCGCAGCCTACCTGTGCCCTGGACCAGCTGTGGACTATTCCCTGGCTGCAGCCCTCACCCTGCACGGCCACTGGTAAGCACAGCAGGGCTCAGCTCACAGCACAGCAGGTTTAGTGACTCCAAACCTCATCCTGGGCTAGTGTAAAACACCTGGGAAAAGTCTTTGGTCTCCACGTTCGGTGGCAGGAGTGGTTGTACTTTGGTCTTTATTTCTCACACTGTCCTCTCAGTCAGAAAAAGAATCCATAAGAACTCTGTAGTATCTTAACCTTAAGAGCACTTCCCTGCCCCCAGAAGTGTAGAATCCTGGAGGT
Organism: Haemorhous mexicanus; assembly: GCF_027477595.1. NCBI lineage: Eukaryota > Metazoa > Chordata > Aves > Passeriformes > Fringillidae > Haemorhous > Haemorhous mexicanus. The sequence continues at coordinate 6,237,718 of NC_082364.1, forward strand.
TTTTAGCCTGTGGAAGAAGCAGTGTTGTGTGAACCGAGGGGACAGAAAGAGGACAGGTCAGTATAAAAATAATATAAAAATATTGTACCTCTAAAGCTCCATGCACTGGCTTTGTACGTCTCAGTGCTGATGAGATGGTCATCTCATCCATCTCAGTGGTTCTGCATAACAAAGAGCTCACAGCAAATATTCCACTGAGGAGACCTGGATGATTATTTCCTGAATTCCTGGATGGATGTTTGCTCAGTGTAGTTCTGCTGTGATCCTTCATGAGAGCAGGGACAGGGCTAATTAGGAGTGGATCCAGCTACTTGGTTGGCCAGGCTGGCAGCATCCACCTTCCTGAGGTGATCCTGGCTTGGGAGTTCCTTGCCTCTAGGATAAAGCAGATTCTTGTGGTACTTTGGGGGTGCCAGGTTTTCTTAAACCTCAGTTTTGCCCTGAGGAATTTGTGCCAGGAATTCTTGCACTTTCCTTGCTCTGACTGGGAGCTTTTTCCCAAAACAAGCATCCTCATGTTGCTGGATAGTTCAAATCTGGGAGTTCACTTCCAGATGTAGAAAAAACTGAAAATGTGCTTATTTCTTTGCTTGCCACTCTTCTAATCTAAATGCATACCCAGAAGTGTTCTGTGTCTTTGTGACAATGGCTGGTTTCAGATATTTCCTTCGTTTTCCTCTTTTCCAGTCCTTGGAAGTCAGATAAGAAGGCAGATTCCAAGAATGCTGTTTGGAGAGCTGTGGTCAGCACTTGTTTTCCTCAAAAAGATCCTGAGCCAATCTGTGTATTTTCAATAGAACCTGGAATGTTTTGGTTTTAAAATAGATTCTTCCTCTTTCTGTGTGGGAACTGAGCATTCTTCAGGAAAGGCTGGTGGCAGCAGGGGGGAAAAAAGCCAGCTGGCAGAGCAGGGACACAAAGTGGATGGATTTCAGTGAGTGAACTTTGCTGATTTGAGCTTTTCTCTCTCGTTTAGGGGTCTGGGCCAGGTCATCACTGATTATGTGCACGGAGATGTCCCCATCAAAGTGGCCAACACGGGGCTGTACATCCTGTCTGCCCTGACCTTCGCTGGCCTCTGCCACTTCAACTACCACGACGTGGGCATCTGCAAGGCTGTGGCCATGCTCTGGAGCCTCTGAGGAGCCCCCCACACACGATTGTCCTCTGCTGCCTCTGCTTCATCAGCTTGTGAGCAACATCCGCGCCACAAAGGAACAGCCAAGGGTCCCCAGTGAGCCTGCAGGGGGCTCAGAGCTAGTTTAGAGTATAGAGAGAAAAAACAGGTTTAAAAGCAGATTTTACTGGAAGATGTCCAGTGAGGGGGAGTGGATTCAAGCTGCACTGTAAATTGGGGTGGATGAATTACACCAGTGGCAGACTTGCATAGCTAAAGGGAACTCTCCTTGTAATACCAGCTTTAATGAGTGTTTTTGTAACTGTTGGTTGGTGTCCTGTTCTGTAAAACAAGCTTGGCTTGAGGAAAACTGAACTGCTTCTTGTGACATCAGTGTGTGAGGCAGACCCTGTAACTCTTTGGACCCTGGGAGCTGATGTAGAAAAGGGAATACTTTTTTTCTTAATCCATGCAATAAAGAATTTACAGAAATTTTGTGTGTGCTTCTGAACCACTTTTACTGCTTTTGGGTTGCCTGAAATGTTTTCTCTGTAGCTAGGTCTGCTCTGTCTCACTTCATAAAATGAAGAATATTTGTATGAATTGATACTTAGAGGTGACTTAGACTTGACTTAACGCAAGGATAATTGATGTCCCTTAGAAAACACAGCAAGGATTGGCATAGGATAAAAATACTTCTGCAGATTGACTTTAGGAACATTTGACTTTCAAGGTTTTTATGTTCATCTACAACACTTTTTTGAGGTTCATTTTCTAAATACTCTGGTCTGTGTGGTCCTGTGTGACAAAAAAGACAACCAAGAGGAGGCTGAGGGAATGTTCTGTTCTTTAAGGGATTTTTCAGGGGGAACTGAGATTGTGGTTTTTAACTTTCTGCTTCATCCTGTCTGACTTTCACATTGCCAAGAAGTGGAAAACTCTTTCCACATTCTTATGGTACTTTTGTGGCACTATTAATAGTGAGAGGAAGAGAATTTGTGTTGCCACCATGACTCTGTAATGAGCAGAACAACCAAGTCACTGTTTGGGTTCTACAAGACTTTGAGGTTTTTTTTCTTTTTAATGTGGATTGTAAATTTTATTTATTAGCAAAAGCAGGTAGCTGGCCAATTTTTTGATGGTGGTGTGGTCAGAATGGAGATGTGGTCTGGTTAAATGCCAGCTTGTGTTACTTTTGTGCCAGGAGGACCCTGCAGATGGTGAGTCATGGGGAAGTCCCTGTGGGCAAGCTGAGGGTCTCTCGTGGAAAGTGTCTGAGGTTTCCTCACACAGGATGCAGCTGGATGTGGTGTTTGAGCTGCTTGGGTGAGAAATTCATTGTCTGAGAGGTTTGGCAATGTAGAAATCCAAACCTCATTCAAAAGCTGTTGAGTTGATGTTAAAGATTATAGGGATTTAGGCATTAAAGATTTTAGGGATCAAATCCTGCAAGTCTGCATTGACATGCACTTTCTTGTTTCCAGTCTCTTCTGTCTGTCTGGAAAACATGCTTAGCCTCTTGCCAAAAACTTGCTTTTATTTTTTTTAATGAGTACTGACAGTAGTTAAAACAGACTTGTTTAGGATGAAGACTAAAGTTTCTTATATATAAATAAAACATGCTGTATTTTAAACCTGTTGAAGTGTTCCATCATAGGTTGTGATTTTCATTCTGACTGAACTTACATAAACTCATCTTCATGGTTTCATCCACTTCATCTTCTGACAGTTTCTTAAGGATTAATTTTCTCAAGTAGCCTTCTTCCTCAAAGGCCAAGAACATTCCTTGTTCCATGGAGTATTCAAACTTAAATGCTTTGGAGCAGCAAGATGTAAATGTCTTTTTGAAAAAGATAATGTTGCTTTCACCAGGAATTTCTTTGGGAACCTCTCCTTCCTGAGGAAGGAAAAAGGGAGCAAGTTAATCCCAGCACAAGCCCTGACAAGTTTTATTCCAGCTCTGAGCTTTTAATTCTGCCTGTTGGATTTGTACAGGTGAGGAGAGGGAAGCAGATCCTTACCTTGAACCTCACGATCATTTCTCCACATTCCCTCTCACAGCACATGTAATAACTCTTGTTTTCCACCTGGACACTGAAGGCCACGGGCACCCCAGCTCTGGGCGTGGTGTTTTTGTAGCAGTGAATGCTGAAGTGCATCCCTTTGCCTGGAAATAAATGGGTTATTGTTGATAACCTGCTCCAAGGGAGCTGCACCAACTGCATTCAGTGATGTTTCACCATTCCCTGCCAGCTCTGGCTGTCTCACAGGGTATTCTTCCTGACAGAAGAGCCAGGACTGGAATTTTTATGGCTTTTGGTTGTGTTTTATGCAATCAAGCAATCAATCAAGCAATAAGCAGGGTTCACCAAAGCAGCTGAGGTCACCAGGCAGTGTCACCAGGCAGGGTCAGAGCCTTTTGTGAGCATGCAGGAACTGAGACTGGCACGTGGAAGTGGCTCCCTGTAAATCAGAGCATGGCTGGATACACGTGATCCAGAAACAAATATGGGCAATAAACAGAGTTGGAAATAAATTGCTGAAGAACCCCACGAAGTCCAAGCCAGAACTTTAAGTTTATAGCTAATATTATTAGAGGAAACTAAGACCTTTTAGTGCCAATTCATTGTTTGAATTTTAAAGTGATTTTTTTGTAATCCAGCATAAAAAAGGGGGGAATTAAGAATTTTGTGATCAGAGCTGAGCAGAAATCTTAACAGCCCTTTTTCTACATGTGACATCCTGCAGGCTTTGGTCTAACCCAGAAACCTCATCCATCACCAATGCCAAGACACAACATTTCACTCAGCTTAGCTTTCTTCTTGCAAATGAAGTTTTAAGTCATTACTCTCAGTCCCATCACCGAGTGGATGACTACAAAGAACAAAACCCGCTCCAGGATAAAGCAGCAGGGCAGTGGGGATGGTTTCTGTTTGTTTGGAAATTACCAGACTGCATCTCCTGGTCTGTCACGTCCTCAAAGGCTGCCACGTTCAGGTCGGGGCGCACCACCAGCAGCTGGCTCTTCACGTTCCTCAGCACTCGCAGCAGAGTCCTTTCCTTGCACAGGGCATCACACTCCAGCTCTGCAGCAATAATCAAGCAAAATTCTTCATCATTAGCTGTTGTCTCCTTAGGTCTTGACAGTTTGCTGCCAGCTTAGTCCTGGCATTATGGATGTCACATGAAAAGAGATCTTAGAATGACATCAAACACATCATCTTTTACACCTCTGCTTGAAGCAGATTTCTCACAATCTGAAATTTAGTTACATAAGCAGAATTTTATTTATAACAGAAATTTATTTCTATAAAATTATTAATTTATAAATTTTATAGATATTTTATTTATAAGAAAAGCTGTGTTTGTTAATGAGAATTCAGAAGCATCAGTTCTCTTTTGCCCAACAACTAAAGTGCATTGAAAGGTGGTCAGGGAAGCCACTCCCCTGTGTCCTAAGAGGAATTAAAGCAACATCAGCATCACAAGTAGTGACATGTAGCTCTGTTTTTTTTTTTTTTTTGCAGCCACTCTCAGTGTGAAACTTGTCCTCTCTGGATTAGTAGGTGTGAAATGAGTAACAAAGATATAAAAGATGAGTTCTCAGCTTACCATCGTCGTCTTGGTTCCAAGTGAGCAGTGAAAAAAAAAGGAAAGAAAAACAACATTAAGCTCTGCCCCCACAAAAGAAGTCACTTTGTGCCCAGGCAGCCACCTACACGTTCCCACAGCCCAGTGCCACCAAGGCTGAGCTGCTCATTACAGACTGGATTTGTCTGTCAGCAAAACAAATTAAAAACCCAGTCATTTGAGAACTGAGTCACCACCAAACCAGAGATGTGCAAAATGCTTTTTTTGGGTTATTTAAGGGTGAGGAGGTCACTCTAAGTCTGAAACTGAGGAATAACTGCATGCAAATGTTTGGTTTTATCTGTGCCTTCAAGTGAGCAAAAGGACAAGAAGAACTCATTACAAATTGCTTTTAAAGAAGAAACTGTTTTGTAACTGACTTTTTTCCACCGGAGCAGAAATTACTCACTCACTCCAAGTCCACACCCCAGTATTCCAAAGCTTCTGAGTGTCCTTTCCCAGAGTTTTCTGTATAAGCAACAAGTGATTCCCCTGACTCAGCTACTTGGCTCACAACACTTAAAACTAAAGCTTATGGAGGAAATTAGGCGAAGTCAGACTGACAAAGGAATTGTGTTAAATCAGTATTCAAACAGAAAAAGATATTAAATGCTCAAATTACCGTCAAAATAGAGGCAGAAATTTTTTCCAAGTTCTACTGCATGCACCAGAATTTCTTCAGCACTCATCTTCACCCTGCCCACAGCTCAGGGAGAGGAATCCGAGTTAAGCTTGGTGCTTCTTACCCCAGAAAGGGATAAAAGCTGAGTCTGCACACACTGATCTTACCAGGTTCCCCCGAGAAACGCACGAGCTTCCAAAATACCCCAAAGTTAGAACCCATTCTGACTGCCCCTAGAAGGGTCATCCCTTACACTAAAGATAATAAATGTCTTAAAACCAGGTGAACAGTGGGGAGATCTGGCTCTTGCATGGAGATTTGATTGTGCAATCAAAATACCCAGCACACTCCAAAGCTTTTTCACCAGATGAAGATGACCTTTTATACAAGAAGTGAGCAATATAAATGTAAGTAAACACTCCCAGAGGGATTAGGGTGGGAATCACTGTGATTTTCTTTGTCCCTGTAACAAAGCATTTTAAGGAATGTATTTGAGAGTGATTTTTTTCTCTTTGTATTTCATATGCTTTTTATGCAGTCGTAGCTGCGCAGAAGAGACAGCAGGCTGCCAGCAGCATCTTTGTTTGCAAACATGCACATTCACACCTTGGAAACGACATCCACAACACCCAACCGTGCATGTCTCATTCTTAGCACATTAACCTCAAAATCCTCTGCTTTTCTAAAACCCAGGGGCAAGCAGAGGCAGAGGACTAAAGGAAAAAGTGCCCCTTGGTTTAATGGGTGAAACAAAATGACTGTGCTTCTTCCCTTGATCATAGAATCAAACACGTTGGAAAAGACCTCCAGGATAATAAAGCCCAACCCTGAGTAATAAAAGATGGTAATTTAGATCTTTTACCGAGGACCGTTTTTAGACCTTTTACCCTTTGAAAGGAACGGCAGGAGCTCAGAGGAGTTCCTGACTCGGTGGCGGAATGACTCACCCCGAGAAGCCGCAGGGATGCGGGGCGGGAGCTGCAGCCGGGGTGGGAGCGAGGTGGCTCTCGGGGGTCCTTTCTGCCTCTTCGGGGGTCCTTTCTGCCTCTTCGGGAAGCGCAGCAGAGCGCTGAGAGCCGGGAGAAGCGCAGGGCGCACGGGCGGTGGCTCTCGGTGGTCCTTTCTGTCCCCTGGGGAGCTGCAGCTGGACGATGGGAGCCGGGAGAAGCGCAGGATGCAGGGTGGCTCTCGGTGGTCCTTTCTGGCTCTCGGTGGTCCTTTTTGGCTCTCGGTGACCCTTTCTGGCTCTTCTATCTGGCTCCTGGAAGGCTGCAGCCGGGCGATGGGAGGCGGGAGAAGCAGAGGATGCAGGGCGGGAGCAGAGGTGGCTCTCGGTGGCCCTTTCTGGCTCTCGGTGGCCCTTTCTGGCTCTCGGTGGCCCTTTCTGCCTCTCGGTGGCCCTTTCTGTCTCCTCGGGAGCTGCAGCCGGGCGATGGGAGCCGGGGCAAGCGCAGCTGCGGAGCTGCCGGGGTCAGGATCGGAGCCGTGCCAAGGCCACCCCGGGTCAGCGCCCGCCGCCGCCGGGGATGCCCCAGCCGGAGCGAAGCCAGCGCTGCCGTAACGCTGCCAGGAGGGGTTTTATAGCGGCTGGGCGGCCGAAATCGGGACGTTTTCCCAAGGTCGGTGCCTACGTCCGCATTTCTCGCACGACATTTCCCCTCCTCGCTGCAGGAGCCAGCGCTTTATGCAAATCTGGGGTTCCGAGGGTGGCTTTGTGCCACTCGCTCCGTGTCGCGCTGATGTCAGCGGGCTCGTCCTGTTGCTCCATCATTCTGTGTGCCCGTGGCAGCCCGGCTTCCCTGGCCGCCTTCCTGTCGGAAAAGCCGCTCTGGGATGGAATCACCGCGCTGCTGGTCCTCCACTGCTGGTGGCAGCAGTGGCCAGGAACGCTGCCGTGGGCGGAGGAGTGCCCCGGGGCAGCCCTGAGAGCAGGAGCGGCTGCGTGGGAGGAGTTCGTGGACGGGGAGAACGCCCCGTCCCCGCATCCCGCTGCCTCTGGGGAGGAACGCTGGGACTGCAGGGATGGGACAGGCCCTAAAAACCAGTGCAGCCAGCTTGGGAGAGAATGATTTCCCAATGTCTTGGTTTAGGACAAATTTGGGAGAAAGCCCTTAAAGGGGTTTTCTCTAGAAAGCAAATTTAAGTGGCCTTTCTTCTAATTGGTTTGGGAAAAAAGATTTCTTTGGAGAAAAGTGGGAAAAACCTGATTATTTAACAGGCAAAGCATTCACTAGCACATAAAATTAACGATATCAAACAATAAAACTTTTTGCTGCTCAGAAGAGATGACAAACTCATAAAAGTCCCCTCCGTGGGCTGTAGCTCGGCTCACTCCGTCTCTTATCAGTCTCTTATCAGTCCCCCGGGGCTGGAAATGCCGAGGCCCAGGCCCGGCCCGGTGGGCTATAGGGGAGAGCTGCCAGTGCTCTTCTGGGTGTTCAGTCCAGAGCAGGTTTAAATAGGTCCAAAGAAAAAGAAAAACCACATTCCATGGAATTTCTCTGCCTCAGTGAGCTAAAAACTGACTAAAACCAAAGGAGAGCTCTGTCCTGCTGTCTGTCTGTCTGCAGAGAGCACAGTCAAGGAGCAGGAATGTGGAGGAGTGAGAGCAAAACAAACTGTGCGATTCTTCTCTCCCCTCTTTGCTCTCAGAACCGGCCTGAAAGGTGCAAAACTTATTTCTGGGCTGAGCAGAGAACTGGGGATATGAGCAGTCACCCCGATTTGTTCCACCTCCTGCCTGGATTTGCTGTTCCTGTGGCTGGTCAGAAGTTAGGGCACTCAGCCCTGCAGCTTGGGGGGTAAATTGAAGAGCCCCAACTTGTGAGGATTATAAAAACACCCCCACAAAATCCCCACATCAAACCCAAACCCAAGCTCCCCAGACATTGTCTCAGCTGCTCACATGCCTTTTACTGCTCCTGGGGGTAAAAAAAAATAAAAATTAAAAAAAAATCATAGGGATGCTTTTATATCTGTATGATAAATATGAGGAGATGGTTTTAAGGTTAAAAGCACAGCTTTCATCTTTATTTGAAGTGATAAAGATAAAAAATATGCTTCTTTTACTAATGCCCCTGGATTTTGGCTGCTTTAGCCAAAAATCTTTTCCAAAAATTAATGCTGTACTAGTAATTTATCATTTAAGTTTAAATATACATTCAGATAATTATTTATTTTGTATTAGCTGCATTCCAAGCTATCAGGAAGAAGGACTTGGTCTTTCATATCAGCCTTTGAGAGCCTTAAAATTCAATGAGTTCACTGAACACATGGAATAAAAGACATTTCCTCATTCTTTGTGCACGTTTGCATTTTTCAGGACCAGATCTAACTCATACAATGGCTTTTGTGGTGCAGTTTAGACTTTTCATTTCTCCTGGAATTTAATATCTCCAATCTTAGAGGAACTGCAACTACTTTTAGAGTAATGGTTTTGATCATTTTGCTCCAACTTTAAAGGAACAGGAACTCCAGTAAGAGCGAACTCTCTCCCTTTAGATCATTTTCTTTTAAATGTTTTAATGTTACTTTTAGTCTGAGTTTTATTTATAGACTATCATATTAAAAAAAAAATGGAAATGTAGATTCAGATGTTTAATTTGTTTTATCCAGGTGGTCTGTTAATAAAAGCCACTACCATGACACAATTAAGTGAACACCTCAAGAATATTTTCCTAACATGTTCTGTCATATCTGTTTATGAATGTTTTGATATTAATGCTAATATCATAATTATCTATGAGATGTCTGATAATTAAATGAAGTGAGCTATGGCTGCTTATTAAAAGTTGTTTCTACTTTGAGGAAGTATTTCGTTCTTGCTCCTTCAGGAGTTTGATTTCACATGCAGATATTTTAATTTCCTCTGTGGGTGATGTATGTGAGATTCAGGTCCTTTCTTCTCTTCAAAACAGAAAAAAAAAAAAAGAAAAAAAAGGAAAAAAAACCAAGTCAGAGGCAAACTTCACATAATATTACATGCCATAACTTAAATATTATCTCATAATCTTAATCACATAATATAGCATAACATGATCATAAATTCCCATAATGCAATGATTTATTTAACTCCAGTGAACAAAGACTTGGTTCATCTACAGCAGTGAAACACAGCCTTGGGAAATATACAATTTTATTCTCCACTCGTTGGCAAGAGATAAAAAATATGGTCTTGGCAGCCCTGTGTTGTGGTGGTGTTACTCATTTTAGTGGTACTCATTTTAGTGGTTTTATGCGTTTTAGTGTTTTTGCTCATTTTCCTGCTGTTGCTCATAGTGCTGGTACTCATTTTAGCGTTTTTACTCACTTTAGTGCCTGGTCGCTTCAATTGCGCTCATTTCTGGCTCGTTTTTTGAGGCAAATCCATCGCGCATGAGACGCATTCCAAGGATTTCGTTTAGAAGGTAAAATTTGACGGGAAATTTGAGAACTTTTCAAAGCTTTAATTGATCGAACGGGAGCCGGGCCGGAGCCGCTCCCTGGGCCCTCAGGGCGCCCCTCGGGCCGCTCCTGCCGCGGCCTCCGAGGGTGGCACCGGGGCTGCTGCCAGCCCTGAGGGCAGCGGGTGACCCTCGTGTCCCTTGTTTCCTGTCCCTTGTGTCCTTTCCTGTCCCTTCTATCCCTTGTTTCTCGTCCTTTGTCCCTTTTTCCTTGTCGCCGCAGTCGCGGCCCCTCACGGCCATTGCCCGCCCGCCTGTAGGGGAAGCGGCGGGGCCGGGGCGTCCTGGGCGCCTCGGTGCCCTCGGGCTCTGGGGTGATCAGAAAGGTTTAAATCCCCTCGGATATCGAATTAAATCCCTTCGGATATCGAATTAAATCCCCTCGGATATTGAATGTAGGCCGGCCCGCGACTCCCCGCCATTCCCCCGCCGTCTCCAGCCCTTTGAGGCGCTGCCTCCCCCGGGAGAGGAGCGCCCTTGCAGAGGAACCAGCTGCAGGTTTTACAGGTTTTTATTTAAACATTCTCCCCAGCGTGACCGCTCAGCAAACACCTCGTGCTTTTCGTGAGGCAGCCATGGCGAGCAACTAGCAAAAAGCAGATAAAAATAGAAATAAAAGCAAAAAGATGGAGGTGAGCGGTGCTGTGTGACGGAGGACCCCCCATCCCATGTCCTCCTCTGGATTGAAGGAACAGAGATCCACGGCACTTTAGGGAGGTTTAGGGGAGCAGAAATTACTTTTTTTGTGTGTGGAGAAACTGCAGTTTCTCTGAGGGTTTGAAGCCCAACAAAATTGGGTAAGCACTGGGACATATTTATGTAAAACTTCTTGAGAGCAAGCTTCTGAAGTGCACCAGCTTTTACTGAGCTATATATGCTACATATATCAGTATCTAGATATAAATGTGTGTATCTATAAATAAATGTTTATATATAGAGAGATCTCAGCCTGGTACTTCCACCCACTCCCCAAGATGCTCATGAAACTGTGAACCCACTTGCATTTTCTCCAAAAACATCCTCAAGGTCTTTTTAAACCTCTTCTTTCTCTCAGCTAAACTGTGTGCAAAGCTTGTTTTAAATCCCAGAACTGTTTTTTTTCCTAATGTGCTTTGTTGTTAGAATGAAGCTTCAGAAAATCCTCCACTGTCTGACAAAACAGATTTGGCTCCTTCTGAGGACTCGCAGTCCCTTTCCAAGACTGAACCACTGGAAAAGTTTGTAAATGGTGATGTAGTAAATATACTGGAAGTAAGTATGGCATGACCTAATTTAATCTTGAGATCCATCCAAATGTTTAAATAAAATTATCTTTTTCTCTTTTAACAGAGATCAGCACAGAAATTAATAACTTGTTATCAAAATATGCTGACACTATAAGGCAAGTTAACTTTGTGCTATTTGCACAGCAATTTTAAATTTCTCTAGACAAGATGGATGGGTGGCTGCAGTTTAGGGAAATTAACATTGAAAACTGTCAAGCAGATCTTGAAAGAAAAATGGTGATTTTTATTACAACAGATGATTAATTTGGTCAGAAACTGGGTATTGATAGACAACCCATTTTGAAGAAAAACATAAAAGTAGTGAGAAAGTAATGGCATTAGCATTGATTTTAACCACAGATTTCTTCACTTTAGTGCAAAAATAGCGTTGGATTCTTCTTATGTCCAGGAACTTGATGAGATCCTAAAAGAAGCCAGAGCCATAGAAAAGCACTTACAGCAGAAAAGGGAGAAGCTGAAACAGAGGTTCGCTGTCATTGTCAATAGTCTGCAAAGCTAAATGGAGTTTGTTATAAAAATACAGAACTAAAGTTGTGTTTGTGTATGAAAACAAACTGTGATGAGTGTTGTGATGTCTGTTTCTCGTATACATATTTCTGTCAGTTCAGGAAACTTCCAACAAGTTAAGCAGCTACTTAGTGTTTAAATACATAGTGATAGTTAATGAAAACAATTCTGAAAATCTGTTTTAAATCCTGTGACTCAAGGGATTAAGACATTAAGCCATGTTAACCCATTAAATATAGCAAAAACCAATTTCTATGAAATACAGAAATTTATGATGTAAGTGGAAAATTATCTCAGATTATTTCATGCTAACCATTTTCTGGTTATGAGTTGTTTTTTTTTCCTTTCTACTTTAAAAAATGGGTTTTTTGCTAAAATCTCAGTAGAACATACTTGCAATGTTATTTCCATTTGGCCTCAGAATGTAAACAGGCTGAAAAGATCAGCTTAGAAATAAGAGAGTTCTGTGAAGAACTTTGAGACAGTATAAAGTCTTTATTTCAAATGCATTCTAATGCTGGTAATATGTGTAACACTGGAACATGTGTAACACTGGAAATATATTACTGCATCTCAAGGCCATGTAGTTCTAAAACATAATCAAAGCTTTGCTGTGGATGTCAGTGAGTAAATAGATAATGCTAGCATGATCTAGAATTACAGTGTTATTTTATTTGGCTTCATGAGTGTTGTTTGTTGATATTCAGTTTTTCTGAGAACACTGAGCTCTTTTAATTTCTTGTCATTTCACTCTTGTTAAAAAAAAAGATGAAACACGGAATGTACAAAGGATCACTTGTACAAAGTGTGGGGTTTATGTAATAAAGAGAAGAGCTGGAACAAGATATATTTCCATCTCTACCCCAGTAGTGTGCAGTGATTTCCTCTTTAAATCCTCTCAGACCTAATCCTTTCCCCCTTCCCTGAGCTCAAAGCCAAACGTGCTGCGTGTCACAGCGACACGATTTAAAGCAAAGAATGAGAGGAACTGGACATGTAGGGTGAGATTTAGATCCCTAAAGATGCAGATATGTCCTTAGCAGGATTTTCAAAGTGCCTAAGCGCGGTGTAAGCGCCTTACCCGCTTAGGAATTTTGGAAAATCCCCTAAGGTGCCTATCTGCATCTTTAGCATCTAAAGGCTTCCCAAAGTCTCACCACTGCTCTGCCATCATATTTAGCAGTATTCTATTTTTTCCCTGATACTCTCAGGCTTCTCTGTTTATACAGAGAAATGTGGGAGAAAAAGAGAAGATTTAGGAAGTGACATTTTCTAAAATATTGTGCTGGGTGTTTCTAACATGCTGGCTCATCTGTAGTGATGACACAACCTGGAGTTTCACAATGACATCTGCCAAGGGCGTTAACTCCGACATTTACCCACAGTCATTTATGAATAATAAAGAAAAGCTGCACAAATCTAATTACTGAGGAGCATCTGCCTGTTACTGCATTTTAGCTGTTTGTGCTTGGGGAAATCCTGCAGCCTCTTTAGAGCATCTGGGTTTGGATTACCTCCATTTAGTTTATGTGGGCAATATATCCAACTATTATTAATGTCAAACCTTAGATTTTGGGATACAATAATTTGATAAGGTCTTCCCCATGGGGAATCAACTGCTCCTGTTGCAGCAGTTTGCTCTATTTAAAAACGTCATAAAATCCAACAAAAATGAGTAAAACTCCACTTTTAAAACAATGAAGGACTGGTTAGAGCAGTTCAATCCAAGATTTATTTTTAGAATGATGACTCTAGGTTTTTTACAGTGATTTCTTATACAGTTGGTTGTCATTCCAATTAATAACCTTTAATAGAGTGGGATCTCTGGGATAATTAGAGGAATTTAGAATTTGAGGAGTAAAGTCAGTGAGTATGGCCATGGTAACCTAGGTGAGTTTATGAACAATGTGGTTATAATTATTCAATTTTTTTAATTACTAAGCAACAAAGCTTTTGGTTTTGCTGCACAAATATAGGTGAGAATATATATATATATATATATATATATATATACACATATATATACATATAAATAAAGTAAGTACAATTGGAGTTTAGACTTGAAATGGTGAGTTCAGAAAGTTTAAAACATCCATTGAAAATAATAAGATATTATTATTATTATTATTATTATTATTATTATTATTATTATTATTACTATTACTATTACTATTACTATTACTATTACTATTACTATTACTATTATTATTATTATTATTAGATAAAGAGCCTCTCCTCTTGTGAAGTTAAATAATATTTCAGTAATGGAAATACTTCCTACCCTGGAAATTGTAATTGAAAATTAAAATGGAAATCAATCATACATTAATCTCTCCCTGTTTAAAGGGAACTTTCCATAATTATTGTTCTGGGCAGAAATACAAAGCACTTTTCTGATGGCTTCTCTTTAGCATTCCACTCAGTATCTTAATATATGAACACACTCATTGCGCACTATTTTCCTTCTAAACCATTAAAAAATAAAAAATTATCACTTTATCCTGTCTGACTAAAACTCATCCACATTTCTGATTGCCCCCCTTATGGATTTCAGGGTTTATTGGGAGAAACAAAAGAACTTTTCTGATCTAAGGCTCCTTCCCTGAGGAGTAAGCTCCTCCTGAAACCCACCTGGCACCCATCCCATCCCTGTCTGCTTTCCAGTTTTACTGCAGGAGGTTTGGACAGAAAATTAATTGGCTTTAAAGCTGCTCAATCTGATCAGCAAAGCTCAGCTGGTAACTACGTTTTCTTTTAAGCTTCTCCCCTCCTTGTTTAAGCTCCAGCCTATAAATTAACAAGGACGTCTAAGATGACAGATCAGTAACAGAATATAAATGGATTTTTTTTTTAAATCTGGAAGCATTTTAGATGAAGTTCCGACCCTCTTGGAGTCAAGGGGATCTTGACACTGAGCCTTTGCATTTCTGAGCTTGCTGTGAATTTCTTCACAGGCTGGAAAGTGTAAGTGATGAAAAACTCAGTTCCTCTCATTGCTCTTCTATTATCTAAAAGCTAAAAATGGGAAATAACAGATAATGCAGAGAATTCAGATAATCAGTGATGAAAATTCTTTTCTGAGAAAAGGCTAATATTGACTTTTTTACTTAAAATGAAACTGCCTTTTAGCATAAATGTGGGTCAGAATAGAAAAAAAACCCAACTCTGGTAGGGACTAGAGGTGTTTCAGGCTCAGGACATTCTGTCCAGAACTAATAAAAATTCAATTTTGCTAATGGTAGAATGCTTGACCTTTGAATTGTCTTTGAAGGTGGCACTGGAAAAGAACAGAGTGGGCATTTTGCATCAACAGGGAAACAGCCAGAAAAAAAAGGAAGACAAAGATCCATAGCTCAGTCAGCTTAAATCCCATCCTGGAGAGAGCCTGGAAGAAACTTCTTAACTATGACTTCCATAAAATTAAAATTTTAAAAAATTCCTTTATGAGAATACCTGGCTTAATATGGAAAAATTACCAGTGGTTACAGCTTGGAGTAAGGTCATTGATATCATTGTGTATGACAATATAGAAAATAAGAGCAATCAGTTAGTCAGGGCAAACAAATGAGTTTAAAAGTCAATGAATACTCTTTTTATTTCTCATAGATCAGCCTTTGTGGTATGGCACAGTGATCTGCTTCCAGCTTTGCTAATTCTACATTATTATCCCAAATGATTTAGAAAAAAGACTTTAGCCGATATAATTAATTTTTTTTAAAGAGCAGCAAACTAGAAGTCACAAATGCACCACTAACATACATTAAAAATTCATGGTAATCTCAAGAACATGAAGGGTTGAGTGGAAAGCAAGATTTCCAGAAACCAGAAATAATAAAGAGCTGAGAAAAGATGATCTGTGGGGAAAGGCTGAAGCAGTTGGATTTGTTGAGAGAAAGCACAGCTCAAGAGAGGGAATAAGAGAGGAGTTCTAAAAGTGCAGGAAGGGCAGGAAGAAATCAGCTTAATTCGCAGCAGGTTTCGGATGAGATTTAATCTGTCTGTGGAATGGGGTCCTGGAGTGCTGTGCCTGCTGCCCAGCTCCCTCTCCAGGCACAGCGCAGCCTTTAAGAGCTGCTTAATGACATGAAACCAATTTTCCATCACAAATCCCAAGCGCTGGCAGCTCGCTCCTGGCATCCCCAAGGGAAGGCTTTGTCCTAGGCGCAGCTCAGCAGAGCGCGGCCCATCCTGCTGGATCTGGTGGGGGAATCTGGCGTGGCAACCGATATTCCCGAAACCCTGAGATTCCTTACTGTGCAAAATGGCTCCTCAGGTTTTGAAACAAAACTATTTTGCATCCCAAGTATTTCTGCGAGCCGAACACGAAGGCGAGGTGACGGGAATTTCCTGTGTAAGTCTGGCTGTTTACACAGACACAGATCCTATCCTTGTCTGTCTTTGCATCTCTCCGGCTGGCACAGAGCGCTGGAGCGTTGTTCCCAGGCGCGGCAATGCCCTGGCATCGGCGGCAATGCCCTGGCATCGGCAATGCCCTGGCAGCGGCAATGCCCTGGCAGCAGCAATGCCCTGGCAGCGGCGGCAGTGCCCTGGCAGCAGCAGCGCTCCAACCTTGCTCCCTGCAGTCGCAGCTCACCTGGCCCAGGTGCACGGAGCGGAGCGTTCGCGGCCGGCCCGGCCCGCGGGACGCGGCGCTGCTGCGGGCACGGCTCTTATTGTGAAAGGATGATGAGAGGCAGCGCTCACCTCTGCCGACCATCGCTGCCTCCCTGCTCGCTGCCCTGGCACCGCTACCTCCGCCC
Organism: Haemorhous mexicanus; assembly: GCF_027477595.1. NCBI lineage: Eukaryota > Metazoa > Chordata > Aves > Passeriformes > Fringillidae > Haemorhous > Haemorhous mexicanus. The sequence continues at coordinate 6,254,082 of NC_082364.1, forward strand.
GGCCGCTCCGAGCCGATGCCTTCTGCCCGCCGGAATATGTTCGCCAAAATCCTTTTGTCCGCCGCCAGCCTCCTGCTCGCTCACCTGCTGCGTTTCCTCTGCTCTTTGGTGCAATTCATTCCAGGTAAAACGCCTTAAAAACAATTCCTTTCATCCCGTCCCCTGGGAAAGGGGCTGCTGCTGCTGACACGGGTCGGGAGAACAATTCCTGTTGTCAGGCATTCGCGACAGAGCGATCTGAAGTCTTTGTTCGATTAGCAGAAAATGCCTGTTATTTGTTGAATGGATAAACGGCAGAGGCAAGGATTACAGCAGATACAGATGGTCTAGAGCTGGGAAAGCAGCACGCAGCAGATTCTCTGTGCGAGGGAGCCAGCTGGAAGCGGGCAGGGAGAGGGTTCTTTGGAGCCGCATCGTTGCCGAGGCTTTAACCTGAACGTGCAAACGGTGAACTGCCCCAAAGGATTTTGTGTCACAGCTCGACTCTGTGCTTCGTGTCATCATTGCACCGCTTGAGCTGCTTTTTGCTTGGGTTTTTTCTTTTCTTTGTTTTATTTTATTTGTTTGCTTGTTTTCAGAAATTAGCAACCAATAAAAATCATGGCCGACCTCACGGGAATTCCTGCTTTATGATGGTAGTGGTGGTTTTGTGTCCTTTAAATTCAAAGCATTGCTTCCGAGGTATCCAAAGAGCTGAAAATAAATCTCAAATCTGCCTTGTTGTGCCGCCAGAAGACCCCAAATTGTAAACTCTGATTTTTCTGGGAAATCAACAGCTATTTCGTGTGCTGGAGTTCACTGTCGCCTTCCTCCTTTCCTTCCTTTGAGCCTTCCCCTGCTCTTTTTCTCCATTTATTTTTTCCCTGTGTTTTCTGTCGTTTCTTTTCTGTTTTCCTTTGCTCCCCTGGCTCTTAGAGAGGAAGTCGGTGCCTGAGCCCCTGGCCATGGGGAACCAAGCAGCAGCATGGAGCAAGGAGCCCAGCCCGGGCACATCCCGGCACTCGCAAGGCAAGTGCTGCCCCTTCCCTTCGGAAATCCCAGCGGGAGCTCAGGGCTCCAGCCCCGGGGATGGCTGGAGTGCAGAGGGCACAAATCCACAGCTGTGGTTTGGGCTGGGGTCGGGGAAAACCGCTTGGCTTCCATGCTGTGCCAGTGTTTTACATGGAACAAAACACAGCCGGGTGCCAGAGGATTATTCCCAGTTTGAATGATCCTTGGGGAAAACAGAATTCTTGCCTCATTCTCCCTACTTCAAGAATATAACAAGCATTCTATTTGCTAAATTTGGTTTTTAATTCTGGAGTCAAACAATTAGACTGTGTGTGAAGAGGTGGTTCCTGAGCCTTGGCTTTGAACCTGTAGATTAAAATCAAAATGGCTTTGCCGTCTCCCATGTGATCCCATGTAGCAAATGGCTCCCATGCTTCTGACGTCCACCATTACAGATTTCGTGTCTCACCCACTGCTGTTAAGTACAATTTAATGTCTGATTCATGGTTCCTTGCACCCACAGCAGCTTTGTCTTCAAGAGCCTGGTCCTTCCTCCCTCCATTTCTGCATATAAGCAATCAATAACTAATCAGTGCAGGGCTGTCAGTTTGTACTGGTCAGTGAAATCATGGCACACTGTGCAGGGGAACAGGAGCTGAGCAAAGGATAACTCTGCAGGGACTGCCTGCTGTGTTAAGAAAATATTGGAGGAAAGTTACATCTCCGTGTCTGGCGCTGCCTCTGCTTGGATATGCCAAAGATGTTACGCCTGTGTTTGAAAGTCTGAGGTAGGATGGAAACTACATTGGAGAAATGAGGGTTCTGTGATCTCGTGCTGATTTTCAGGAGTTCAAGCACACACAGAGTGCCACTGGGACTGTGGGGTTTTAATTGTGGATTCAAGTTCTTCCCATCTCAGATCGCGGCCAGAACTGAAGGAATCATTTTATTTACGCATCATTTAATATTGAAAACCAGTTTGTCTTCTGCCTTCCTCAGAGAGAGATGGGTCCATTCTTGGGGAGCTAGATGTTAAAAAAGGTTTTTATTTACGAGTGAGCTTTTCCCTGAAGCTGAAACGGCTTTTTTGAAATTTCTCAGGAACATTGAGCAGGAGTAATCTGTGTTCTGTGCATTCAAAGTGCACTTAGGGTTGACAGTTATTACTCATACCTGCTTTTGCTTAATAGGGAAGATTTATTTTTTTTCTTCTTGCATGCCTTCCCTCCCACTAGCTATTCAGAATTGTCTGCAATGACTTGTCTTGTTTCTGGTAGCTTCTGTTTTGGTTCATCTGGGTGTTGGGATTTGCTCCCATTTGGCACTAATTTCTGCCAGGATCTTCAGCTCATTTGAGTGATGTCCAGAAGGAAAAACCCAATCCATTCTCTTGTTGTGCTTCTTTCTCCCTCTCTGGCCTGGGTTTGGGGCATCCCCTTAAATATTCTTGTTGTTTATAGCCCATGCTATTGGACTCCAGTTTGTAGGGGATGCCTTGGAATGAGTTCTAATGAGATGAGTTCTAACTAGATCAGATTTCAAGGATTACTGAGATGACCACGTGAATGGTTATCACAGGACAGGAAAAACAAAAAGAACTTGGCTTACTTAGCTTAGGAAGTGATATGATTCTTCACCCTAAATACAACACAAGGAAGGGAAAACTACCAAAACCACACACCAGAGCTGCCAGGTAAACAACAATAATGTCCTTTGGTAAATTCAAAGCATTTTCCTGATCATCTGGACAAGGAGCAGTTATCCAAAGAGGGAATAAGTGCCTGTAGACATAATAAGTTTTAAGACAGAATTCTTATCTAAGAATTTCTGGGGCAGCAGTTGGGAGGGGTGAACTCAGGAGATCTTTTCCAGCCCTGGTCAGGCTCTTTCGTGGAATGTATCTTTCCAAAATTTTCATTTACAGTGCTCCCCAGAAACTTTCGATGGAATGCTGTCCTGAGTCATGCATGTCCATGACTCATGAGCTTTGGTTCTGCTTGGATGTGAAATATCTCCTTATGGATGTGTTCCTCTCATTCTTCAATGCATATTTCGCACCTTTGCAAATGAAATCTTCAAAATATCTCATTTTGGATGTGTTCCTCTCATTCTTCAATGCATATTTTGCATCTTTGCAATCCTCATCTGCATTTCTGCATACACTTCCGAGATCTAAAGGAGGATTTGGGGATTGGCAGACTGGAGAGCTAGATTGGAACCTTGCATTTTACCTTCCTGCAATCCTGACACCCAGCCTGTGGGTGTTTTTGTGTAGAGAAACAAGCTCAGCAGAATTCTGCCTGCCAGCTCAGCTCTTTTGCAGACAGTCTGGTTGAAATAGCAGATTTCCTCTGGAGATCTAGAACAAAGCATTTCAGAGGAGGGAAATTGGGCAAGCGCTACACTTGGTCACCTGGATTAAAGGATGTGGGCCAGAGACAGCGGTGGTGAAGGAACAGAAAATCTGAGTGAATTCAGTAACAGCCTGGGCTCCCTTCAGACTGTGGTGTCTGAGCAGGCCTGGGTGATGGAGTTCTGCCTGCCACGTGCCCTTTTTGGTCAGAATTTCAGCCCACCTCGGTGCTCAGCAGCCCAGGCTGGTTCCATGGTCTCGGGGAGAGCACAGAGAGACTGCACTGAGGGCAGGATGGGCAGGTGCCAGCCTGGGCACGGAGGCACCCCCGACTAAATCCACCTCTGCAGCTAAATGGATTGCTAAAACAATCCTTGTGTTGATGAGGCTTTGCAAAGCAGGCTGTGGGAGCCAATCACTGACATCACTGGTAGCTCACAGCGTTCCCATCACTTCACACTCTCCTGGAGCTTTTGTTCTCCAGAAGGGGTGGTTGCAGCCAAATCAGAGGCTTCATCAGAAATTATCCTTCTCTGCTTATTTCACTGCCAAATAAAACAAAATCTGTTTTGTGCTGTAAATGGGCTTTGGCTCAGTTTCATTGGTGTTCTTCCATTTTTTTAGGATTGCAGTTAGTTTTTTTTCTTCTCTTAATTATTTGCGAAATTAAATCCAAACACACATTTCTTTGATTAAAAGAAAAGTCATCATCTTTTCTATCATCCTATATTCTGTTACCTCCTTTGGGCTGCAGAACTGGTGTCCCTTGTGGATTAACTAGAGCAGAGTAGAATCCACAGGGTTTTCAGCTCCCATGTTGGGTTTTGTGGCTTTACCTTGAGTATCCACCACAACTTGGCTGCTTGCAGATGCTGAATGCTCTTCTCCCTGACATGCAATCTCAAGATCCAGCATTTGTCACTTTATCCCATGAAAATCTCAATTCCCTGCATTTTGTTCTCCCTGCTCTCTCTGCAGGTTTCAAGAATTACCTGCCCAGCCCATCCAAGGAGCAAATCCTCTGCCACAGACCCCGGGGGCTGCAATGCATCTCCCCCTTAGTGCAGAGCGTGGAGGAGACCCCCGAGCCCATCCCAGCCAGGATCAAAGGACACATTCCCAAGTGGATTAATGGAAATCTGCTGAGAAATGGCCCTGGCAAGTTCGAGTTTGGCAATGACAAGTAAGTCTCCTTTAAATGAATTTTTAAATAGTTCTGGCCAGAACTCTGCCTAAACCTAAAGGGGACTCCCCTCATTACTATTTAGAGTATCTTTTAGTTTCTTTTTATGTAAGGGAAGGAAGAAATATCAATGTCACTCTTTTGAGAGCAGTTGCTCCCTCATTTGGGAACTCCCATTTTCTGCAGAGAGGAGCTGAATGGTGAAGCCACCCAGGCTGGGGAAGCTGAGTCACAGAGAGGCTCTCACCCACTCACCGTGGTGGGCTGGGGAATAAAACACACCCAGCTTTGTCCTCTGTCCTGGACAAAAACCCAGCCCTGAAATAAATCCGGGGTGGGAATTTGGAGAGTTGGTTGCACCAAATGGTGTGAACTGCTCTAGAAGCAAACCCACCCACTTTAAAGAATAATATATTAAAATATTCCTAGAAGGCACTTACTCCCCTATGGCTTGGAATGTGCCATTCTAGTAACTGACAACTCAGCTGGTGGCAGCAACTGGCCAAAGCTGATCTCCTCCTCATATTCCTAGAGAGAGACCATCAGGTTCTGGGAGTCTCACAAATCCCTTGGTTTGGTGACAATAACATCCTGCAAGAAGCTGAGAGCTAAAGACCTCTGGGTTGGCAGTAATAATTTCTGTTGTACAGTACAGCACAAACTCCATTCCCTGCAGAGGAATGGTTTAAACCAGCCTGAAGTGGGTGGTATATCTGTATAGATTATTCCCAAAAGCCCTTACACACAGCATTTGCAAACATCACATCCCACAGCGGTGAATATACTTGTTTTGATTTGTTTTGATTTGTTTTGATTTGGTTTGGTTTGGTTGGTTTGATTCAGGGGTTTTCCCAAACAAAGCTGTGCTTGGTTAATAATTCAGGGGATCTGGGAATCAGCTTTTACAAACACCAGAAAACCTAAAAGAGAGTATTACACTGCATCATATAATGCCCAACTCTTCTTCATCTCTTTTTTCTCTCTCCTGGAAGGTTTAACCACTGGTTTGATGGCATGGCCCTGCTGCACCAGTTCCAGCTGGCCCATGGCACGGTGACCTACAGGAGCAGGTTCCTGCAGAGCAGCTCCTACCTGAGGAACAGCCAGCACAGCCGCATCGTGGCCTCGGAGTTTGGCACCTTGGCCATGCCAGACCCGTGCAAGAGCCTCTTTGGGCGCTTCCTGTCCCGCTTCGAGCCGCCACGTAAGGGTGCTCTGCAAAACAGCAGAGGCTGCTGAGATTTTCTTGGAGGAACTTGTGACTAGGTGGAAAGGGAGGGGTGAGGAAGTCTGACAGACTTTCTGTGAGCCCATGCTTTTCTTAGAATATGGCCCAAATGTCAAAATTATGCAAATCGGTGTCAGCCTCGGCTGGGGGAGGCAGAGTTTAATGTTTTAATGCCACTTCAGCTGGCTCAATCCTGGATATTTTTGCAAATTTCCCAAAGAAAGCTCTGCCCAAGAGAACATCCTGTGCAGTGCTGATAATGAGCATTACACCCTGATGTTCTACCTGAGACACAGCTTTGCCCTTAAAACACCTTGCCTGGCTAAGCTTGTAGGGTAAGTGGGCTAATCCCTCCCTTCCTGGACTAAGGGGCAGGAGATTATTGAGTGGGGTGAGGGATGGTGCTGCACAGGAATGGAAGTTCCAGTACCTTTAGGATTCCGTGTACGTCAGGGAAGAAAGAGGCTTAAATGCAAGATAAGTGTTCCCCACTAAAACCAGCACAGGCCTGAAGTTTGCAGCTTGTTGCTGGTGCTGTGACCATCCTCCTTTTCTCCTCGCTCCTCCTGCCACACCATCTGTCCTTTCCTGAGGTGCTCACACCTTCACTCATGGTGACACCCCCCAAATCCCCACCCCAGCTCCCTCGAGACATTCCAGATCAATCCACATCCCTCACCTGCCTCTGCCCAGCTCCAGCAGTGATTTCCATCCCTGTCCTTGTCCCTTTAACCTGGCTCCACCTGCACAGACAGCTTCCCTTTGCAGATTAGCCAGATATTTCCAATCAATAAATCTCACAGGGATTAATGTCACTGCAAATGGGTTTATTTGTTTAAACATGTCTAACTTGCCATAATTCAACATGAGCTGCACAGAGCTGGACTCAATGCCAAGATTTCTGTTTCAGAGCCCAGTGACAACTGCAATGTGAACTACGTGCTGTACAAAGGGGATTATTATGTCAGCAGCGAGAACATCTGGATGCACAAGGTGGACCCAGAGACACTGGAAACAAAGGAGAAGGTGTGGGCAGGTGGGATAAGGGAGCTGGGGTACAGATGGTGCACAACCACACCTTGCTGGCTCAAGGGGAATTCCACTTCCAAAGGAATTTGTCTGTGCCTGCAGCATCTCTCTGCCGAGTCCCTGTGCAGCAGCAAGGCAGCCCCCAGGGCTGGAGGTGCAGCCACTGCCTGGCTGGGCACAGCTGTCAGTCCTCCCCTGCTCTCCCTGCTTGCCTGGGCTTGTCTGCACCTCTTAGCAGAGCAGGAAACAACTTTTTTCTGTGTGCAAGAAAAAGTGAACATTGCTGATCTCACATCTGCCTTTTCCCGTGTGCTTTGCTTTCATATCAATTCTCTTTATCTTTTTACACCTCAAGCTTTGCACACTCCAAAGCTGCCCTTGATCAAACCCTCTGTATTGAAGGCAGGGTTCAGCTGCCACTTGGTTTTCTCCCCCCTGCTAGGAAATGACCAAAACATCAGAGAAGTTTTTCCCTGTGTCCTGTGCACCCTCTCCCAGGAGCGTGGCTGGATGTGACAGAGGAAGGTGACCTGTGACAGGACAGCACAAGCTGGGTGTCCCCCCTGCCTGCACCCTTAGAGGGGATTTGGGCTGGGCAGCTGTGAGAAGGGCTGAGGGAGGATTCTGCCCTTCCTAAGTCAGTGTTTGCTGCTTGGGCTGTTTGACACCAAAAAATGCCAGCTCAGAGCATTCCCCAGGTCTTGAGGGAGCCAGTCCAGGAATCCCTGTCTGCAGGATCAGTGGTGAGTCATGAATAAATTGTATGTAACAGCCACCGAGCTGTCCTGGGTGGTTTGCCAGCTGATCTGTTTGTAAAGGAGATTGCAGTCATGAAAAGACAGGTGGGGATTTTCATGTTCAGCTCTGTTGAACCTTTCTGTCATAAAGTGAAAAGAATTCCCCTCAAGCAGTTTTTTTTAGGTGCAGTGTTATTTTTTTTGACTAAGTGAAGAAATGGAAAGGATGATTTCACATTTAAAGTCTCCAGTTTGAGATGCCTCAATAGGACCTGGTGTTCTGAGCTTGCAGTGATTTTTTGGGGCAGTGACTCTCCCTTCACACATCTGCCTGTGCTTGTCATGGGCAACATTCCCACTGTGTCAGCACTTGTACCATAAGGAACATCTGTGTCTTCCAAGGAATGTCTACTGCCATTAGTCCTGCTTTACTGGTAGAGAAATATCCTTATTTGCAAGGGTTTGCAGGGAGAATGAAGGCTGGAGTCCAGACCCCACATTATTAATAATTAAATCTGCTCTTCTTCCTCAGACTTCCACAAAACCAACCCTTGGGGAGGTTCTGCACTGACTGAAACTCTCTGGCATTTGCAGGTGGACTGGAGCAAGTTTATTGCAGTGAATGGGGCCACAGCTCATCCCCACTACGAGTCTGATGGGACAACCTACAACATGGGCAACTCCTATGGGAAGCATGGTAGGGAGGGCATGGCCAGCCTGGGTTTGGGGCAGGGTGTACAGGATCCCTCCTGGTGCTGCTTCAAGGAGCAGCTGATGAAGAAACACCCAAAGAGAGCTGGAAATTGCTGTTCCTGAGTCAAAATGTCAGTGTCAGTCTGTCCCATAAATCTGGCTCCTCTCAGGATTTAGTTTCAGACGCTTCTGACTTTGGCCTGTGAATGTCCTGCAAATTCTCCTCTTGCTCTCCCAGCCTTTGCTGGAAAACAGGAGAATGACTGTTTTAAAGTCCCCTCCACTGTTGAAGCCTCATCTGAAGAAATTTAGCAATTCATGTTTTTCACTGAGAATAAATTGGCTTTTGATGAGCACCATAAGGGTTTTTGCAGGAGGGATGATAGAATTTATTCTGGTCACCTGGCTATCTTCCAGCAAAGCTGAATTTTATGGGATATTTTTCTTCTTAGAACTCTGAGCTTCTTGATGGGATCCTGTTCCATCCACATGGCTGCTCAGAGCAATCAGTCCCTGTCAGCTGTGTGAAATCCTTCTTTTCCAGAGCCTCTGAAAACAGCCACTGCCCTTTACTGTGATCCCTTAGGCCAGCTCCACATTTTCCCAGCTTTGACCATTTTTCATTCTTGCTGCTTTCATTTCCTTTTGGCCTCAGCCAAGTCCAGCTCTGTGCCACATGCTTTTTTCAGCTGGACATACCAAGCTCTAGATCTTTATTATTCAGAGGTGCCATCCTTTCCTGCTCATCTGCTCAGGTTTATTAAATGAGCATTACTAAGGCTCAGAGTTTTCATTTCCTGTGAGCTTGGTTTTCATCCTGCCCCTGCTATTACAGGAGAGCACTTCAGGCAGATCTGGCATTCTCCCAGACTGACAAGATCCCTTTACTTCCTTTCAAGCTTCCTCTTTTTGTTTTTTTTTTGGTAGATAAATCCTCTGTAAAATGTTTTACTGCCTGTTGGGAGAGGTTTAGGAGAGGTTGTTTCAAGTATTCCTGAGGAGCAGGAAGGAGCAGAGCCTGAGTTTGGTTTGAACACCTTCTCCCCTTTCCAGGATCCAGCTACAACATCATCAGGGTCCCCCCACAGGAGCCAGGCCACGGGGACACGTTGGAGGGAGCCAAAGTCCTGTGCTCCATCCCTCCCAGGGACAGGGCCAAGCCATCCTACTACCACAGCTTTGGTAAGAGTCCACCCCCAGCTCAGGGAGTTTGGGGAGATGTGATGCAGAAAGGGCTGGCCAGCTCTCTCTGCCCTTGAGATGTTTTCTTGCCTCGTATTTGGGTGATATTCCTTCTTCTCTCCTCAGGGATGACTGAGAACTACATCATTTTCATCGAGCAGCCCCTCAAGCTGAACCTGCTGAAGATCATCACCTCCAAGCTCCGTGGGAAAGCCATCTATGATGGGATAAGCTGGGAGCCTCAGCACAACACCTACTTCCACGTGGTGAACAAGCACACTGGGGAGGTGAGGGGGTCTTTGGCCCCTGCAGCAGCTAATCTGCCACTTCAGTTCCAAATTTCCAATTGTTTTGTCCAATTTTTTGGGAACTTTAATTCCCAAAAGTGCTGCATAGCAGCCATGGGGAGTTTAAGAACCAATCCAGAAGTTACAGCAATAAACATTTTAAAGTTTATTGTAGTGTAGATTTACACTACAATGTTCACTTGTAGGTTTGTTAAAAATGGGATTTCTTCATGCATTTTCCTCTTTATTCTTGATTTTTTTGCCAGCCCTAAAAGGACAGGCAGAAAGAATCAGTTTGGAGGGACAAGGACTGAAATGCAGGTCCCAGGTACTACAGGGTATAAAAAGGTCAGAACCTGGGAAAGATGCACAGCAAGGGGCTGATTGATATTTTGGGTTTTCTTCTTCCAGTTGTGCTCCTTAGTGGCTTAAAGCAGCCCTTTTGTGGTGACACAAGGACAGAAGGCAAAGCCCAGGGAATGAGAGGGGTGGCAGTGGGGGGCAGTGTGGTATTTGCAGGGATCCTCAGTGAGGGGAGAGAATGATGCATCTGACTCCATCTTATCAAGGCCAATTAATTACTTTATTATACTGTATTATTCTATACTATATTACACTGTGTTACATTTCATCTAAACTGAACCTGCCAAGAACTCAACTGCACAGAACTGCCCAGAATCTCATGGCTGTCAGTGACAGTCCCAACACACACACACACACACCTGGCCCTGACAGGCCAAGGAAACAAAACCCCATCACTGTGGGTGAACAATCTCCACACAACACAGGCACAGCAAATGATAAGAATTGTGGTTCCTTTCTCTGAGGTTCAGAGAATGTGAAACCCAGAAATATTCTTGGGAAGAATTGTGCCTTGCTTTTCTCTGTGAAGGTGAATTTCTCTGTGAGTGATGAGGAGGGCTGTATTGGTATCAGAAGGCTAATTAATTACTTTATGATACCTTATAATTCTATACTCTATTACACTGTGTTACATTACATCTAAACTGAACCTGCCAAGCACCCAACTCTGCACACAATCTCGTGACTGTCCTGACAGTCCTGACACACACACACACACACCTGGCCCTGCCAGGCCAAGGAAACCAAACCCCATCACCGTGGGTGAACAACCTCCACATTGCATCCTGCTTTGGCACAACACAGGCACAGCAAACGAGATAAGAATTGTTTTGGGAAGAACTGTGCCTTGCTTTTCTCTATGAGGAGAAATGTGGGGCTGCAGGAGAGAGGAGAGAGAGGAGGTGAGGCAGGGAGCTGTGCAGAGGAGCTGCAGCTGTGCCCTGGTCCCTGCAGGTGCTGCCAGGCTCTTGGTGCTCCCAGCCCTTCGTCACCTTCCACCAGATCAACGCCTTCGAGGAGCAGGGCTGCGTGGTGCTGGACCTGTGCTGCCAGGACGAGGGCACCAGCCTGGCCCTGTACACGCTGCAGAACCTCAGGAGGAGTGGGGAAGGGCTGGACCAGGTGAGATCCCTGCCTCTGCTCGCCCAGCATCTGCTGCAGGAGCTGCTTTTCAAAGCTCAGGTTGGGAGAATGCAGAACGCTGTGGGGACAGCACAACCAGAGCTCCATGAAAACTGAAATGATCATCTCTTGAGGCTTCCTCTCCTTTTAAATCTCTCTCCATGGAGGATGCCCTTGACACAGAGCTCCACAGCCTGGCAGAATTTATTTCTGTTTTAAAACCTTGTTTTTAATGATAGTCATTTTCCTTATCCTTGTGTGATGCAATTTCCCCCCCAAGAAATGATGCAAAATAAGTTGTAGCATGACTTCTAAATGGAAAAAGGAACCCTGTTCTTTAAGACATTACTTCAGAAAAGGAGCAGTTTTTATGAAAATCACAAAACCACAAACACCACGGAAACCCCTGCACTGTTCCCCACAGACACCTCACAGCAGCACATTCAAATAAATTATTTATTGTGCCCAGCTCTGTGAAAAACCCCATTCAGGCTGTGAGAGGGGCATTATTTTGCATAGGTCACACATGGGAAAAGTGGGGGTGCTCTCAGTCTCTCACCCTGCAGATGTGTTTGTTGGAAACCCAGCGTGCTGGGGATGCTGCTGCCTGTCCAGACAGGGCTGAACTTCCTCTGTCTGTCCTGAGCTGTCTAGAACCAGCTCAGCTCTGACCTGAAAGGAGCACAGCTGTGTCCCATCGGGTTCTGCTTTCTCTTGGCATTTATTTTGGGTTTTTTCAAGCGTTTTTTGAGCATATTCAAGTAGAGCAGAGTGTTAATCCCAGGGGTTTTTTTGTCCTCCTCTGAGCACAGCCCAGGTGGAGTTTGCTGTGGTTGAAGGTGTCCTGGTGCCAGCACTGGGCCTGTGTTTCCAACAGGCACATTCTTCAAGTGACAGGTGGCATCACCAGCCCACTTCACCCCCACACACACAGAGGAGTCATTTCAGAACAGAACCTCAGACTTCTCAAAAGCCTCAGGAGTGTCTGGGCATGGCTTGTCTCCTTTCCCCAGATTTGCTGGCTCACTAACCCTGGCAGAGTGTTCTGTCTGGCACAGTTCCTCAGCCAGATTACATGAACCAGAAAAGTTTTGGAAACAGGGTTTCAGGATTACCATGTGATTAAAGTGAAGTTTGACAACTGAACTGGTGAGTTGTGGATTGAAGTAACTGAGAGACACCAAAATAGGGTCCTTGCCTATTTCACTTAAATGGGAACATGATGGGTTATGAACTTGGCTTGAGCAGAGCTTTAGTGGCAGGGGTGGAATTGTCCTCTCAATGTGCTGAGTGCCACACTGGGGGCTGCACTGTGCTCCCCAGGTGAATCCACCATCATTCCCTGGACTTCCAGCCATGAATCCACGAGTAGCTGAGCATGGAGGAGGGAATCCTGCAGGGGAGCTTCAGGCACTGAAGGCACAGGGCTCTCCTGCTTCTCCACAGAGTGATGTAAAGCAAACGAGCCTGTTCTCACTCAATGAAACACAGTGCAGGGTCTGTCCCACTGCTGGATCCGGAGATAATGGATTTTCATTGGGCTGATTTGCATACCAAGCTCAGCATTAATTACTGTGAGAGCAGTGCTGACCCTTTTAATTCATGTGGTTTTGGTTCCTGCTGTAAATTACTGGAACATGCAGGAACTTCTTCTTTCCATTATGTGTTTTACCTTACCAGAACTTGGTCAAACACACAAGGAAATGAAGAAGAAGAAGAAGAAGAAGAATTCAGGGGTGTCTAAAACTTCAGAATTGTTCCCCAAAAGTGCATTTAGGCTGCAATGTCTGTCCTCCCTCCATCACCATCCCTCTCTGTCTCTCTAACAGGTTTATGCCTCCGTCCCCAGAGCTTTCCCTCGCCGCTTTGTTCTCCCTCTGGACGTGGATTCAGACACACCCGTGGGGAAAAACCTGAACCCACTGCCTTACACACAGGCAAAGGCTGTGAAAGGTGCAGATGGCAAGGTGTGTACCAAACCATAAACCCATTCCTGCAGCACCTGCACCTCAGAGCTTTAACCACTCTTGCTTGTGGGGTGGTTGGTGGGACCAGCCAGCTCTCCTGCCCTGCCCAAGCTGAACCAACCCTGCACGTTTCCTTTAGAAATTCCCCTGTGATTTCTGCACGTTCCAGGTCTGGTGCACACATGAAAATCTCCACCCTGAGGGCTTTGAGAAAGTCGGGGGCCTGGAGTTCCCCCAGATCAATTACGCTGGCTACAACGGCCGCAGGTACCGCTACTTCTACGGCTGCGGCTTCGGGCACCTGCTTGGAGACTCCTTGGTCAAGGTTGATGTGGAGACCAAGAACTTCAAGGTGAGGTGAAGTCAGCTCCTCGAGTCCTTCCCCTGAGCTGGATTTGAAGGTGTGACATTTACTGGGGGTTTTAGGGCTTTGCCCAGATGGGTCTGGGATGAGATTCCCGATTTCATCCCTCACCTGGCACCTTATGAACACAGTCACCAAACAGGAGAGGATGGCACCAGCACACTCCTGGAATGAAAAAAAAAGTTAATTAAAAGTTGAACTCTTAAGTTTCTTGGAGCACAGAGTATTTCCAGGTGCCTTTGTGGGGAGCACTTGTAACTCTGCTCACTGCAGCAGACAAGTATTAATGCAATGAAACTCATCCATATGTCCCTGAAGCTCATCCATCTGTTCCTGTGCTTGCTAGATTTGGCAGGAGGAGGGATGCTACCCTTCAGAGCCCGTGTTTGTGCCAGTGCCTAATGCCACGGCAGAGGACAGCGGAGTCATCTTGTCTGTGGTGGTCTCCCCTGCTGAGGTAACTTGCTGGCAGAAGTTTATCAAAGTCACACAGCATTAATTCACTTTTCAAACCTCAAAGCCCAGCTGGAGGCTCACTGGCAGGTAGTTCTTGCTCCCCAGAGTGTCTGGCTCTGCCATGGCCCAGCACAGGCAGTGCAGGCAGGAGTTTCCCCAGAATGTTGGTGTGTCCCCCGTGGAAGCCGTGAGGCTCAGAGCTCCTGCCCTGCAGGTCTGGTCTCCGTGGTTTGCTTTGTACCTTTGTGTGCAAACAGTGCAAGAAGTTCAGCCTGGACACTCACTCTGCCTTTCTGCTCCTCCTGCAGAACCAAAGTGCTTTCCTGCTCGTCCTGGATGCAGAGACCTTCCAGGAACTGGGGCGAGCAGAAGTCGGGGTGCCAATGCCTTACGGGTTCCACGGCACCTTCACTGCCCACTGAGGAACTCCTGGGCACCTCCTGGGACTCAGGGCTGAGCCAGCCTCACAAAGAACCTCTGCTGCCTTCACCTCCCACCTTTCCATCACGTCTGGGATGAAGGAGCTGCTTTTTCTCCACCACAACCTCCTGTATTCCTAACAGAATATAGCCAAGGAAGGCAGAAGCCCCTTTGCTCCCACAGCCCACTGCTTGATCTACATTTTTTTTACTATCTTGCTAGACCAGCTATAGTAGCAGTTCACAAAGGATACCCAGGGTGAGGCTTGCAAGGCAGAAAATGGAAGCTGAGGTGATCAACCCCTTCCTTTGGTGCTCTGAGGGGAGGAGAACAGCGACGCTCGGGGCTGTGACTTTGGCTGAAGTATGCAGAGCAGAAGAGAGGAGTAAAACCCAGCAGGTGACAGGTGGGCCCAGGGAAGGGGAGTACATCCCCCCCTTGCATCCAGGTTGCCTTCAGTGGACTCCAGGGGGTAGATGCAGACACTCACAGAAGCTGTGCTTGTGCTTTTTTCTGTACCATAGCTGTGCCCTCAAATAAAACCTTGGGAAGTTTTTCCTTTCTCTGCCTGTCCTTGGAGTCGTGTAGATGTGGGGGACACATCTCTGGAGCAGGACATGGCTCTGCTGGCTGACAGTGCCTGCCTTCCTCCCAGTTCCACCAGTAGGAAACCCAGAGAGCTCCCCCGTGGCCTTGGTGTCCCTCTGGGGTTAAGCAGAGCAGAACAAACTCCAGCCCCCTGGCTCATCCAGGCTTCTCCAGCTGCTGGACCCTGGGGTGTGGGTGGGTGAGTCAACAATGAGGACTTCTGGTTGTATTTCTTCATTGTGAGAAGCCTGAAGAGTTATTTGAATCATTTCCTTGAGTAATAAAGGAGCCCTTTCACCCTGGGGGCTTTTCCTCCTCTGAGCTTCCTTCCCCTTCCTCACAGGTCTTGGCAAAAGGAAAAGGATTTTACCTCAGGGCTGCTGCTCTGGGAGAGGCAGAGGAGGCTCAGCCGGAGCTGGTGGAAGCCACTAGATGGCAAACAGCTCCCGTTCCTGCCGTTCAGCCCTGCCCTGCAGCCTCTGGTCATTGTCACACCCTGCCCTCCTCCTGGAGCCTGTCCCCGCGGGAGCAGCCCCCAGCACGGCAGCAGAATGGTGCCAAGAGGTCTTTAATGGAGTTCAGGCACCGTCGGTTCTCTTTTTTATTTTTATTTTTTTTTCTTGTTGAAGTGGGAAACGAAAAAGGGTCAGAGGTTCAGGTGGCGCTTTGTGTGGATTAGAGAAAAGCTGCCGTGTTTAAAGCTCTGCTTCCCCAGAACAAAAGCCCCGCCTGGGCTGTGCTCACAGGCTGTGCTCCCCACCCGAACCTGCGGATCCTGCTCCTCTCACACAGAGCCTGCCCCGAGGCTCGGGGGTTTCCCACCCTGACAGACATCGCCGGGAATTCCCAGGAATTAAGGGAATGCACATTCAAACCCTTGCAGCACTGAGAAATCCAGTTACTCCCCGTTCTCCCAGAGCTTTCTGCAAATCACCACACCTTAAGGGTTCCTCGGCTTGAGCTCCATGAATGTTACTGCAGGGCTGCGCTCCTTCAGGGATGTCCCTAACCAGCCCGGGGTCTAACACTGACACGGGGGATTGGAGCATCCCGGGGCCGAACACGGGGGATTGGAGCATCCCGGGGGCCGACACCGGCACGGAGGGATCGGAGCATCCCGGTCCTGAACACGGAGGACAGGAGCTTCCCGGGGGCCAAACACGGGGGATTGGAGCATCCCGGGGGCCGACACCGGCACGGAGGGACCGGAGCATCCCCGGATCCGATATCGGCACCGGGGGATTGGAGCATCCCCGGATCCGCCACCGGCACGGAGGGATCGGAGCATCCCGGGCCTGAACACGGGGGGACCGGAGCATCCCCGCGTCTCGGCGGGCGGATCCCACGGGCTGGAGCCGCCCCGGGGCCGGGATGAGGCCGGGCTGGAGCCGCCCCCGGGGCCGGGCTGGAGCCGCCCCGCTCCGTCCCCGCTGCGTCCCCGCGATGTCGCCGCGCTCCGCCCGCCTGGCGCGGCTGTCGCGCTCCGTCACCTTCAGCGCCTGCCACCGCCTGCACAGGTGAGCGGCCCCGCACAGGTGAGCCCCGCACAGGTGAGCCCCGCACAGGTGAGCCCCTCACGGGGGAGCCCCGCACAGGGGAGCCCCTCACGGGGGAGCCCCGCACGGGGGAGCCCCGCACAGGTGAGCCCCGCACGGGGCAGCCCCGCCGGGAGGAGGCTCCGAGCCCCGCTGCGCTTCCCGGCCGTGTCCCTGGCCCAGCCCCTCCCCGCAGCCCGTGCCCGGCTGCAGTTCCGTGTTTTGACCGAGCCGGCAGCGCTTTCGCTTTGTAACCATCGCCCTGCGCCCCCCGATCTGCTGGTTTCCCCCCAAAACGGATCTATTCCTTGACCTGAAACTGCCTCAAAGGAGGTTTTAGGCTCGGCCTCTTCTGCCAGGCTAGGAGCGATGGCACAAGGGGAAACAGCCTCGAGCTGTTCCAGAGAAGGTTTAGGCTGGAGATCAGGAGGAATTTCTCCATGGAAACGGTGGAGAAGGGGCTGCCCGGAGAGTCCCCATCCCTGGAGGTGCCCAAGGAACTCCTGGATGTGGCACTCAGTGCTCTGGGTCTGGCTGCACTCCATAATCTCACAGCTCTTTTCCAGCCTCAGTGATCCTGGGGTTCTGTGATGTTCCCAAAATGTGCCTTGACCAGAAGCACTCAGAGCAGGCTCCTGGATTGCTTCAAAGGGAAGATTCAGAGGGAAATCCTTTGTACTTCTTGGAGAGGCTCCCTAAGTTTTGTTAACCAGTAATAAACCCAAATGTGCAGCTTGCTCCAGGCCTAAGTGGTTTTGGGCCCAGATGTTGAACATTTATGCAGCAGTGGTGTCAAGCAGATGCTCTGAAACAGACACAAAACCACAGCAAGGAAAGAGTCAGTGCTGTCAACAGCATCTTTTCATGGACCAGACCCTCTGTCTGTGTTTGTGCCTCCTGGGCTGGTTAAATGTGGGAGAGGGAAGAGATGGAGAGCTGGAAAGCAGAGTAGAGTGAATCCATGAAGAGCTGGAACAGATCCGTGCCTGCCTTTCCCACAGTAAATCCCTGAGTGATGAGGAGAACCTGAAGCTCTTTGGGAAGTGCAACAATCCAAATGGCCACGGACACAACTACAAAGGTGGGAAGCTGATTTCCATCCTTGCTCCTGGAGTGGTGCTGCTCTCAGGGTGGGGAGGGCTGGGCCACTCATTCTCAGCAGCTTGATACAGCTTTTAGTGGCTGGGTTTGTGTTTTTATTAAGAATTAGGAGGAAATTTCAGCAGCAGGGGGTTGAACCATAGCATGGGTTTGCCATTTTTCAGCTGAATAGATAATAAATATTTCTTTTCAAACGCCACTTCTTGAATCAGGTCTGCTTGTTCACACTCTGCAGAGTCATTGTGATTGGAATGGAGATTTTTCTAAGCAAAAGCCATGCAAATTAAACAGCCTGTAAACATTATTTGAATGGGTTTTTTCACAAGTTCTCCCATTTGTACACCCTGAGCACACAGAATTAACCCTCTCCAATTCCTGGAGTGGCTCCTGGTGTTGTTAGCACCCTGAAACCTCTGCTAAGGAGCTGCTTTATCAGGGAAGACAGGTTTATCTCCAGCCTGCCTGGGGCACCAGACCTTGGGGAGGGATCTTTGTGCCTCTGAGTCGTTGTTTTTATGGATCATCCCCTCATTTTAGAAAAGCAGTCCCACTCCTGAGTGCAGCCTGTGGGTGAGCAGGGTTGTGTGTCCCAGCAGCAGCAGATTTGGTTTTGGGTTCATGGGCATCACAGTGACCTGATCTTTTCTTTTTCCAGTTGTGGTCACCGTGCGTGGAGAGGTGAGTGCATCCAGCATCTTCTCCTGTCCCTCAGTGTGGCAGAATCCCCACAGTTCTGGCCCCATGCCTGGATTTCCCAGAGTATTTTGGAAACTCTGTGCCCATCACTAGAGGAGAAGGTTTTCTGTGGCCATTGTCCTGTTCACAACAAGGATTTGCAGTTTCGGGCTCTTTTCATGCTTGAAGACTCTTCCAGTGAGTTGTTTCTGCCTGGTGTCAGCTTTTAGGAGGCAGTGGAACCTCTGGAATTGTTTCCAGGCTGTATCAAGCCCATGGGAACATCACAGGAGTGGAGCTTGAGCCCTCTGGCAGTGGGGAGATCCTTTCCTTGTGGCTCAGATGAGCTGAGCACGGATATTCCTGCCTGGTTTGTGCTGCCAGGCCACCAATCTCCCTTGTGCTTCCCTGCAGATCGACCCAGTCTCGGGGATGGTGATGAACCTGACAGACCTGAAGGAATACATGCAGGTGAGAACAGCCCAGTTTTCCTCCTCATGCCCTGGGAGAGATGATTAGAGCCTGTCTGGTACCAGCATGGGGACGTGGTGAGCTGCTGATGGCAGGAGATCAAAAGGAAATCAGGGAATAATTGAAGACTTAAATGCCTTTGCTGTGTTACGTGAGGCAGTGCCACGTCTCCAGCTGGGAATCTCACAGCTGGATCTGGGGCTCTTTCCCTTTTTCCCCGTGCTGCTGCCTGGCTGTGTGTGTGGCCTGAGCCTCAGGCTGGGCAGGGACAGGGCTGTCACTGTCCTCTCTCTGCAGGCAGCGATCATGGAGCCGCTGGACCACAAAAACCTGGACAAGGACGTGCCCTACTTCTCTGAGGTGGTGAGGTGGGTCAGGGGGGCTCCTGGAGAGCTGATCCTACCTGGGCAGCAGCAGCCTGTACCTGTGTGCTGAGCACACCTGTGTCCAGCCCTGCTGCCCCTCCCCACATCAGCCTGGGTGGGAGCTGCCCATCCCACCCATCCCACACTTGCTGGCAGTGCCACCATCCCCACGGAGCTCAGGTGTCATCAGCTGTCCCTCAGCATCCCCCCAGCCCATCCTGGCTGCAGATGTTGGTGTCATTCTGCCACTTCAGCCCTGACCCTGCTGCTGTTCCCCCTCAGCACCACGGAGAACGTTGCTGTGTTCATCTGGGACAGCCTCCAGAAGCTGCTGCCCCAGGGCATCCTCTACAAGGTGGAGGTGCACGAGACAGAGCAGAACGTGGTGGTTTACAAGGGAGAAGAAGCAATTGTCAAGTGAAATCAGCCCGAGCTCAGCTGCTCAGCAGAAAGGCTCCATCATCAGCTCCGTGGGTCCCTGCTCAGCATTCCCTGCAGCCAGCCCTGTGTTCTGTGTCACAGCACAAAAGGGCAGGTGTTTCACAAGGACCCTCCCAGTTTGCCCATCTGGCTTCTCAGAATGGGTTGGTTTCTCTGCTTTTCCTCAAGACCTTCCTGTTTTGCCAGCTGATGTGAAATTTAGAATTGTGCCATGGTAAATAAAGCAGCTTTGGGGAGAGGAGGGGCCTGGCAAAATCCCAAAGTCTTTGATTTCTCTCTGATTAAATATTGAATTCATTTATTTGATAATGTGAGCTTTGGTGTTGCTTTGCTTCTTGATCAAACAGAGATGCATTTTTGAGGGTGAGAACTACGTTATCTTTTTTTTTTTTTTATTTTCTTCTTATCAGTTTATTTCCTGTGCTGCAGGCATATTTCTTCCTGTGGCCAGCAGATCTTTCTCTGTGTGTGGAACTGGTGGGCAATAAAAAAACTTCTGATCCAAACTGGAGAGCCAAAGGGGGCAGGGTGTTGGTGAGAATGGAAAACTGAGGAAACTGCAGTGGGAATGTCACAGCCCCAGTGGTGGCAGAGCCCTGGGCAGGGAGTGCAAGAAGAAACCCTTAAATCCACCCTTAAATCAACCCCAAAATTCAGTGGAGGTGGTTGCAGCAGGATGAGGCTGTGAGAGGAGCTTAAATGGACACTACCCCAATTACCCTGGATATCCTGGAGCTGGGGCAGGCTGGGAGAGCTGAGGAAGGGCAGTGAGGGAATGGATGTTGCACAATTCCTGTGGTTAAAGGCCACCCAGTCCCGGTGTCTGTCCAGGGGCAGCAGTGGCAGCACTCTGTGTCCCTTTGTCACTCAGCAATGTCCCGAGCAGTAATTAGGAATGGCCATCAAGAATAGCTGAATGGACATAATTAAAAAACAACCTGATAAGCTGGGCAGCAATTCCCTTGCTTTACATGAAATGGGGTGTTTGAATAACGGGAGCAAACATCCCCTTTGGGGAGGTTTAATGGAGCTTGTCTAATTGTTCACCTTGGCCACGCTCTGCTCCAGGCTGAGCTAAAGTGGGGTTTGCACTGCCAAAAAAACCCTGGGCTGCCTTGAAACTTTAAATTCACAGGAGTCTGGGCTGCTCTGGAGTGTCGGGGGGGGACTGCTTTACCTGGGGACAGCTCTGTGCTGTCCCCTGCCCTGGTTCAGCCCCGCTCAGCCTGCCTGGGAGAGCTTCCAAAAGGGAACTGGGAGAAAAATGAGGGACATTCCCTTTGGCAGGGCAAAACCTCTGCCCTGGGAGCTCCAGCTTTGGGGAATCCTTTTCCATTTCTAAGGGGGTGCTTTGGGGATATTTGGCTGCAGGTTCCTCGCAGTGTGAGCCAGGCAGAGAGTGCTCAGTGCCTCGGATGAAATGAACACTCAGCTGGCACATTTCCCCTTTTTCCTGCTTTTTTCTCTCCCCAAATGTGGAAGCAGTCGTGTTTGTTCAGCGTGGGGGCTTTGCAGCTGCTCTGACCCCTCCTGCTGCTCTGAAATGTGGTAAATTCGGTGCTGGTGCTGCTGATTCACGGAGCACCGGTGGCTGCAGTGACTCACGGACACTCAAAGGCATCATGTGCTCTCTTTATCAGAGCAGGAATCATTCAGCCGCTGGCAAAAGCCGAGCAAACAAATGTTCCATCTGCACAGCACAGCCCACTGCTTTTATTGGCACGGGGGCAGAAAATGCAGCCCAGACTGCTGAGAATTTCTGCAGCTCCGTGGCCCTGGCAGAGCCCCTGAGTGTTTGTGTTTATTGCAGGCAGGGTTGATCTGTGCCAGTTATTCTGATTTAAATGACGGCAGCTCTGGGGAAATGGGAATAACTGGGGTGCCTGGGCAGGGGTGTGGGTGAAAGGGGCTGGAAACAGCAGGGCTGGAGTTGGAATTGGGATTTCCGTGGGTGCTGAACCTCATCCTGCTCAGAGGGGTCTGGAGCTCTGCAGGGAATTCCCTGTGGGATCCCAAATTCCCAGCTGAGGGAGGGAGGGAGGGAGGGAGGGGTTCACAGGGAGTGAATGAACTCCCAGAATTAAACATTAAACATTAAACTCTGCCTGAGTTACGGAGTGATGAAGTGCTGTGAGGAGAACTGCTCAGGTGACAGTGGGGACAGCCCTGAGAGGTCCCAGCTGATCCCAGCAGGATCACCAGCACTTCCAGCTTCAGTGCATGGAAATGAGAATGGCAGGGGAGCAACGGCAGGAAATGTCATTTAAACAGTCCCCAGTTGTGTTTAGTGGGACTGAAGGACCCAGCCCTGCCTTCCTGCCACATGCCAGAGTCAAATCAGGGTTTGTGGAAGAGCTGGGCACAATAAATAATGTATCTGGATGTGCTGCTGTGAGGGGTCTGGGGGGAGCAGTGCAGGGGTTTCTGTGATTTTCATAAAACCTGCTCCTTTTCTGAGCCAATGCAGGCCAGGGGCTGGCTGTGCAAACCTGATGGAATTTAATACCTGTGCCACCATCTGCTCCTGTCAACCAAAAGCAAAGTCTGAGGCTGCCCAGGAAATCTGTCCAACGGCAGCTTTCCTTGTTATTTTAATTTATTTTAATTTTCATTTTTAGTTTAGGGAGGTTTTTCCCATTCTGTCTCACCGGAGGAGGAAAAATCTCTTTTTTTTCCTGTGTTTGAAGCACAGTGGCCAAGGTGGGACCGAGGGTGCAGCTCTGGCAGTGGAACTGATCCTGTTCCTGTGACACCTGGGGACAGTAAGAGCCCAAAAGGAGCAGCAGAGAGAGGAACCCCACCAAGCTCTGCCCTCAGGCTCAGGGGCCACCCCAGGGCTGGTTTTTTCCAGCCCATTGTAGCCCAAACAATGAAGGAGTTAATAAATAATCCACACATTGAGGGATGAGGATCTGCTCCTCCGAGCTCTGAGCTCCAGCTGCACCTCCCAATTCCCCACTGGGATTTCCCTCCTTAAAGTGCTTTTATTTCCCTCTTTAAGGTGCTTTTATTCCCTTCTTTAAGGTGTTTTAATTTCCTTCTTTAAGGTGCTTTTATTTCCCTCTTTAAGGTGCTTTTATTTCCCTCTTTAAGGTGCTTTTATTTCCCTCTTTAAGGTGTTTTTATTTCCTTCTTTAAGGTGTTTTTATTTCCTTCTTTAAGGTGTTTTTATTTCCTTCTTTAAGGTGTTTTTCCCTCTTTAAGGTGTTTTTATTTCCCTCCCCAAGGTGTTTTTTGGGAGTGCAGTGCCCCTGCCCACTTTGGGAAGTTCCACAGGGAACTGAATGAGGCCAACAAGGAGCAAACACTGGGGGAGGTCACTGAGAAAAGGAGAAAAGGAGAAAAGGATCTGTCTCTGCCCCAGAATTCCCCAAATTTCCTCATTTTCCAGAGCCCCGGAGCAGGGGCAGCCCAGACACAGCCCCCGCCCAGCAATTCCCACCCTGGGTAAAGCTCATTAGGGTGTTTGCTTGTGCCTGGCGTTAATTGGCACCGACTAATTACCCTGTGCAGGGGGAGGCCAAGTGGAAACAGAGCATGGAAGTCTGAGCAGCGAGGAGAACAACCGGGGCTGGGTGTTCGGGGGCGTTTTGTGGCTTTTCCCTGAAATTGTTTGTACACTGGTGTGGAAACTCAATTTCCCCAGAAATTCACTGAATGTGGGAAAGAATAAAAAACTCTGTCCCTGTAAATTTATCCAGAAATTCACTGAATGTGGGAAAGAATAAAAAACTCTGTCCCTGTAAATTTACCTAGAAATTCAGGGAATGTGGGAAAGGATTAAAAACTCTGTCCCTGTAAATTTATCCAGAAATTCAGTGAATGTGGCAAAGAATAAAAAACTCTGTCCTTGTAAATTTACCTAGAAATTCAGTGAATGTGGGAATGAATAAAAAACTCTGTCCCTGTAAATTTACCTAGAAATTCAGGGAATGTGGGAAAGAATTAAAAACTCTGTCCCTGTAAATTTATCCAGAAATTCAGGGAATGTGGCAAAGATTGAAAAACTCTGTCCCTGTAAATTTACCTAGAAATTCAGTGGATGTGGAAAAGGATTGAGCACCTGACTCTGCAGCAGTGGGGTTTTGGTGGGATGGAAATGGAGCACATTTGTGGTGTTGTCCCCAGAATTCCTCCTGAGAAACCCACAGGATATTTCAGTGAGAAATCCCCTCTAATCCAGAAAGTTGGGGCTGTTCTGATTTTATTTTATTTTATTTTATTTTATTTTAATTTAATTTTATTTTATTTTATTTTATTTTATTTTGAGGTGAGATGGCACAGCAATTAAAACTCGGGGATTACAGGAAGCCAGGGGAAGGGTGGGGAAGTTTTTAATGGGAATTTATACAGCTGCAGTCACTGGGTTCATGGTTAATCAAGGTTTGAAGAGCTCAGCACTGCCAGGAAGAGCTTCGTGCTCAGCTGAGGCTTTCAGAGATGTGGCCTGAGGAGTTTGGCCTCAGAGCTCACCTGGGACATCCCCAGAGCCCCACTCTGCCTCTCTAGGCAGAGTTCTGCCTGGTTGCTTTTGTCACATTTACATTTTTAGCTTTTTTTGTGAATTTATTTTTTAGCACTTTTTACGAAAGTTTTTTTCCTATTTTTAAGGGAAAATAGGGTGTAAAAGGAAACATTCATTTTTGCTGCTCAATAGAGTAAAAATGAACGAAAATCAAGGCTGGTTGTTTTTATGGAATTTAAGTTTTTAGCTTTTTCTTGTGAATTAAGTTTTAAACTTTTTTAAAAAAGTTTTTTCTCTATTCTTTAGGGAAAATAGGGAGTAAAAGGAAACGTTCATTTTTGCTGCTCAGCAGAGTGAAAATGAATGAAAATGCCACTGCTGAGGCTCAGGGATGGGACAGAGCAGCCTGTGGGGATGACCTGGGACATGGGAGGTGCCACAGGGACATTTAAATGAATTTCACATTTATTATCCAAGGCTGTAATCTTAGCAGAGAGACGGATCAACAAAGAGATGGGAGTTGAGCAGTAATTTCCAGCACTAATTAGGGTTTTGTTGTGTGTTGTGCTCTGATAAGGAATGTTCTTATCTCTGCTAATTACCCCCTGCTCGACAGGAGCCACTGAAGGAATCCTTTCTCTGAAATTCTGTGAGAACATTCCATCAACTTCAGGCTCAAATTCCACCCGTGAAAATGAGAAATCGTGCTGGGGAATTCTGCCCTCACAGCCCAGCAGGAAACGGGGAAAAAGTGGAAATTAGGGTGGGACAAGTGGAATTGAGACTGAGGGCATAGGGGGGAGAATCACCTTTATTTCTTGAGGCAAGCCACGGCTTTTGTACAATTTGAACGAGGAGAAATTGAGTGAAAGCTCAGCCTGAAAGCCAAACCAGCCTCAGCAGGTGTTGAATCCCAGCTCTCAACATTTAGGACACATTTTGGATTGGATTTTGGACAATTCTGATGGAATTTAAAAAAAAAAAAAAATCCCTCTTAGACCTGATGTCTGAGTGCCTGAGAAACAGAAATGGGCAGGGACAATTTCTTCTGAATTCCCGAAAAATATGAATGGGCAGGGACAATTTCTTCCTGAATTCCTGAAAAATATAACTATAACAATTTTTTTCTGAATGCCTGAGCAATATGAAAGGGCAGACACAATTTCTTTCTGAATTCCTGAGAAATATAAATATAACAATATTTTTTCTGAATTCCTGAAAAATAGAGATGGGCAGACACAATTTCTTCCTGAATTCCTGAAAAATATAAATACAACAAATTTTTTTCTGAATTCTTGAGAAATAGAAATGGGCAGGCACAACTTTTTTTCTGAATTCCTGAAAAATATGAATTGGCAGGGACAATGTCTTTCTGAATTCCTGAGAAATAGAAATATAACAATTTTTTTTCTGAATTCCTGAGCAATATAAATAGACAGACACAATTTCTTTCTCGTGGTGTTCAGCTCCTGTGTTAAATTTTCAGGCTCCTTTATTCCCAGGCTCCTCAATCCCTTGGGAATTAGGATTTGTTCAGCAGAACTGAGGGGATTTGGGCAGCTCTGGCCTGGGAAGGGCAGTTTAAAGCCAGGGCTGTTTGTTGGATGTGAAATCTTGTTGTGGTTTGAGGCAGGGATCTCCTCTGAGCCTTCCCCCAAAACTCCTCTGGTGCAGGATTGCAGAGCTCAGGCCTCACCTTTATTTATTTGTTCTGTGGGATCAAAGCCAAATATTTCAGAATCATTTCAAACCCCCCCCAACAGCATCACAGCGAAGCCAGGAAATAACAGGAGGTGCAAGAACCAATTTTAATTCCTTATTTTATTTAGATTGGTTTAAGAAAAAAAAAAAATTGCTTCTCACAAGTTGGAATATTTCTAAATACAAGTTTTGCCCATATAAAAATACAAACAATAATAAAATCAAGACATCCACTGGCCCCCACACAATAATCTTGTCCTACAGCAAAATCAGCTGTTGATGAAAAAAAAATATAAAAGAGGAACACAAAATGCCCATCTTGCCTTTCCAGGGAAAAAAAATAGAGGGAAAACAGAGAGAAACTTGGTCATCTGCTGGAAGAAGAAAACTGAGGGGGTTTTGGACCTGGAGCAGAAATTCCTGGGCTGGGTGGGGGCTCTGCAGCCTGTCCTGGGCAGCACCCGGGGCTCAGCCTGGAGGGGCCGGGGGGCTCCGAGCAGGATTTCCCTTGGCAATGGGGGCAAAGGCAGAGAGGAGGAGGAGAAAAGAGAAGGGGACAAAGGAGAAGGAGAAGGAGAAGGAGAAGGAGAAGGAGAAGGAGAAGGAGAAGGAGAAGGAGAAGGAGAAGGAGAAGGAGAAGGAGAAGGAGAAGGAGAAGGAGAAGGAGAAGGAGAAGGAGAAGGAGAAGGAGAAGGAGAAGGAGAAGGAGAAGGAGAAGGAGAAGGAGAAGGAGAAGGAGAAGGATTCTCCTCCCTTCAGGCATTTTGTGCTTCACAGAATGCCAGGTGATGAGGAAATCATGGATTCATGAGTGCCCGTGTTCCATGGGCTCTGCTCACCCATTTTTGGGTCAGAAAAGCCAGAGGGATCCCCCAGAAGGGCAGAGGGATCCCCCAGAAGGGCAGAGGGATCTCTGCTGGGGAAATTTCCTTCTCCTGAGCTTGTGGGCGAGGGCAGCAGGGGAGGATCAGCTGGGTGTCACACAAACCTTTCTCATTTCCTGTGCATTTCTCACAGCAAGGAACAGTTTTCCTGAGTAATTCAGCTCAGCCCCGAGTTCCAGAGCAGGGCAGCCCAGCTGGGGCCCCTCTAGGAGAGCAGGCTGCCTGTGAGCAGCAGCAGCAGGGCAGCCAGGAGCCAGGAGCTGCCCTGAGCCCTGCTCACCGAGCTGGGAGTGCTGCTGGGGGCTGACATGGTGCTGGGCGGCACCGGGGTGGTTTCTGCCTCTGAAATACAAAACAAAAAATCGATTGCAAATGCAAAAGGATCAGCTGAGAGCTTCTGCAGGAGGCTGTGACTGATTTCACAGGAATGAGGGGTAATACATTCTGTGGAGCGGGGGGGAGGTGGCTGAGGACATCAGAGCAGCCTAACCCTAACCTTAAAACTAGGCCTAGGCCTAGGCCTAACCCTAACCCAAACCCTAGGCCTAACCCTAACCCTAACCCTACCCCTACCCCTAGGCCAAGGCATAGGCCTAACCCTAAACCAAACCCAAATCCAAACCCTAGGCCTAACCCTAACCCTAACCCTAACCCTAACCCTAACCCTAACCCTAACCCTAACCCAAACCCAAACCCTAGGCCTAACCCTAACCCTAACCCTAACCCTAACCTTAACCCTAGGCCTAGGCCTAACCCTAACCCTAACCCTAACCCTAGGCCTAGGCCTAGGCCTAACACTAACCCAAACCCTAGGCCTAACCCTAACCCTAACCCAAACCCTAGGCCTAACCCTAACCCTAACCCAAACCCTAGGCCTAACCCTAGGCCTAACCCTAACCCTAACCCTAACCCTAAACCTGACCCTAGGTGTAACCCTAACCCTGCCAGTCCCTGCAGGGATCACCAAGCCTGGCCTCTGGTTTGGAGCTGTTTCTCGTCCCCTGAAGCACAAAAAAAGCTTGGACAGGTTCTAGGTTGGAATTCTGAGCTGAAAACCCTCAGTCTTTGCCTGGCTGCTGGGGATGGGGGAAATGCTCAGCTCCAGGCACCCCGAGCCCCTCCCTGGCCTCTCCCCAAGCCCAGAGCAGTGAAGCCCCTGCTCAGGCTGTGCTGTCCTTGCCCCGACACTAGAAATGAAATTTCTTTACCTCTGGTCAGCATCCAGGTCTTGAGCTCGGTGATGTTACCAGGGAGGCTGAGATAGACCCTGTGGGAGGAAGGAAGGGAGAGGAAAACAAGTTCAGGGGAGAGACACTGAGTGTCCCAGCGGGATGGAAAGGGGACACTGCCAGCAGGTGAATTCCAGAGCCATCCTGAGCTCACTGATGCTGCCCTCCAGCCACACTGAGCTTTTTTCAGGGGGGTATTTTTAACATCTGAAATTGTTTCTCCATCACATCTTGGCTGCTCCTGGGCTGGGCTGGGCTGGGTGGCAATTAACTGGGAACCATCTGCTCCCTGTAATTAGCAGCACTCCTGGCAGGAGCTGGCTGAGCTTCCTCCCCACAGATAAGGCTGAAGGCTCTGCTTCCCTTGGACAAACATCTCCCACTGGGCTGATGGGAGCGCTCAGCTGGGCCATTTCCATGGGATTCATCTGCATCTCATCCTGGGAGCAGCTCCCAACTCCCACAGCACCCCCGGGGTGGCTTTGGCAGCAAAAGTTTTCCTTGGTAAAGGAAAAAGTGAAGGAGAAGGAGATGGAGAAGGAGGAGAAGGAGGAGGAGGAGAAGGAGAAGGAGGAGGAGAAGGAGGAGGAGGAGGAGGAGGAGGAGAAGGAGGAGGAGAAGGAGGAGGAGAAGGAGAAGGAGGAGGAGGAGGAGGAGGAGGAGGAGGAGGAGGAGGAGGAGGAGGAGGAGGAGGAGGAGGAGAAGGAGAAGGAGAAGGAGAAGGAGAAGGAGAAGGAGAAGGAGAAGGAGAAGGAGAAGGAGAAGGAGAAGGAGAAGGAGAAGGAGAAGGAGAAGGAGAAGGAGAAGGAGAAGGAAAGGGAGAAGGAGAAAAAAGGAAAAGGGAAATCCAGAGGGCTCTGGAGGATCTGCTCAGCCCCTGCTCTGGAGGAAGGGGTGGCTGTGGGTTTGTCCCAGCTGGAGGCTCAGGGGGAGCAAATCCTCACCTGATCTGCACAGAGGAGAGGTTGCTGCTGGGGGATGTCCAGCGGGCCGTGCTCTCAGAGATGTTCAGCACTGCTGTGAGCACAGAGCTGCACAGCCCTGTGACTGCATCCTGCCACTGCCCCACCGAGGTGTTCTGGGGGGACAGGGCCTGCAGCAGGAGCTGCCCCGAGCTGTTGCTGTGGTTCCTGTCGTCCTTTATGGTCACTGGGGGCAGAGCAAGTGGGACAAAATGAGATTCTTGCCAAAATGAGATTTCTGCCAAAATTATATTTACATTTCTGCCAAAATGAGATTTCTGCCAAAATGAGATTTACATTCCTGCCAAAATGAGATTTCTGCCAATATTACATTTCTGCCAAAATGAGATTTACGTTTCTGCCAAAATGAGATTTCCACCAAAATGAGATTTACATTTCTGCTGAAATGACATTTCCACCAAAATGAGGTTTACATTTCTGCCAAAATGACATTCCTGCCCAGCTAGGACCCCGAGCCCGCAGGGTTTGCTCACACCCTGTGTGGCACTCGTGGTGACACCAGTGCCACCAGCAGGCAGCACAGAGGGTGTTTTACCCCCAAAATCCCCTTTATCTGCCCCTGAGCTGCTCAGCCCCTGGTGCCACACCTGGTGCCACACCTGGCAGCCCAGGCAGAGCTCTGTGCATGCCCTGCAGATGGGAAGGGCTGGAGGAGGAACCTCTGGGCAGCTCAGCCTGGCTGGGTGTGCCTCCCCCTCCCCTGCCCCAGCCCCAGGGGTCTCGGGGCTCTCTCCAGAGCAGAAGCAGGATCATGGTCAGTGGGGCAGAGGAGCTGCTGGCCACCACCAACAGCTGCTGGCCACCAGCAGTGGCTGCCCAGGTCCCTGGGAGTGTCCTGCCACGTCCCTCTCAGCCTTCAGCCCCCCTCGGGCCCGCCCTGCTTCAAACCAAAGCTGCCAGAACCTCCAGGAGCTGAGGTGGGGCAGGAGCTGCCATCCAGCCTCAATTCCCTGCTCAGAAAAATTGCAATAACAGCAGTGAGCGATTGAAAGGGACCCAGCCGAGTGCTGTGGGTGCTGCTGGGTGGGGTCTGGGGGAACCCGGCTGGCTCACACCTCCTCCCTGCAGGAAGGATCAGGGTGAGGCTCAGGATCTCTTTTCTCCACTCTTTTCTCAGCGTTGGGGTTTTGCTGGGCCTCAGGGCACAGAGGGATTTGTTGGCAGGCTCAGGCTGTGTCTACCCCATCCTTCTGCAGCACGAAATCCATTTCCTCACCAGGATGCTGAACATTTGTCAGAACCTAAATCACCTCTTCCCCTTTGTGCAGAAAGGCAGAGAGTCCGAGAGGAGGGAACCAAACCACAAAACAACTTCCCCAAGTTCTGTCTTTTCTTTGCTCCTTCTGTGCAAGTTCGGGCAAAAAGATAAAGGGAGAAAAAAATCATCCTGGGGAGAGAAAGAGGATTTGGGATTGAGCTGTGGAGGGGAACGTGAAATAGGAACAAAGAGGTAACAACAGCACTGCTTACCCATCTCCTGAAATGAAAAAGAATTAAAGCAGAAACAGAATGTGGCAGCTGGAGATGTGAGAGCAGCACAGGGGTCGAGAGAGCAGCTGGGTCAGGCACAGAGATTTCTGTGCAGGGGGGTCTGTGAGCTCCAGGCTGGCTTACCCAGGTAGGTTGTGTTGGCCTGGTAAGTCCCAGGTGTTGTTTCCACAGAGAAATTCCCTTCAGTCACATTCCAGGGCCAAAAGCACTCTTCTAGCTCTGTCTCTGCCTGGCCAGCCACCGTCCCCAGCAGGAGCAGTGGTGCCAAGAGCAGGAAAGCTGCCATGACCCCTCTGGTGCCTCCTCCTCACCCACCTGCCCTGGGAGCTGAGGAAGCCTCACGCCTTCCCAGCCCCTTTTATACCCAGCTGGGATGAGGTAAATGCAAATATTTCCTCCTCCCCGTCCAGCTCACACGTCCACACCCCCCTGGAGGTTTCAGTGATAGAGACACTTCCTCCTACCTGCCCAGCCTGGGAGAGAAGTGGTGAAAAACAAGGGGTGAGCCC
Organism: Haemorhous mexicanus; assembly: GCF_027477595.1. Lineage (NCBI taxonomy): Eukaryota > Metazoa > Chordata > Aves > Passeriformes > Fringillidae > Haemorhous > Haemorhous mexicanus. Next base: position 6,284,894 of record NC_082364.1, read on the forward strand.
CATTTAAGGGGCTCAAATGGACACTGGGGACATCCCTGAGGAACCCTGGGCTGGACACCAAGGTCTGTGTCCCTTGGAATGGTGACCAGCCCTGTGACCTCTGGCAGAAGCCCTGGAAATGTGGAGGAGCCTCCAGTCTTGCTCCCAGCTCTGCTCCAGGCTTTTCCTGAAGTTCCAGAAAATGTGAAAAGCCCAGAGAGGGAACAGGCCTGTAAAAATGTTCAAATTCAGCTTCTGATCCTGCTTGGAAGGATCACGAAGGGCCAGGAGCCTGGGGAGGGCTGGTCTCCCTGACCCCCTTGCACAGCCCCTCTCTGGTGACCATGGAACTTTCATGCTGGGGACTCATCCCCGGTGAGATTCCTCCCCAGTAATTTTGGCTGAACGCCTCAGATAACATCACAGAGGAGAACAGCTCGAGTTTCTCTCTCTTCCCCTTCCTGGATTCTTCCCCATTTCCCCCTCAGGTCCTTGGCTGATTTTGAAGCTGATTTTGAAGTATTTCAAGGTTGAATTTGATTCTGATTTTGAGGCTGACTTTGAAGCAGATTTTGAAGTGTTTGAGGCTGATTTTGAGGCTGGTTTTGAGGCTGATTTTGAAGCTTTCCAAGCTGATTTTCAGGCTGGTTTCAGGGCTGATTTTCAGGCTGGTTTTGAGGCTGATCTTGCAGCTGCTGGGGCAGTGGGATCAGTGCTGGGGACCAGCACAGCACTTCCCTGTCCCTGAAACCAGTGGAATTCCTCCTGCTCACCTTCCACCTCCTTGGGACAGGAGAAGGAATTGGGGCCAGAGCGAAACCCGGCGTGTGAGACACCCACTAATTAGAGGTGATGATCCTGAATCAGCGTCCCTGCACGGGGATGGCTCCAGATCTGCTCCAGGCATGGCTCCAGATCTGCTCCAGGCATGGCTCCAGATCTGCTCCAGGGATGGCTCCAGATCTGCTCCAGGGATGGCTCCAGATCTGCTCCAGGGATGGCTCCAGATCTGCTCCAGGGATGGCTCCAGATCTGCTCCAGGCATGGCTCCAGATCTGCTCCAGGCATGGCTCCAGATCTGCTCCAGGCATGGCTCCAGATCTGCTCCAGGGATGGCTCCAGATCCTCCTCCAGGGATAGCTCCACTGAGATTTACATTTCTGCCCAAATGACATTTCTGCCATTATTACATTTCTGCCATTATTACAGAGGGTGGCTCTTCCCTCAGCACAGGCACTCCAAATGAGCTGGATCCCCCCAAAAGAAGGGAATGGCCTCTCTTCCTGCCTTGCAGAACCTCAGGATCACGGAGGGTGGAAGAGGCTCTCAAGCACACCCCCCACTGCCACATCCACTGCCTCCACCACCTCCCTGGGCAACTCATTCCAATGTCTGACCACTCTTTTTTTCTGATTTTTTTTTTTTCTGATATCCACTCTGCTCCTCCCCTGGAGAAGGGGATGAACCTCCCTGGTGTTTCTGATGCCCTCATGCTGTGGTTTTGCCCAGCTCACTCCATCCTCCTCCTCCTCCTCCCTGGCCCTGCTGAGTCACTCGTGCTGCCTGAGTGGGAGTTTGGGTTTCCTTCCCTGGGCTCAACTTGCCCTGCCCCAGCCCCAGAGCTGCTCACCCAGCTCTGGGAGGTTGTTGTGGAAAATACTTCCAGTAAAAGTTGATCAGAAGTGGGAGAAGAAGGAGGAATGGAGCAGGGGAGTCCAGGGCAAAGGGGAGAGCAGCAGGAAAGGTGCCAGGGAAAGGAGAATGTCTTGAAGAATGTCCAGTGATGCTGCAGTGCTTGGAGGTGAGTTTGGCCCCAGTGCTCGGAGTGTGGGCAGAGAAAATGGAGATTTTCTGGTCTGCTGGATTCACAGATCAGATTCTCCTGCAGAGCCTCATTTCCCTGTGGTTTTATCTTCTCTTCTGCCCTTCCTGGAGCTTCCCTGGGCAGTGCCTGGGGCTGCTCTGCTGCCCAGGGCCAGAGAGGGGAGCTCCCAAAAGGGACCTCAGGCTGGGCCAGGGGAGCTGCTCTTCCCAGCTGCTGGAAAACCTTTCCTGGGAGCTGCCAGGGAGCAGGGGCAGCATGGCAGCACTCGGAGAGCCCACGGGAAGGGGAAAGGAAGGGACTGGGGGCAGAGGGTTTGGCAAGGCCAGCTCCCCTGGCGTGCTCTTTGTCCAGGGCAGTTGGGTGTGGATCCTCCTTGGTGCCATCTCGGGGTGCTGGGGGTGACTCACGGGGTGTCACTGTGCTCTCCCAGAGAATTCCACCTGGGAGAGAAAGGGCAGGATGGGAGTGCTACAGAAACCTCCCCAGGGCCAAGGAGAGCCTGTGAGGGGTGCAGGAAGTGACAATTTCTGTTACACAATCTGCACTCTGGGGCTTTTCAGTTCTGCTGGTTGATCTTCTGTGGGAGCTGAGCCCTGCCTTGGGGAGAGGATAGAGCAGAGAGCTCCAGGAAGCTGTAAAATGAATATTCCTGTCCTAGAGGTGGCTGCACAATCATTCATTCACCCGGGGATCAGGCCATGAAACAAAGCCAGTCAGACGGGTGTGAAGTCCAGAGGAAGGGCAGGAAACAGAAATTTCTGTGGGAGATTTGTGTGTGACAGAGGGACCTGAGCTTCTGGAGGGCCCAAAATGTCTGGGGAGGGCTGAACCTGCTCAGAGCAGCATCCCAGGAGCAGCAGGAGCCCAGCAGAGCCCGTGGCTGCTGGGGCTGGGGCAGGAGCAGCCCGGGGCCCCTGGGGTGGTGTGAGGTCCCCAGAACGAGGGAAGAGACAAGAATCTGACTCCAAGGTCTCAGAAGGCTGATATTATATTATATTATATTATATTATATTATATTATATTATATTATATTATATTATATTATATTATATTATATTATATTATATTATATTATATTATATTATATTATATTATATTATATTATATTATATTATATTATATTATATTATATTATATTATATTATATTATATTATATTATATTATATTATATTATATTATATTATATTATATTATTTTTACATTATTTTTACATTATATTACAATATATCATATAATGTCAATAATATTATTATATTAACATTACATTATATTAACATTACACTACGTTATATTACATTAAAAATGCTATACTAAAGCTATACTAAAGAAATACAGAAAAGAATACATCAGAAGAGAATGAATAATAAAAACCTGTGACTGCTCAGGGTCTGACACAGCTGATGGTGATGGGCCATTAAATTAAAACAATTCTCATGCTGGGATAAACAGTCTCCAAATCCCATTCCAAAGCAGCAAAGCAGGGAGAAGCTGAAGCTTCCCAGGAGAAAAAGTGAAGGGGTTTTGCAGACAGTGCCAGGGTGACATGGCCCCAGCCAGGTGACAGCTCCAGGGGCTGGCTTGAGGAGCCAGAGTCACCAGAGGCTCTGGGGAAGGGCAGCAGCCCCCGTTCTGGTCCTCAGGGATGGTTTGGAAATGTTCAGGGTGTTTCCCTGGTGCCACCCACGCGGCGGTGTCACAGAGGGGATGCTCGGACCCTGCTCCCTCCTGGTGAGCAGAGAGGAGCTCTCAGCTGGGCTGGGCTGCCCCCCGAGCCCCCTCCTGCTGGATCTGGGAGAGGAGCGAGCTCAGTGAGCATCCCTGGAGCAAAGAGCAGTGCTTGGAGCTCGGGCTGTGCTTCAGGAGGGCAGCTGGAGCCCTCCAGCCCGGCAGGAATAGCCCAGGGAGGAGAGGAGCAGATCCAGGAGGGCCAAACCTCCTCCCACCTGTGCCTCACCTGGAGGGGATGGCAAGGGAGGGGGGGCAAAATGCAGGGAATAAAACAGAATAAACAAGTGCACAAGCACCTGCCGGGAGCAGGGAAATGTCAGCCACAGGGAAAGCAGCTCGGGCTGTGCCTGAGTCAGGCAGAGGTGAGGGCAGGGCAGGGAGAGCTGTCTGATCCGTTTCCTGGTGCTGGAACCGCTCTGGCTGAGCTGGGCTGGGCTGGAACCACCCTGCACATCGGGCATCCTCTCCCCCTCTCCTTCTCCTCTCCTTTCCTTCTCTCCTTCTCCTCTCCTTCTCTCTTTCTCCTCTCCTTCTCTCCTCTCCTTTCCTTCTCTCCTTCTCCTTATCCTTTTCCTCTTCTCCTTCTCCTCTCCTTCTCCTTTTCCTCTCCTTCTCCTTCTCTCCCTCTCTCCTTCTCCTTCTCCTTCTCCTTCTCCTTCTCCTTCTCCTTCTCCTTCTCCTTCTCCTTCTCCTTCTCCTTCTCCTTCTCCTTCTCCTTCTCCTTCTCCTTCTCCTTCTCCTTCTCCTTCTCCTTCTCCTTCTCCTTCTCCTTCTCCTTCTCCTTCTCCTTCTCCCTCTCCCTCTCCCTCTCCCTCTCCTCTCCCAGCCCATCGAGCAGAGCTGTGTTTGCTCTCATCTCCTCACCAGGCTTTATGGGGTTATTTGCTCTGGGTGAGGAGCAGTTTAGATTTACTGGCCTGATTTGCAAATACTGTGTTGTGTAAATGTGGGGATGGAGGGGTTTTTTACAGCCTGAAAGGACTCCTTGTGCTGCTGGAGGTGTGGGGCGAGGTCCCGGTGCTGGGATGGGCTCGGGGCTTGGCAGCCTGTCCCTGCAGAGTCCTCAGCTGCAGAAATCCACCCCATCCCTGCCTGCAGCAGGAGGGGAAGCAGAGAGGGCAGCAGGGCAGGCAGGGCGGCTCGCTGGGGTTGCAAACGAGCTGTGGAACGAGGAGTGGATTTTGCATCAAGAGGAGACGGGAGGCTGCCGGTGCCCCGCGTGTGCCGGGTGAGCTGCAGGGACACCCCTGGGCACTGCCAGCTCTGCGGGCATTTCCCAGCGGCAGCAGGAGGAATCCCCAGCTCTGAGGGTTGGTCCCGGCCTGGCAGGGCTCTGTCCGGGTGCAGTAACAAAAGGTGGATTGTTCTCTGCCGGGATGAGGTCCTGAAACCCCCTCGTAACCCGCAGGGGAGAGGGCAGGGAGGACAAACGTTTTGCCAAAAGGCACTTCCCCAAAGGGAGCACCTCAACAAGGGAGCTCTCCTGCTTCTTTGGGCTCCTCCAGAGGCTCCCTGCTCACAGGAGGAGCAGAAACAGCAGCCAGGAGCTCCTCCTGGCAGCTGGGAGCTCTGGGCTCACTTGCTCGGGCTCTCTCCCCGCATGCAGACAGTTCTCCCTGCTGGAGCAGAGCTCTGCTCCCTCCTGGTGTCTGCAGAGCCTCTCTGGGACAAAGCCCGGGCTGGGGCCCTTGCTGCAGTGCCCTGTCCCAGCCCCGGGATGGACCCCTGGTGTCCTCAACTCTGGGATGGATCCCCGGTGTCTCCAGCTCCATCCCTGGTGTCTCCAGCTCCATCCCCGGTGCCCCAGCCCTGAGATGGATCCCTGGTGTCCCAGATCCATCCCCGGTGTCCCCAGCCCTAGGATGGATCCCTGGTGTCCCCAGCCCTGGGATGGATCCCCGGTGTCCCTACCTCCATCCCTGGTGTCCCAGCTCCATCCCCGGTGTCCCCAGCGCTGGGATGGACCCCCGGTGTCCCCAGCTCCATCCCTGATGTCCCAGCTCCATCCTTGGTGTCTCCAGCCCTGGGATGGACCCCTGATGTCCCAGCTCCATCCCCGGTGTCCCAGCCCTGGGGAGGGGACAGGAGCCTGCCCAGGTGTCTCGGTGTCCCTGCAGCAGCACGGGTGATCCGTTCCCAGGGGGTTCCCGGGAGCTCCCGGCGTTCAGAGCCCGGCAGGCACTGCCAGGCAGGCGGCACCGGGAGCAGCAGCCCTTGGGAACAGCCGCTGGAAGGGGCCGAGGGAGCCCAGCGCTGCCCAGGAGATGGCAGCAGGCTCCCACTGTGCCAGGGCTGCTGTCCCGGCTGCTGCCACCGCCGGGGACAGCGCTCGGCACCCCCAGAGCACCGGGAGAGGCGTTTCCTGCACTGATTTACGTTTGTGCATTTTCGTGACCCCCTGGTCCCCAGGAGCAGGCGGGAACTCTGATCCCAGCGCTCGCAGGGGCCGCGGCTGGGCTGGAATTTGCCCGGCTTGGTCCCCCGCTCCTCCAGCACCGGCTGGGGACAGGAGTGTCCCCGCTGTCACTGCGCTCCCGCCGGCCTCCGCAGGGGCAGGAGATTCCTGCGGGGGCAGCGGAGGGGGAGCGCCCGGGGAGAGAGGGGGTGTGGGAGGCTGTGCCCACCTGGGAGGCTGCAGGGAGGCTGTGCCCACCTGAGAGGCTGTGCCCACTTGGGAGGCTGTGCCCACCTGACAGGCTGTGCCCACCTGGGAGGCTGTGCCCACCTGGGAGGCTGTGCCCACCTGGGAGGCTGCAGGGAGGCTGTGCCCACCTGGGAGGTTGTGCCCACCTGGGAGGCTGCAGGGAGGCTGTGCCCACCTGAACAGGCTGTGCCCACCGGGGAGGCTGTGCCCACCTGGGAGGCTGCAGGGAGGCTGTGCCCACCTCAACAGGCTGCACTCACCTGACAGGCTGCACTCACCTGAGAGGCTGTGCTCACCTGCGAGGCTGCTCCAAGCCTGGCCCGGGCACTGGGGGCTCAGAGGAGCCAGCAGTGAGCCCTTGTGGGAGCTGCCAGGCCGACACCACCCTGGGCAGCTCCCTGGGGCTGGACAGGAGCAGAACTGGTTTAAGGACCCCAGGACCCTCCCCTGGTCCCGCTGGTGACCCCTTGCCCTGTGGGAGCAAACCCTGCCTCGCACCTCAGGGCTTGCCCCCCTGACCTGAGCCCCTTCCCAGCCCCAGGTTTCCCTCCTGGCCACAGCAGTTTCCAGAGCCTGGGAGGTTTTCCTGCCTCCTTCCCTTTCCTGGCAGCCCTCGCTGGGGCAGATGGGCTGAGCCCAGAGCTGGCAGCAGAGCCTGCTGCTGCTGCCACAGCTGCCCACTCCAAGGTGCAAAATGAGCAATTTTGGCTGCAGAGCCAAGATGTGGGGTCCTGGAGAAGGAACCTGCAGCTTTATCCCAGGAGGGGTTCCCAGCTCCCTGCTGAGACCGTTTATTACCTGCTAGGATCCATTTATTTACCTGCTAGGATCCATTTATTTACCTGCTAGGATCCATTTATTTACCTGCTGGGGTCCATTTGTCCTCCTGCACCTGAGCACCACGAAGGTGACTTCCAGCCAGGCTGGAAGGACGATGGATCCATGTTCAGTCATCCCTTCCTAATGGCATTTGGGGATTTCCCATTTAATCAGTAATTAATGTGCCTGGCAATTAATTCTGCAGGACTCTCGGTGCCCTGAGCAGCACAGGGTGGATTCTGAGCAGCCCCTTTCTTACCTTGGGGGAGTTCTGAGCAGTGATGAAATTGCTGTGATGAATTGCAAGAGATATCAATTTCTTTCCTGATTCCTTCTTATTAGTATGAATTTTTAATTTTTTTTTTTTAAACCAGGACATGTGCATTTCACTTTTTGGAGGACAAGGACCAGGCTGGCAAAGAGGAAAGGAAAGAAAAAAACTCTTGGATTAAAAAAGAGGAAAGGGAAAATTGAGGAAAGTTGCTATGAGTGGATTTTGCCTTGCATCTCCCAGCTGCGAGACTCCCACACCCTCGAGGCCTTCAAAAAGAGAATTTTCCCCCTGATTTCCCCCCTGAGCCCCTGAAGGGGTGCAAGGCGTGGCCTGTGCTGTCTGGGTGGGATTGAGCAGCCGGTCCCTGCTCTGAGCTGGGCTGGGCTGGGCCTGGGCAGCTCCTCCAGAGCCATCCGAGCTCCATCTCCAGGAGCCTTCAGCAGCCAGTGGTGAGCAGGCCCTGAGGAAAGGGCTGTGGAAGAGGCACAGGTGCAGGAGAACACTGCAGAGCTGGGCTGCTTCAGCCAGGCTTTGCTAAAACCCTTCCCTGTCTCAGAGCCCCTTGACCTGATCAGTTGTGTGCGTGCCTGGCAGCCCTGCACTTGCTGGGGAGAGGGGGGGAAAATAGAGGAGGAAAAACATTAAAAATGCTTCACTTGAGCAGGAGATTCAGCCCTGCCTTGGCTTTCTGCCAGCTTCAAACACAGCAGCAGAACCTCTTGTGTTTAGCCCCAGAGGAGTCCCTAATTAGTGCAGGAACTGCAGAGCTCTGAACTTGTTTGGGAATGCTTTAGTGCAGTGGCCCCCCGAGGTTCATTAAACAAATGAATTCAAAGCAGTCAAATAGCTGGGATCTTCAAAGTGACAAGGACCTCAGTCCCTGCACCCACGGCAGGCTGGCACTGCAAATAAAATCGTTCCTGCAGTGGTGGAACTGCTCACACTGACGTGCACAGAGAGAGCAGGGGAGGGAGGACACGGACAGCAGAGCCTGCCCGGGGCAGGGGCAGCAGCAGCTCCAGCCCTGCTGCACCCTCTGGGGCCCTGGGGACACAGGAGCTGCCAGGTCAGTGCAGGGAGGGGGGACAGGGGACCTGCCAGGGGTGCTAGTGCAGCTGGATGGGACAGGGCTGAGGGGAGCAGGAGAAGGAGAGAGGTGTGGGGAGCAGAAGGACAGAGGTGTGGGGAGCAGGAGATCTCCACAAGAAGGAGAGAGGTGTGGGGAGCAGGAACCACCAGGAGAAGGAGAGAGGTGTGGGGAGCAGGAGAAGGACAGAAGTGTGGGGAGCAGGAGCCACCAGGAGAAGGACAGAGGTGTGGGGAGCAGGAGAAGGACAGAGGTGTGGGGAGCAGGTGTTCCTCAGAAGGACAGAGGTGTGGGGAGCAGGGGTTCCTCAGAAGGACAGAGGTGTGGGGAGCAGGGGTTCCTCAGAAGGACAGAGGTGTGGGGAGCAGGAAATCGCTGCCTTCTCCTGCCCAGCCATTCCTGGGCACTGCCCCATGCAGGGGTGCCCACCCTGGGTGCAGCTCCAGGGGCACAGAGCTGGCTCTGCCCTGGAATTCTGGCTGGGGATTTTTTGCCAGGATTGACTGAATTGCCCATCCTTGGCAGTGCCCAGAGCAGGCACCGATGCCAGGGCTTTTGAAAGATTTATTTCAGCACTTTCTGCTGCAGGAGGGGCTGCTGGGGCTGCCAGGGAGGGCTGGGGTCCAGCCCTGGGGAGTTCTCCCTGGGTTTTCAGCTGTGCTGGTGGCAGAGCTCTTTGCCACGTTTAGGGAAGGAGAAGAGCACGTGCAGAGAGCTCCTGACACCCTTTGCAGGGAGACCAGCCACAAATCTGCCTGTGCTGGGTTTGCTCGAGTTAATAAATTCTGCTGGAGAATAAATAGATCCTAAATTACACCCTGGCCTGGCCAGAACTTTTATCTTGCCTGTCAGGACTGTGTAATATTAATTATAGCCTGCTCCAGCTGCCCTCAGGGAGAGCTGGCACATGGCTGCAGCACTCAGCTGTGACTCTTATTTGATTTTTTTTTTTTTCATTTAATCAATGCCCAATAAATCTGTAATCTCCTGAATCTGGACATCTGTGCTTAATGTATCCGGGGAGTGACCTAATTAAATTCCAGTTTAGAGCATCTCAGGCTGGGGCTGGACCCTTGGATTCCTGCTCTGCTGGGGGAATATCCCCTGTTGTGTTTGTGGAAGGATGAGTCTGACTCCATGTTCTCAGAAGGCTGATTTATTATTTTATGATCTATATTATATTAAAGAATATTAAACTGAACTACACTAAAGAATACAGAAAGGATGCTCACAGAAGGCTAAAAAAAAAATAATGAAAACTTGTGACTCTTTCCAGAGTCCTGATACAGCCTGGCCCTGATTGGCCAAAGAGTCAAAACAACTCCCAGCAGAATGCAATGAAACAATCATCTGTGGGTGAACAATCTCCAAACACATCCCAAAGCAGCAAAACACAGGAGAAACAAATGAAATAAAATTATTTTCCTTTTTCTCTGAGGCTTCTCAGCTTCCCAGGAGAAGAATCCTGGGCCAAGGGATTATTCAGAACATGTGAATGTGACAATCCCCAGAGGGGGAAACATCCCTGGTGAGGTGTGTGAAGGCCAGGGGCCACCAAAAAGGGACCCCCTAAAAGTGACCACGGCACAAACTCCATCACCAGCTCCAGGAAATGCTGCTTAAACCCAGCTTAAAACAGGGCAGGGATAGGCAGGGCTTAGAATTCCTGGGCTGGGTCCTCCAGCCTGGATGTGGCAAGGAATTGTTGGTTTGCTTGGGTTTGGATTGAAGGCACTAGAGAAGGTAGTTTCATGTTTGGATTTAGGTGTTTGTTATTTCTTATAAGTAAAACATTTTCCCTTTTACCCAGGGCACCAGTTTTTGGTTTGCTTGGGTTTGGACTGAAGGCAATAGGGATGATAATTTTATCTTTGGATTTAGGTGTTTATTATTTCTTATCAGTAAAACATTTTCTCTTTTACATGGGGCACCAGTTTTTGGTTTGCTTGGGTTTGGATTGAAGGCAATAGGGATGATAATTTTATCTTTGGATTTAGGTGTTTATTATTTCCTATCAGTAAAAGAGTTTCTCTTTTACACGGGGCACCAGTTTTTGGTTTCTTTGGGTTTGGATTGAAGGCCCTTGAGATTATAATTTCATTTTTGGATTTAGGAGTTTATGATTTCTTATCAGTAAAGCAGTTTCAGGACTGTGAGCTCGGCAGGGAGGTGTAAAACGATTGCCAATCTTTTGTTACAAGGCCTTTTAGGACTAAACAGTGGAATTAAGAACTGACACTTGGAGGTGTGTGCAGTGCTCAGCAGGAGCTGGGGCTCCCCTGCTGCACAGGAGCAGCACAAACTCCTTTTTCAGGCAGCCTTTGCAGGAGTGGGGCCTAGAAACCTCACCGAGCCAATGTTTTGTGGTTTCTTAGCCCCAGAGCAGAGATAAATCCCAGTATGAGCATTTTGAGTTCTGACTTTTCTGGGTTCCTGTGTTCTTCCTCGTGGAGGGAGAGCTTTCACTGCACTCCCATGCCAGGAACTGTTTTCTTGCCAAGAAAACCATGGTGTTTGTAAATTGGCTCTTGTTTTTGCCTGTGCCTCAAAAACACTCATGAATTTTGCAGTAACATCTTGAAACCTTTCCTGTCTTGTTATATCAAAAGCATTTTCCATGCAGTGTTTAAGCCCAGCCATTCCTGGGACCATTAGCACTGAAAAGCCAGCAGGTATTGGATCATTTGGAAGTCTTGGAGAACTTCCTCCTGACAAGAATCCTCTGCAGGCTCCCCTAGGCTTGGGATTTTTCCTTTGCCAAATTCCTCTTTAAAACTATTTTCAGCAGCATTTTACATCCTGTCTGTTCTGGTTTTGGGTAAAATCTCCTCCAAGAAGTCTTTTTTTACTATTTTTTTTTCTAATTAGTGCCCAAATCTGACCTGGGAGGTGAAATCCTGCAGCACCCAACCCAACCCTTCCCTCCTGAATTTATTGCTGGGGACTGATTTGCTTGGGGAAGGTGGCTCTGGGATCTGTGAGAGCCTGGATCACCCCCGTGGAGGCCTGGGGGGGTTCTGTGTCCTGGGAGGCTTCACTCATCACTCAGGGTATCCAGCTGTGGCTCTCCCTAGAGAACAGGCAAACAGAAATGAAACCACAGAACCAAAATGAGAGAGGCACCTCCAAACCTGAGAGGTAAAAAGCACTTTATTGCAGCCCTGTAAAGCTATTTTTGATGGAGTTTTCAGAGCTGCCTGTCCTTACATCAGCCAGGAAGGGGCTGATGCCAAGACTGAGCTGTGCTTTGGGGAGGTTTTGCTGTCACTGTCCCAAACTCCATCTCCACACCTCTTTTCCCCCATCAATATCTGAGATGTCCTTTTTTCACGTGCTCTGGTGGGGTCAGTCATCCTTAATTTAAAGGCTGTGAGTTTGGTTATGCACATTTCTTGTGCAATTAAAGCCACCAAGTGCAGCAGGATCTGCATTAAAAACATCCTGCCCATTAAAGCTGCCTGAAATTTCCTCCGTGATCCACAGCTCTCATCCTCCCAGACCCGTTAAAAAAGAGAGCATTTTCTGTCTGGGAGCCCCAGAAATGATCAGCAGAAGGAAATTGTTGCTCTTAAGAGCCTTATTGCTTATTAATGGAGGTAATTAAATGGCTCTAGGCTGGGGCTGAGAGTGCAGGCACATGTTCCTGGCCTGAGAGCTGCACTCAAATTAACAAAAGAATTGATGGAGACAGTGGCTGATGGCTGGGAATTGCTCTTGAGACTGCAATGAACACTGTTGCCTCCTTCAAGCTTCCTCTCCCTGAAATAAAGCTAAAAATAGCCGAGGCTGACAGCGGTGGCAGAGCAGCTGCTGTGCAGCAGCATCAGATGTCACAGCACGCCCAGGATGGACGAGGGCTGGGGATGCAGGCTGCTCCTGCTGCTGGGAGCCAGAGGGAAGAGCTGGAGCAGGCAGGAGGGGAATGCCCTGAGCCCCGTGCTGGCTCGGGGGGCTTTGGGCTGGCAGCCAGCCCCACACAGCCCCTGCTGAGCCCCCTGCTCCTGGGGAGCCCCGAGGAGTGGGGACAGGGCAGAGTCTGCAGCGTGCAAATGCCGAGAGCTGGGAGCACAAATGGCAGAGGGCCCCGTCTGATCCGAGTCTGCTGGGGCTCACCTTGTGCTGGGGCAAAGCCCTGGTGTCTGCAGCCCTGGGCTGTCCCCCTCTGGCAGTAAAGGTGGGTCAGTAAAGCTAAACTGGCCCAAACCCTGAATTCTCCACTGCCTGACCCTCTGTGCTGGTGTTCTGTCATTTAACTCTTGCACATGCACTGGCATTTAACCCTTACACATTTATTGTCATTTCACTCTTAGCCAGGTATTGTTATTTAATTTACCCATGCATTGTTATTTAATTTACCCATGTTCTGTCATTTAACTCTTAACACATGCACTGGTATTTAACCCTTACACATTTATTGTCATTTCACTCTTAGCCAGGTGTTGTTAAATTTAATTTACCCATGTATTGCTATTTAACTCTTACCCAGGTATTGTTATTTAATTTACCCATGTATTGTTATTTAACTCTTACACACCCATTGTTATTTACCTCTTACCCATGTATTGTTTTTTAATTTACCATGTATTGCTATTTAACTCTTACACACCCATTGTTATTTAATTTACCCATGTATTGCTATTTAACTCTTACCCAGGTATTGTTATTTAATTTACCCAGGTATTGTTATTTAATTCTCACACGTGCATTGTTATCTAACTCTTACCTATGCATTGTTATTTAATTTACCCATGTATTATTTAATTTACCCATGCATGGTTACTTAATTCTCACACGTGTATTGTTATTTAACTCTTACCTATGCATTGTTATTTAATTTACCCAGGCATTGTTATTTAATTTACCCATGCATTGTTATTTAATTTACCCATGCATTGTTACTTAATTCTCACACGTGTATTGTTATTTTTCTCTTACCCATGCATTGTTATTTAATTTACCAGTGTATTGTTATTTTTCTCTTACCCATGCATTGTTATTTAACTCTCACACTGTATTTCATTTACCCAGGCATTGTTATTTAACTCTTGCACAATCCCAGGGGGAGAGGTTACATTTGAGGTTTAACCTGCCAAACAGCACGGGTGAATGGAGCTGCTGTGTTTTCTTTACCTTGTGCTAATCCCATCAGAAGTTGCAAAGGTCCTGGGGGGAGAAAAGCAGAGCCAAGTGACCACTTTGGGTTTGTGAGCAGCATCAGCTCTGCTCTGCTGGGCAGGACCCCCTGCTCAGGGTGAGCTGGGCACGAGCAGCACCGTGCTTGGTGACCCCGTTAAACAGAATAGTTTGGAGTTCTGCTCTTAAGTGGAACATAAATTTTGGGTTCTGCATAAAACAGGCTCCAGGTTTTGCTGCAGTTCAGTAGCTCAGTGCCTCCATTTGCTGCCTAATGAAGGTCCCAGGATGAGAAACCAAAGCTCTGAGCTGGCACTGCCTCACCTGGTGGGGTTTGTGCCCACGAGACACAAAGGGGAGTGAACAAAACCCCTGGAGGATGAGCAGGAGTCTGGAAAGGCAGGACACGGAGTATTTAAGGAGTGTTTAAAGAGTGTTTAAAGAGTGTTTAAAGAGTGTTTAAAGAGGGTGAACCCTGTAAGAGCCTGTGAAGGGAAGAGGAGCTGCTGTTGATAAAAGGAGAGGATCAGCCAAGTGCTCCAGTGATCTCCAGCACAGGGATGGAGCAGCAATTCCTCTTACCCCAACGACCTCATTAATCAGCTCTCATTCTGTGATGTTGCCTGGTGGTGGAAGCTGTCTCTGGATATTCTTTATTGCTCTGCTGCTCCCCACTAATCAGTGGAAATGAACCACCAGAAACTTGCACAGTCTCCTGCTAATGTGATAAGTGAGGAGCTCTGAGAAATCAGAATTTGGCAGCGTGAGGCAGGGCTCAGTGACAGCTCGTGACTCCAGGGGATCACACAGCAGCTCTTCTTCCCCTGCAGCTCCATGGGTCCCCTAAAACGTCCTGGTTTATTCCAGCACAGGTTTGGTAGGGACAGGTTTGTTAGGGATGGGTTTGAAGGATGGGTTGGTTAGGGATGGGTTGGTCAGGGATGGGTTGGTTAGGGATGGCTTGTTAGGGATGGGTTTGTCAGGGATGGGTTTGTCAGGGATGGGTTTGTCAGGGATGGGTTTGTCAGGGATGGGTTTGTCAGGGATGGGTTTGTCAGGGAGGGGTTTGATAGGGAGGGGTTTGATAGGGAGGGGTTTGGTAGGGATGGGTTTGTCAGGGATGGGTTTGTCAGGGATGGGTTGTTAGGGATGGGTTTGTTAGGGATGGGTTTGAAGGATGGGTTTGTTAGGGATGGGTTTGTCAGGGATGGGTTTGTCAGGGATGGGTTTGTCAGGGATGGGTTTGTCAGGGATGGGTTGTTAGGGATGGGTTTGTCAGGGATGGGTTGTTAGGGATGGGTTTGTTAGGGATGGGTTTGAAGGATGGGTTGGTTAGGGATGGGTTGGTTAGGGATGGGTTTGTTAGGGAGGGGTTGGTTAGGGAGGGGTTGGTTAGGGAGGGGTTGGTTAGGGAGGGGTTGGTTAGGGAGGGGTTGGTTAGGGATGGGTTTGTCAGGGATGGGTTTGTCAGGGATGGGTTTGTCAGGGATGGGTTTGTTAGGGATGGGTTTGTTAGGGATGGGTTTGTTAGGGATGAGTTTGTTAGGGATGAGTTTGTTAGGGACGAGTTTGTTAGGGATCAGTGAGAGAGCTCTGCTGCCCAAATCAGCTTTTCCCTGGCTGGCCCTGCCCTCAGGATGTCCTTTGAGATGCCCCCAGCACTGTCTGGGCTCGGGGAGGGGAGTGCTGGGCACAGCTGGTGCCCAAACTCACCTTTGGACCTGTGATTTTACCGAAAGGAAATTCAGCAGGATCTGGAGGGAGAGGGGAGGTCCCTGGGGATGATGGCCCACATCTCCTCCCTCTCCACCTCTTTCCAGGAAGGAGATGTGACAGATCCCAGACTGAGAACCTTTCCCTGGGGAAGCCTCCTCTGCTGTCAGTGCTTTCCAAGCCCTCCCTTGCTCTAGAAATGAGCTCTGAACCTTCCCCCACTCGTGGGATTTAAGCCATGGTTGTGCCAGGCTGCTCAGCCTGGAGTCCAGCCACAGCCCCAGGGAAAACCTGCCGGGCTTTTGCCCTTTTTTTGCCCTTTTCCTGTGCAATCTGCACCAGCTGAGCTGCCTGAGGGTGGTTTGCCTCTCTCAAGTGGCTCTGTCTGGCCGGAGCCTGGAGATTTCCACTGGATCCGGCCCCTCCCGGGGCTCGCAGAGCCTCGAGAGGCGCTCAGAGCCCCGGCTGATCTGTGCCATCAGCAGAGATCGGCACCTCTGATCCCTCGGGCCGGGATTTCACCCCGAGATGGGGCTGGGAGCGCTGAACAATAGCTGCGGGCTGGGCTTAATGCAGCTCAGCCCGCGAGGGTGGAAAATCACAGATAAACTTCTCATACTGGCAAGAACAACTGATCTCCTGGCTGATCCCAGGAGATTTCCTTAGTTACAAATAAGAGTTTATGGCAAGCTGTTCCCTTGCCACCTGTTAGCTGCATTTAAACAATTTGTTTTTCTTGTTGTGGTGGGGTTTTTTTGTGGTTTTTGTTTGTTAATCTGGAAGATGATCTGTCAGAGGAAAAACAATGCAAACATTGTTGTCTCGGTTCCAGCTGAGATTTGGAAAGTGGTTCTACCTGTTCTGGGTGCCAGAAGCAATGGAATTCCCTCAATAAAAAAGGAATTTAGGATACCAAAGGCTCACCTGCCAAGGAAAAGCTCTGCTTTAAATATTGTCTTGGAGCAATGGGGAGCCCTGAAGCGCAGTCCTTGCTCTACCAGTGATGCCAAACCAGAGCTTTTGGGTTTTTCTGCCCTCTGGGAACCAGACACACATTGATTTCAGCTTCCCAGGTGGTGTAATGGGGTTTTTCTGGGAAGGAGGCTGGAGGGGATGGTTTGATCCTGGAGGGCACAGCCTGATCTGTGCCAGCCACCACCCAGCCACAGGGCTCCTGCAGCTGGCCTGGTCACACAGCCGAGTGACAGCTCCCAGATGGTGACAAAATGAGCCCCAAGCCTCTGGTGGGGGAAGAAGTTGAGTGGCAGCTGCAGGCAGGGGAAGTGTCAGGAGTTATTTAAAATAAAAGCGCAGACAGAGCTGATGCTGCTGCATCCCCGTGCAAAGAAAACCAGCCTGGACATCCCAAATCACCCTGAAAAAGGAATTTGTGTGAAATCCATGCAGAGCTTGTAGTCACAGCTCGTTCTGCTGCTGGGAGTGCTTTTTGGACCAGGCCAGGATCACAGAATCACAGAATGACCAGGTTGGGAGAGACCTCCAAGGTCATCGAGTCCAACCCAGCCCCAAAACCTCACCTAAACCCTGGCACCCAGGGGCTGGGACTCCTGCCACACCCAGGCTTTGTTAAACACCCCCAGGGATGGGGACTCCACACCTCCCCGGGCAGCCATTCCAGAACTTTCTCACCCTTTCTGTAAAAAACCTTTCCTGCTCTCCAGGCTGCATTCCCCTTGGAGCAGCTGGAGGCTGTGAGCTCTGGGTCTGTCAGCCCTGGAGCCAGAGCCCAGCCCAGCTGGGCACAGCCACTCTCAGGAGCTGCAGAGGGTGCCCTGGCTGCAGCCCTGCTGGGCTGGCACAGCCTCTGTGCAGAGCAGGCAGCAGGAGAGGGGAGCAGCCCCTGCTGGGGGTCTGGGCCCTCCTGGGCACACAGAGCAGGGCTGATGCTGCCTCTGCAGCTCTGGGTGTGCAGCAGGATGGGGAAAGGTCTCAGGGCTCCCCAGGGCTGGGATCCCCTCGGCTCTGCTGGTCCTGGGCTGTTCCCTGGGAGCTCAGGGTGAGGCTGAAACCCCTGAATCCCTCACTCCAGAAGCCACCAGTGCTCATCAAACACAAAATCTGCCCTTGTTCTGCTCCCAGTGGGGTCCCTCAGCCCTGCTGCTCCTGGTTTGCCTTTCTCCTTTCTGATGTTTTCATTCTTTTGTCATTTTTGGGCAGCTGAACCTGAGGTCTCCTGCACAAACCTTTCTGGTGTCTGTCTGTGCTGCACAGAGCAGGTGCCAAGTGCTCCAAGAGCTCAAATTTTATATAAAAACTTCTTTTAGAGATCCAGGGTGGTATCCAAAGCTCACAGCCCCCTTCAGGGACTTCCACCCCGCCTCAGCTCTGTGCTTGACAAGAAAAAAGGGAAAAGTTTCACTTCTGTGGTTGAAACAAACACGGAGAAGCTGAGGCTTCTCATCTTCCCAGCTTTCCGGGAGGAGAAATCCTGGCAAAGGTATTTTTCAGAAAATATGTCAGTGACACACCCCCACGGAATTCCCATCCCCGTCCCCCTGGAATTCCCATCCCGTGCCCCCGGGGCTGTGCCGCCCATCCCGGGTGGGGCACACCCCTGGCTCCGGGGGCAGCTCCGGCTCCTGCCGCATCCCCCCGGCTCCCGAATCCCTCGGGGGCCGCTCCCCGCACAGCAATCCAGCTCACTTGGCGGAATCCGCCAGGGGAAGGAATGGAGCAGAGGCAGAACCGCCTCGGTGATGCTCGGCTTAGCTCGTTGCTACGCGACACCGTGCGGTAACCATGGCAACGCCCAGCAGCCGGGTACAGCCCTTTTCTGGGACAGAAATCGGGAATTGGGATCCTGGGGGCTTCTCACACCGCCCTGAGCATGGGCTCGGCAGCCCAGAGGTGTCCCGTGGGTTTGCTTCTGCAGCTACAACTGGTTTGGGTTTGTTTTGCAGTTATTCCTTTAAAAAAAAAAAAAAAAAAAAAAAAGTGGAATTTTCCTGACTGTCAGCGTTTGGATGAAGAAACCCTGGCCAGAAGAGCAATAAACCTGCAGGGGAGCCGGGCAGGCAGTGGTTACACGAGCCAGCAGATTTGTTCTGGCCTTTTCCTGGTGAAGAGAAGGGAGTGGTGTCCTTGTTCCTGCAGGGTCAAAGCCATTGGAGCTGCCACAAATAAACACCCCCTGCTCTGAGCAGCACCAGGTTCTTATTGTCCTCCTGGGGAATGGCCCCCAGGGCAAGGAAAAGTGGGAAATGGGGTGGGAATTCTCAGAATCTCTGCTGGTCAGGGTGACTCTGAGGTACTCACAGGTCTCTTTTCCCAGCCCTGCAGTTGGAGGAGTCTGAACTCTTCAGTTCTGGGTCTCAAGGTTGTTTATTGTATCTTATCTACAAAATTCTTTCTCTGGCCTGCCAAGGTC
The DNA here is from genome assembly GCF_027477595.1 of Haemorhous mexicanus. Lineage (NCBI taxonomy): Eukaryota > Metazoa > Chordata > Aves > Passeriformes > Fringillidae > Haemorhous > Haemorhous mexicanus. Next base: position 6,303,485 of record NC_082364.1, read on the forward strand.
TGTCCAGCAGGTCAGACAGAGGCACTCTGATGCCCTCAGGGCAGTGTTATCTCTTTATACTAAAACCCACCTGTACATTATTTACAGTAATTTCCCAGTACTCATCACCTGTGTCAGACAGTGAGCTTCTACCTCAAACCAATGCAAAAGTGTCACCAGCACAGCAGAAGATGGAGCCTAGGAAGGAGAAAGAAGGACAGGAAACACCCAAATTCCTCCATCTTGCCCCCTGAACCCCCATTCCAAAACCCCCAAAATTCTCCATTTACACCCAGTGACAAATTCACTGTCACTCTGCTAAAACTCTCCTGACTCCTAATTCTCCATACAAAGGTGGTGATTTGCTCCAGGGGTCGAAATCACAGGCACAGGGGTCCTGGGCTCTGTGCCAGGGTCCCTGAGCCCCCCGGGCCGGGGCTGGAGCCCCCCAGGACAGCCAGAGGGGTGTCCTGGCTCCTGACAGGAATGAGGGCAGAGCAGGGCTCTGGAGCTGGCACCCGGCGGGGAGCCACGGGTGGCTGTGCCAGCAGATCTGCCCCCCGTGCCTGCTCCCCAGCAAGGGGGGCTGGGGTGGCACAGGGAGGGGGCTGGGGTGACACAGGGTGGGGGGCTGAGGTGACACAGGGAGGGGGGTTGAGGTGACACAGGGAGGGGGGTTGAGGTGACACAAGGTGGAGGGCTGAGGTGACACAGGGAGGGGGACTGAGGTGACACAGGGAGGGGGCTGGGGTGACAGAGGGAGGGGGCTGAGGTGACAGGGTGGGGGGCTGAGGTGACACAGGGCAGGGGGCTGGGGTGACACAGGGAGGAGGGCTGAGGTGACACAAGGTGGAGGGCTGAGGTGACACAGGGAGGGGGCTGGGGTGACACAGGGAGGGGGCTGAGGTGACACAGGGAGGGGGCTGAGGTGACACAGGGAGGGGGGCTGGGGTGACACAGGGAGGGGGCTGAGGTGACACAGGGAGGGGGCTGAGGTGACACAGGGGGGCTGCAGGGACCAGCTGGAGCCGCTGCTGCAGAGCAGCTCGGGAAGGAGATTGAGAAGAGAAAGCGGCTTTGGAGAAGGAGGAGCACGGGAGGAGGAGGAGGCTCGGAGTAAATGACGATAAATGTTTGGGATTAAGCACGAAAGGCAGAAGGGGAGAGTAATCTGATCACTGCTGGGGTGGCTGTGTGTCCTTCTGGAGCGTTCCGGGGCTGCTGACGGGAGCCTGGTGCTGCCAGCTGTGCAGATGTGCCGGGACACGGCTGGAATAGGGACGGGGATCCCAAAACCTGCCAAAAACCGGGAGCAGGGGGACAGGGCTGCCTTAACCTCTCGGATCTGGGCTCGGGGCAGCTCGCAGATTTCACTCTGCTGTGCCTTCGAAGCCGTGGTGCAGGGCAGCTCCGGAGCCGAGAGCAGATCTGCCCTGCGGGGGAGAGCCAAAGCCTGGCGGGCTTTTGTATCATATCATTAATATAATATAATATAATATAATATAATATAATATAATATAATATAATATAATATAATATAATATAATATAATATAATATAATATAATATAATATAATATAATATAATATAATATAATATAATATAATATAATATTACATTATATTATATATATAATTATATATATATAATATATATAATATATTATATATATAATTATATATATAATATATAATATATAATGTATATAATTATATATATAATATATATTATATTATATTATATTACAATATATAATATAATATAATATAATATATTGTAATATAATATAATATTACATTATATTATATTATATTATATTATATTATATTATATTATATTATATTATATTATATTATTATTCAATACAATACAATACAATACAATGTAATATAATACAATATAATATAATACAATACAATGTAATATAATACAATATAATATAATATAATACAATACAATATAATATAATATAATATAATTCAATATAATACAATACAATACAATACAATGTAATATAATACAATATAATATAATATAGTATAATATAATATAATGTAATGTGATATAATATGATATAATATGATATGATATAATATGATATGATATAATATAATAACAAATGAGCCTTCTAAGAGCATGGAGTCAGATTCTCAATTCCTCCTCCATCCAGGGGACCCTGAAAACCCCACAGCTCAGGGGTGAGGATGGTGCACATCCCACAGAGAGGGGCAGTTCCTGTTTCTGGCGTTGGGTATCCTCCAAAAGTTCTCCCAAAGGGAAGCAGCCCCAGGAAGCACTGCAGCGGTGACAAAACCACTCCCACCACCACAACCAGAGCACTTCCAGCAGAGGGGAGCTGGCCCTGGTATTGAAATGATGGAATGATCTCTGAGTGGGGAGCTGAGTGCTGATTTCAGCTTTAGTGCTGCTTTTCTCCTCTCTTTTGTTTGGGATTCCAGGTTGGGAGGATGTTTGTGGGCTCTCCTCCATGGCCACATTGCACAGGGTCCTCCCCTGGGTGTTTGTGCCTCACCACCACTCCCTGTTAATTTGGGGTTTGTGCTGAATAAATAGTGCCTGGCTATTTGATTTTATTTTTTTCTTAAACACATTTGTGATGACAATAAATTAAATTGCTTTCTGATGTTTGACAAATATAATTTTCAGGCTGGGTATTTTTTTCTTTTTTTTTTTTTTTTTTTTTTACTGACAATGATTGCAAATAAAATTTAAAAATCCAACAACCCAACCAGTCATCAACTCCAGAAAGCAAGAAAGTGCATTTTATCAACAGAGTGAAATTAGATACCTGTCAAAATACATTTGTCCTGAAAATAACTATTCATACACTTCATTTTCCTGCACAAATAGATACTCATCTGCTCTCCTCTGCCTGTCATTTGGTGCTCTGAGCCAGCACTGGCTGTGGGAGGGAAATATTTAAAGCTGCTTCCACAGCAATGGGCAGGCTGGCTTTATAATTTCTGCCTCTGGCTTCCTTCAGTTCATTATGAACGGGGAGGGAAACATCTATTTAGAGTCAATCAAATCCAACTGTCTTCCCAAACACGAATTCCTGGCTGCAGCCCTGCCTGGGCTCTCTCAGAGGTGCAGCTCTGGGCTTTGGTGTCCCAGGCAGGGCAGAGTCCTTGGGGTGCCCAGGGAGATCCAAAGGGGGTTTGGGGCTCTGGGATGGGAGCATTTCCACAAGGGATGGGCACCCCCAAGTCTCTTGGTGGTGGTCAGAGATCCAGGGGGTTTGGGGCTCTGGGATGGGAGCATTAAAAGTCATTTCCACTAGGGATGGGCACTCCTGGTTCTCCTAGTGGGGGTCAGAGAGATCCGGGGGGGTTTGGGGCTCTGGAATGGGAGCATTTGAAGTCTTTTCCATAAGGAAAACTCTCCCCAAGTCTCCTAGTTGTGGTCACAGAGATCCAGGGGGTTTAGGGCTCAGGGATGGGAGCATTTGAAGTCCTGTCCACTAGGGATGGGCACTCCTGATTCTCCTAGGGGTGCCCAGGGAGATCCAGGGGATTTAGGGCTCAGGGATGGGAGCATTTGAAGTATTTTCCATAAGGAAAACTCTCCTCAAGTCTCCTAGTTGTGGTCACAGAGATCCAGTGGGGGTTTGGGGCTCAGGGATGGGAGCATTTGAAGTCCTTTCACAAGGGCTGGGCACTCCCATGTCACCTTGTGGTGGTCACAGAGATCCAAAGGGAGTTTAGGGCTCAGGGATGGGAGCATTAAAAGTCTTTTCCATAAGGAAAACTCTCCTCAAGTCTCCTAGTTGTGGTCACAGAGATCCAGGGAGCTTAGGGCTCAGGGATGGGAGCATTTGAAGCCCTGTCCACTAGGGATGGGCACTCCTGATTCTCCTAGGGGTGCCCAGGGAGATCCAGGGGGTTTGGGGCTCAGGGATGGGAGCATTTGAAGTCTTTTCCATAAGGAAAACTCTCCTCAAGTCTCCTAGTTGTGGTCACAGAGATCCAAAGGGGGTTTGGGGCTCAGGGATGGGAGCATTTGAAGCCCTGTCCACAAGGGCTGGATGCTCCCAGGTCTGTTCCACTGGATTTCTTCGGAGGGCTTTGGTGAAAAACCAAATTAATCAGGCCCAGGGTGGCAGGGAAGGTCAGGCATCCCCCCTCTGTGAGGATCCTGCTTCCTTAAAACAGCAGAGCTGTTTCCAGCTGAAAATTCCCACTGAAAGCAGCTGGAAGGTGCCTGAGCCAGAGCAGCTGGGCAGGGGGAGCTCTGAGGAGATGGTGGGGAGATATCAAAGGAAAAAGCTGTGGTGGTGTTTCTACCTAGATCAAAACCCCAAAAATACCACATGAAAAACAACTTTGCAGCACAACCTTGAGGCCAGTGGGATTTAGAATTGAATGTGGTTTGGATCCAGCCTTTATAAAGATAAAAATGGTTAAAAATCTCTTCCCTGCTGCTGAAATGTGGGAGCTTCCCTCTCTCCCTTACTTGGTATGGCAGAGGCAGCTCTGGCAGGCAGCTCCTGGAGGGAGGGGAGCAGAGCACTGGCAGGTTTGTCTGAAGTGTGTGGACTGGGTTTTAATTTGCCAGTCCCAGCCCTCCATGAGGAGCTGCTAATAAAATTCCCTCTCTTGTTCAGTCCTCCAGCAGGAGCAGAGCACATCTGAAAACGCTGTGGATGAAAGGACTGGCTTTGACCGAAGGAGGCAGCACGGATTTGAAAGACTGCAGAGCCAACAACGCTCATTAGCATCTGCCTTTCTTCTGGAAGGGCTCTGGGGGGATGTGAGCACGTTTAACACCGGGTGTATCAAAGGAAACCACTCGCAGCTCAGCACAGCACCCCTGGTGACAGAACACCTGTGGTGGCAAAGGCCCCGCTCTGCCCAGAGTACCCCAGCTTCTGCTCCTGCATCTCCCAACTTCCTCCTCCCAGCTGAGCTGGAATTCAGGCTCAGGTTTTCATCCTCTGACCTCGTTCCAGTTTCATTTCTTTGCTGCAAGGAGGTGCAAGGGGTGGATGAGGAGCTGGGGGAAGGGATGACCCCTAGCCCGGTGCACCCCTGATCCTCCCCCTGCTCTGGGGGCTCACCTGCCCAGGTGCCCTGTGTTGATGGGCTCCAGGCACCAGCAGGGACTGCTCCTCTGGCTGCATCCCCTCCCTTCTCCCCACAACAGCTCCATCCCTGAATTTGCTTTAAAATTAGCTGGGGGAAGCAGAGGTGGGGAGTGAATCCACGCCTGGCACAGCAGCCCAGCCCTGGCAGGGCTGTCCCCTGTCCCCTGTGTCCCTGCAGCTCGGACACACCCACACCAAATCTGCCAAGGTGAGCCCGGGTTAGCTCTGGACCTGGAGCTTCAAACCTGGGCAGCCCCAGAGGGTGGGAAATACCCCCAGCTCCAGAGGGGGCTGAGCCCCCCCACCCCTCTCTGGGGTGAGGAGAGGGGACAGGGCACCCCCAGCCCCAAATCCCACTGCTTCAGCCCCCCTTGCCCTGCAGGGGGGGAGCAGAGCAGCGAAAGCCTCGTTACACCTGCACTTTGGAGCTGAAATATCCTTTATCAGAAATTTATAACCCATTTAAAATGAATCCATTCAGGGCCCAGCGAGGGTCCTGGCTGAGGGAGGAGATCATTCCCCAGCTTTATTTGTGTAGTTTGATTGCTTTTATGCCAGGTTAGTCCAAAAGAGTCTGTGCCAATAAAATACTTTTTCTGCTTGTAAAACTCAGGAGGGTTTTATCTGAGGTGCTGAATGGTGCTGCCTTTTTAGCTTTCTGTGGGATCTGGGGGAGGCAGGAGAGAGGAGGGCTGCAGCCTCTCTTCCTCAGCATCCCAAACCATCCCTTGGCATCTGAACCATCCTTGAGCTGCTCACCTGGGTGTAGGGAGAGCTTGGACTCACTGATGGAAGGAAAACCCATCAAGGACTCATCAAAAATCCCCTCAGCTTTCCATCACAGGCATGTAATTGTTAGAAATTACACAAAGTTTAAACTTTTTAAATCTAACTTGAGTCATCAGCAGGGAATAAAGGAGATGCTAAACCCTGGGTGAGATTTGCTCTAATCTGAGGCTCCTTCTCAGCTCCTCAGCTCCAGGGATTGTTGGTTTGGACTGAAATTCCCTGGTTTTTCCTCACACTGATCCATTTCACTGCCCAGCTGGATGAGGCCCTGGTTTTGATGCCCATTGAAAGGTGCCAAGCAGCACCAGTGGGCTCTTGTCCTTGTTAAGCAAAGAAGAGAACCAAGTGGAAGAGGAAGAACCCCCCACTCCAAGCCCCCCAGGGCAGTTTTAGTCTTGGTTTTCTGTGCTAAGCTGTCTCCAGGCTGAGTTTAGTGCTGGTGTAGTGATGGTGGGGTCATAACAGCAGCTCTGGTTCGACTGGAGTGTGATTCCTGCTGCAAAAATGCCATTATTGTGGAATTTCCAGTGACTGGGGAAACGCTGGATAATCCTCTGCAGAGTGGAGTATGGCAAGAGGCAGCAGAGGTGATGCTGCTGCTTCATTTTGTGACCCACACCTGCCAGGTTCTGCTGCAACACCCAGGAATGGGGCTGGAAACTCACATTTTTGGGGAAAACATCGGGGAAAACACTCCCCTGGGGATTTCACCCGGCAGGGAATGTCCTGCTCGTGCATTTTCTGCCCCGGGAAAAGAGCTCAGAGGAAGAATCCTCCGGAGATGGAGGCCGTGGGTGTGTGAGCAGCACGGGAGCTGCCGGGAGAAGGGGTTGCAGGGAATTTGGGATTTGCTGTCCCGGCAGGGGCTCCGTCACTGCTCAGCCTTCATGGCAGCGTTTGCTGCGCACGCAGAGGGAAAGAAGGGGATCAAATCCGAGCTGTCCCCTTCCTCGGGGACACGGGGACAAGGACAGGACAGCGGAACCCGAGAGCGCCCTTCGTGCGCCCCCGTGGAGAGAAGAAAGGGAATTCCGCGGGGGAAGAGCGGCCGGAGGGAGACAGAGGCAGGGAAAGGAGCGGGAGCGGCGGCGTTATCTGTGACAGCGACACGGTGTCACCTGGCAGCGACACGGTGTCACCTGGCAGCGACACCGCGACAACACGGCGGGAGCGGCGGCTGCAGCGCCTGCTGATAAGGGAGAGCGGCACCGGGGTGGAGGAATGAATCCAGGGAAAGGGAGCGGGGGAGAGGAGAGCATCGGGATGGAGGAGTGAATCCGGGGAAATGGAATTAGGGACAGCGGTGGCACCGGGATGGAGAAGTGAATCCAGGGAAATTAGGGAAAACAGCGACATCGGGATGGAGGAATGAACCCAGGGAAATGGAAATAGGGAGAGCAGCGACACTGGGATGGAGGAATGAACCCGGGGAAATGGAATCGGGGACAGCAATGGCACCGGGATGGAGAAGTGAACCCAGGGAAATGGAATTAGGGACAGGAGTGGCACCGGGATGGAGGAATGAACCCAGGGAAATGGAAATAGGGAGAGGAGCGACACTGGGATGGAGGAACGAACCCGGGGAAATGGAATCAGGGACAGCAATGGCACCGGGATGGAGGAATGAACCCAGGGAAATGGAATTAGGGAGAGGAGTGGCACCGGGATGGAGGAGTGAACCCAGGGAAATTAGGGAGAGCAGCGACACCGGGATGGAGGAACGAACCCGGGGAAATGGAATCAGGGACAGCAATGGCACCAGGATGGAGAAGTGAACCCAGGGAAATGGAAATAGGGAGAGGAGCACATTGGGGTGGAGGAATGAACCCAGGGAAATTAGGGAGAGCAGCGACACCAGGATAGAGGAATGAATCCAGGGACATGAGGGAGAGCAGCACACGGAGATGGAGGAATGAACCCGGGGAAATGGAATTAGGGAGAGGAGTGGCACCGGGATGGAGAAATGAACCCAGGGAATGAAATTAGGGAGAGGAGTGGCACCGGGATGGAGAAATGAACCCAGGGAATGAAATTAGGGACAGGAGTGGCACCGGGATGGAGAAGTGAACCCAGGGAATGAAATTAGGGACAGGAGTGGCACCAGGATGGAGAAATGAACCCAGGGAATGAAATTAGGGACAGGAGTGGCACCGGGATGGAGAAGTGAACCCAGGGAATGGAATTAGGGAGAGGAGTGGCACCGGGATGGAGAAATGAACCCAGGGAAAAGGGGATGAGCACTTGTGGAGGATGGGCTGCTGGGAAGGGATGGGAAGGCTCTGGGCACTGGAATTCCCCATTTCTGTGATTTCTTTTGTGGCTTGCACCTCACAGGGGGTGCTTCCCCTGGAGAGGCCAAAGCTGAAAGCAGCTCGTGGAGACAAAAGGGATAAATTGCCTCTGGCCACCTGTTTTATTTAGGGTTTTCTACCCTTCCTAAATTGCTTTTGCCCCCTGATTAAAATCCTCAGGCACCTTCGATGGAGTCAATTGATCAGGGTCTGAGGCGTTCATGGCACTGAGCACCTGGCACTGCTCGGGGGGACGGGATCTGCTGCCTTCCCAAATGTGCAAGAATTTCTGAATCCTCCCTTTTTCCCATTCCAGGCACTTGGTTTCCTGCTAACTCCTGGATTCACTGTAATCTGGATGATTAAAGAAAAATTCATAGAGAAGACAATGGGAGTGAAAGTTAAGATATAATGAGCTCCAGCACTGCTTTTTTTGTTGTTGTTTTGCAAACCAGCCCATGCTCCCTGCAAAGAACCCAGGGAAGTGCAGCTGGTGTAATGAGCTGCAATCTTTAACCACGGAGAGCAGGCAGCCACAAAGCAAAACCTAAAAAACCACAACTTATTTTCACTACCTCCAACTTGGAATTGTGAAATAAAAGCATGAGGGTGATGAAAATATTCAAGCAAGCCCCAACAGGGAAACAGGGAGAAGCTGTTGATAGGGGGAACTTGTGTTTTACTACAAAATAAATCAGGATTTGGGTTGGCATTGACCTGGCTGCTCGGGGATCTCCAGGAGGATGGAATTCCAGAGGGGGAATGTGTGCTTTGCTTTGGAGCTGTCCCAGGGAAAAATTCCCCTTGGATACGGATGTGAACAGAGAGGGAAATGAGCCTGAGGAGATCTGCAGTCCCCGTGCAGTGCCAGCTTTGCAGGCACTGATAATCAGGGGAAATTCAGTGTACAGAGAGAGCAGCTCCCCTCCAAAGGTGTTTAGGGAAGCAGTGACATTTCCCGGGCTCCGTGGTGCCAGCAGAGCCATTAAAAGTTGTTTATCACACAGGCTCATCCCTGTTCTGGGGATTTGGGGCAGCCACTCGGTGTCCACAACAATTTCATGTCCAGGTGCTGAGTTCCCCTCGTGGTCTGGTCTTGATTTGCCTGGGTTGGTTGAGTGTCTTGTGATGGATCTGAGGGAAATGACCAGGGTTGAGCTGATGGAATTTTAGAGAATTCCCAACTAGATTAGAAAAAATTCATGCCTGGACTGCATCAGCCTTACTCATTTATGTTGGAAGTCAAGTGAAATCACTGAAAATAAATGTTATTTATTACTGTATTAAAATCTTGCAATCTTGCATCGTTTCCTGCCCTGTTCTCATTTTCTCCTGCAGGTGAGTGGAGGCCACAGGTAAATTCTGACACTTTAGGGAGCACAGTGAATCCCTTAACACAGCTTTGGGAGCTAAAATAATGCAATAAATGCACACTTGTAATGCCCGGGAGTGAGAGCGAGGGCAAGCCAGCCTGCAGTGTGTAAAACTCATTTTTTCCAACGATGAAAATAATCACTGTAATCAATCTCCCCCTTGCCAAAGCAGGAGGATCCTTGTAAAACCAACTGTGAGAAGTGGGTGCAGAAGCAGTGGATAAACATTGCTGGGATGGCTGAGGATGAGGATGAGCAATGGCAATTATCCCCACGTTCAGAGGTGTTTCTAGTGGCTGTGTCACGCATGAGGTGTGCAGGAACAGCTTCTGATGGGATTGTGGGAGGGAATCCTTCCCTGGGGGTGGCCAGGGGCTGGGCTGGAATTGCCAGAGCAGCTGTGGCTGCCCCTGGGTCCCTGGCAGTGCCCAGGGCTGGAGCAGCCTGGGACAGTGGAAGATGTCACCCGTGGCAGGGGTGGCACTGGGTGGGATTTAGGGTCCCTCCATCCCAAACCATCCCAGGACTCTGTGTCTGGAGCAGAGGAGCAGAGCCCTGTGCTCTGAGCAAGGAGGGTGGCCATGGGGCACGTGGCTCACCCTGATGTCCCCAAAGCCATCTGGGCTCTCGGGGTGGCACTTGGGGAGCACTCAATCAGATGGGCTCCGTGGCAGATTTGAGAAGAACAGGAATAAATTCCCTCCATCCAGAGAGAAGATCCAAACCCATCAAATGTGCCAGCTGTGGCCATCCCGGGGCAAACCAGAGGGGAAAGGGGCAGAGAGGGAACACCCCAGGCTGGTCCCCTCAGTGTGACACCGCGGGGCTGGGCTGGTGGCAGCAGGAGCAGGGGGGGACAGTCCCTGCCTGGGGCCAGGCTGAGCTCGGGGCCAGGCTGAGCTCGGGGTCAGTCCCTGCTCGGGGTCAGTCCCTGCTCGGGGTCAGTCCCTGCCCGGGGTCAGTCCCTGCCTGGGGCCAGGCTGAGATCGGGGACAGTCCCTGCCCGGGGCCAGACTGAGCTCGGGGTCAGTCCCTGCCCGGGGCCAGTCCCTGCTCGGGGTCAGTCCCTACTCGGGGCCAGTCCCTGCTCGGGGTCAGTCCCTGCTCGGGGTCAGTCCCTGCCCGGGGTCAGTCCCTACTCGGGGCCAGTCCCTGCTTGGGGTCAGTCCCTGCCCGGGGTCAGTCCCTGCCCGGGGTCAGTCCCTGCTCGGGGCCAGTCCCTGCTCGGGGTCAGTCCCTGCCCGGGGTCAGTCCCTGCTCGGGGTCAGTCCCTGCCCGGGGTCAGTCCCTGCTCGGGGTCAGTCCCTGCTCGGGGTCAGTCCCTGCCCGGGGTCAGTCCCTGCCCGGGGCCAGGCTGAGCTCGCTGCCCGCCCTGTTCCCACCCCAAATTAGCGGTGAAATGAGGGAAGGCGATGCTGACCACCGAGGCTCAGCTCAGCCCTGCTGTCCCTGCCCTGCTCCAGGGGCTGTGACAAAAACCCTGGGGATTTATGACCCCGTGGATCCTGAAAACCAAGCCGGGAAGAGACAGAAAAAACCCACTGACTTTTCCCCACCTTTTTTCCTTTCTTTTATTAGCCTCTAAATAATTAACAGGCGGATGGCAGCCCCGGAGCAGATGAAATAAATCCATGGGTTGCCATTGCCAGTTCCCTAGCAACGAGCCAAAGCAGGGCAAGGCGCTGGGCCCGAGCACAAGGAGATGCTCGAGCAGTTAATATTCCTCAGCCACGGTGCAAAGAGCAGCCCTGCTGCAGGGATGGGCGTGGGGAGGGAGGGAACCCCGGCAGTCCCAAAAAAAGGGGCGCAGAGGGAATGTCTGCCAGTGGGGAATGGGAAAATGAGGATTTTGGTGTGGAAGATACGGATTTGGTGGTGGTTCCATGCATCCTGCCCAGCTGAAGGACTTTGTGCAGTTTAAACCAAGCTCAAAAATCAGATTTCTTCAGCTGGCTGCGGGTGCCACACGCGGCTGGGCTGGGGATTGAGCTGTTCCACGCTGTGGCAGCAAATAAATGAAGTTTTGGGGACGTGTTTTTGAGCAGCCTGGGGTGGATGGAGAACTTTGGCTGCGGAGAACACAGCTGGGCTGGGGGAGGAGGGTGAGGCAGCACAGAACCAAACCCTGGCTGCTTAAAACAGCAAAATTCAGAGAAATCACCACCTGTGTGGTGAGCAGGGACAAACTGTGACAGCAGCAAGAAAAGGGGAATGATTGTCCGAGTGGGACAGGAATGCCAGGGAAGGAAGGGCTCTGTGTCCCCAAAATTCCACATGTGCTCATCCAAAGTTGTTTTGGACAACTTGAATTATCCAAGGATTATCCAATTATTATCTTTCTTGCAGGGAAAGCTCCCCCTTCTCCTGCTCTGGGATTTTTCTTCACCAGAATGAGGAAATTGAGGTGTAGCAATGTTAAGAACCAACCAAAGAACCCCTCAAGAATGTGCTTGGAGCTCTTGGGTTTCCAACAATTTTTTTGTGGATGAGAAAAACGTCAGATTTCCTCCCGATGCAATGAATTCTCTGCCAGGAGACCAGGTTAAAACAGACTTAATTGACCCCTGACTCATTAATTGTTTAAGGGGGAAGATTGCGACAGCTCCAGAATATTTAATTAACCGCTGAAAATTCGGCAGCGAGTTAATTACCACGTAACATTTGCCTCTCTAACAAACATTTCTTGAGACGGGGTAAGCAAGGCAACAATAATTGTAACAATTAATTAGAAATTAAACTGATAATGGCTACAGCTGCTCACAATTAGCGGCTAATTATGTCAAGCACTTGAACCGTTCGGAAGAGGACTGGAGGCGAGGGATAAATTAAGGGCCCCACCCTGCCTGGAATTCGATACTACCGAGTTTTTTGGGAAGAAAGAAATTCAGCTGGGTTCCAGTGGAGGCTGGAAATTCTGAATTAGCAAAGACTGGGACAAGAGCCATTAAAAAACCTCCCTGTTTATCAATAATTATCCACGTTTAGAAGATTTTAAGGTTTCAAGTTTTAGAGCACCATGAATATTAGTGCTGTAGGTGGACATTTGTGATTGCTGCTGCCACGGGAGGGATGTGCAGACCCTGCCTTGTCCTGCTCCATCCTCACCCCAGTCTGAGGCAGTGAAAATCCCAGGGATGTTGAACCACAGCGTTTAACATCTTCTCAAGCTCCTCCTCAGCTGCCTTTTCCCATGTAAATCACTCCTGGTGTTAAATACCTGCGGTTTGTGCCTTCCCACCCACATTTCCCCTCCTCCCTGTGCCTCAGGGGCTGAGTTTGCCCAAGGCTTTCCCCAGGTGCCCGTTCTGGGCTGGAGGATGGAGCCAGCCTGGCTGCAGGGCTTGACCCAGTGAGGAAAGGCAGGAGGGTGGGCAGGGAATGTGTGTCACGCTGGCTGCTGGGCTGCAGCTCGGGTAAAAGTCCATTTTAGCCTGGATTTTGTGGCAAGAACCCATTCCCTGGCTGCACCAGTGCTCCTTGCAGCAGTGCTTCATTGCCTTTGCTTGTTTTATATAATTAGAATAGAATGGAATAGAACAGAATGTGGAGAATAATAATATAATGTGGAAAATAATAATATAATATAATTAATATAATATAATCCCTACACCTTCTGAAAAGGTGTTAGAGATTATTATATTATATTTTATTTTATTTTATTTTATTTTATTTTATTATATTTTATTATATTTTATTATATTTTATTATATTTTATTATATTTTATTATATTTTATTATATTTTATTATATTATATTTATTATACTATATTTATTATACTATATTTATTATATTATATTTATTATATTATATTTATTATATTATATTTATTATATTATATTTATTATATTATTTTTTTATTCTGCACAAAGCTCATGCACCACCTTAGGGAAGCCATTTTGCTGGTGTTGGGTTCCACAGAGGTGCCTGGTGAATTCAGCTTTTTATTTTCAGTCAGAGAAGCCACACGTGGCTCCTGCTGCAGTTCAGGAGATGGATCCATCAGCAGGCAGACAGGTGGGAGAGGGGAACGTGGAGATGTTTTCCCCATGTGCAGAGGCAATCAGCAGGAGGATATTCTGGGATGTGCTTGAAGGACGATAAATCCAAACTAAAAACTCTGTGTGGCTGTGAAATAGGCCTGGGGAAAAACAACCCAAATGAAATTAAAGCCCTTCAGGTGTTTGAGCAGTGCTGAATGAGCTGGAGAGGCTGCAGGGGCTGTCCCCTCTGCAGGGATGTCAAACCTGAGCTGAGGCACCTCCAGGCAGGAGGAGATGGAGTCTGCAGGGTGCTGCTGCTGGCTCCAGCAGGTCTGGGCTCTGCAGCACCAGGAGAGAAATCCACCCATTCACCTGCCCCGGTGCAGCCAGGCAGGAGGAGCAGGGAGGGGACAGCATGGGGACACTCCTCTCTTCAGCAGTGCCCTGGGTTTGATGGGGTGGGCAGGATAAGCCGAGCCCTGGGCACTCCCTGGGCACTGCTCCTGCTGGGAACGGTCCTTGGGCAGCACCCAGGGAGGTTTCACACCCACAGGAGCCACCTCACCTGCAGAGCAGCCAGCACAGAGCAGGGCCAGCAGCCTCCACCCCCTCTGGGTGCTCTCAGCCAAGGGAGACGAGCTGGGAGGTGGGGAAGGGACAAAAGCAGCTTGGGACCATCCCGAGGGGCTGGGCTGGGGCTCAAAATGAGAGTGGGCAGCTGGTCAGTCAATGGCAGCTAGAGGACACCTGGGATAACAGCTAAAATCAAGTCTCATGCCTGTTTCAAGGGGATAGAGGGGTCTAAAGGCTCATTAGAGCAGTGATAGCCAGAAAAGGGCCAGGAGAACCCTCTCCCAGCTGGTCGGGGGGTTGGGGAGGGGGTGAGGCTGCTCCAGGGAGTGGAAACGTTTCCTTTGCTGTCCCACCTGACATTCCCAGTCCTTGTGCAAGGAGGAATCCCTGGCTGTGCCCTGGCTCCTCTGCCAGGGATAGCAGAGCCCATTTCAGGCTCTGGGACCCCCGAGAGCAGGGGCTGCTCCCCTCCAGGCTGCTCCAAGCTCTGCTCCCTCACCCTCCGGCCAAGGCAGGAAATCCTTGCCCCCACAGCTCCCCTCAGACTGTAGCAACCACAAAAATCAAAATAAAACCTGCATAAAACCCCAACCCAAACATTTCTAACCTCTTAATTTTGCTGGCACAGCACAAGGCAGGTGCCTGGATGCATCCCACTCCCTGTTTTCCATTCCAAGTGCTTTGCAGTGCTGGTGTTTAAAGGAAACTTCTCCCACAGCAGGTTCCCATCCCCAGAAAGCTCCGTGCTGCACAGAGCCCATCACTGCAGGAATTTCTCCTCCTGCCCACTCTCTCCATTTGGTGCAGTTTATAGAATTTTAGGAGTTTTGGGAGCCCCAGTGAGTGCTCTGTGTTGCCCCCTTCAAATCAAGGCTCCCATCAGCATCTGCTGGGGTCTCTTCAGGTGAGGTGGATCCTCTGTGTGTGTAAAACTTCCCTCTTCCTCCTCTGCTCCCTCGCTGCTGCTGGCAAACACAACATCTGAGCCTTGCTCCGTTGGTCTTTATGTGGATACGAGCAGGCAGGGATTTTCTCTGCAATCAAAATCATCAGCAGAGCCATGAAATGGGTTTGGCTGCCTGGCTCGGGCTGCACGCGTCCAAACAGCAAAATCTGTAACCCAGAGGTGAACGTGCAGTAAAACAAAATATAAAAAATAGCAGCAGGAGTTTGCTTCAAGTGATTTTCTCTGCTCCTGAGGCTGGCAGTGCATTTAAGGAGGTTTGTGGCCTTGTGCTTAATATTTCCTCGATGAATGTGGGTCAGGGATGGATTGCTGTAGGAGTTTTAGTGCAGGGGAAAATGTTTGTGGAGCAGGAGCTCAGGGGGGCTGAGCAGTGGGAGCCTGCACTGGTTGTACTGGGATGGCTTTTCCTGGGGACAATCTGTGTGATTTCTGTCCTGGAGCAGTGGCTGTGCTCACAGGGAGCAGTTCCTCCCTCTGAGGATTCCTCACCCCTGATGCTCAGTTTGGGTTCCTGGAGCCTCTTCCAGGCATGGATTCATGGATTTGTGCCCCAGAGCCCACGCTGATGCACCAGGGCTTCTCTCCTTTAAAGCCAGGGATGTTTGCAATTATCCTAAGTGTGAACACATGCCTCCAGCCCTGTGGGAAGAAAGCCCTGGCTCCTAATGAGATTTATTCCCCCAAGCCTGAAATAAATGGAACATGGCAGCAGGAGCTTTTCTGTCTGCAGCAGTGCAGCCAGGCTGTGAATGTTCCTCCAGTGATCTAATCCTTTTGTGCTCCTCACCAGGCAGAGGCACTTCCAAGGGATTCCCTTTTAAGGCTCCTTTTCCACCCAAATTCCTCTCGTGTGCAGTCACTGGGGGGCTCTGAGTGAGGTTGGGGTGGTTCCCCCTCAGCAGCAGGGGGAGGGTGGGTCAGGAGGGAGCCTGGAGGCCTGAGCCCAGAGAGGAGCTGCACAAAGGACACTCTGGGCTGAGCCCTGATGGGTTTTTAACCTTGCCCACGAGCTGTGGGAATGCTCTGGACAGGCAGCAGTGCTGCTCTCTCCCTGCTGACACTCACTCACACTCATCCTCATCTCAAGGAAACAAAGGAAACCCCAAATTCTCCTGTCTCCAACCAAAACCAACACACAAAACCCAGACCCCACAGCTCCAGCACAATCCCCTGGCTGCACTCGGGCTCCTCTGTGCTCAGGGGACCCCCCAGCTCTGCCTGGGGTCCCTTGGCTGAGGTTTCCTAAAAATGAGGCCCCTTCCCATGGGTTTCCTCATCCTGAACTTGCTGTGCTCTGGCAGAATTCCCATCCCACAGCCCCTGCTTTCCCTGGGTGCCATGTAAGGAATTAACAGAACTTGAGAGGGAAAAAACCCCACTGGTGGCAAACTTGATGGTGCTTCAAATGGTAAAGTCAGCTTGGGTGTGTTGGTTTTGGTTGGAGACAGGAGAATTTGAGGTTTCCTTGAGATGTGGATCAGGGTTCCAGAGAGCTCAGATGAGTTGGGATGAGCTGATCTGCTGCTCTGGGAGATGGCACTGGTGATGATGATGATGATGATGATGATTATTGATGGCTATTGCACCTTTTTAATGCAGGAGCAACCCTGATGCCCCAAGTGTTCTACTGAAACAAAATCCAGAATTTGAAGTCAATCCTCACAAATCCTGCCAGGTCTCTCTGCCTGCTGCTCTGGCTTTTCCATCTCCATACTCCAGGCTGGAGGATGCTCACAGTGCATTAATCCTGCTCAGTTTTCCCCTTGCTGCCTCTACCTTGAGCTTGCAGGGGCTGCAGAGACTGAAACCCCAAATATTTTGTCCCTTTGGTGGCCCCAGGGTTGTTCCCAGCAGTTTTCTGACCTGGCTGCCAGGGCTCTGCTTGGTGAGCACCAAAGATCAGCCCCTGGCTCCCTGCCCCTTTAATGTCAATTTTATTGGGATTATTGGTTGATTATTGATAAATTAGTCCCACCTGTAATTACTGGGAGGAAAAGCTTTCATCTGGCAGCAGGGCCTGTGGGCTCACTCTCTCTGGGCATGGATCAGCTCAGCAGGTGGAATTTCAACAGCAGCCCTGGCACTCGTTCCCTGACTCAGCTCCCATCTCCAGGATGAGCCTGGGGGGAGCCTGAGCAGCCCTTCCTGCCCTTCCCGCCCTTCCCATCCCCGGGGCTCCCCTGCCTGCCTCTCACATGGAGTGAGGAGGGAAATCACAACGGAGCTGGGATTTCAGCCCTCTCTCCTGGAAGGAAGATTTCTCCCCCCAACAAATGCTGGAGGCTCCGAGTGAGCATTGCCTGCAGCATGTGGGAAACAATGGCTGGGAGAGCCAGGCTGCAGGGCAGGGAGGGGGTGCTGGCAAGAGGCATTTTGGGGATGTTCAGGGATGAAAACAGGCTGATGCATGAAAATGGAATTTTTGGTAGGATTATTTTCCTGTATAACTTCTTAAAATGATCATCAGAAAATCTCAGTCTTGGAGAATGTCACTGGGACTAAAGCTTAGATTTTCACTTCCCAGGGTTTGAAAATGGAACCATTTCAGCCCCTTCTCTGCACGTGCTGTGGGCTGTGAAAGCCTCCAGGTTTCCCAGCCATTTTCTGAGGAAAAGGGCTGGAAAAATTCATTTGATGTTGTTTCTCTGGAGCCAGAAATGGCTTTATCCTGGGTCCCATCATGCCAGGCCATTTCTATTCAACCCTACAAGTGAAGGAGCTGATAGAAACCTCCCCCCACATCAACAACGTGCCCTTATCTTAATGGGAAAGGACCTTTGGGGTTAAAAAGGACTGGAGGGGGTCAGAAGAGGGAATCTCTTCCAGAGAAACGAGGCAGCACTGCTGCTGACAGCACAGGATTGATTTTTACAAGTAGGGCACTTCAACATCTCCACTTTCAAACAAATATTCAGGGGGTCACAGATAAGCTCAGCAGCCCCCACTGTCTGGGACACTGGAAAGCCCACCAGGTAGGAAGGGTTTGGGCAGGAAATGTTTAAAAAAGAGGTTCCTGAATTTAAATTTTCAGACAGATTTTTTTTTTCTTCTTTCTCCTGGGAGCAGGAGGGAGCTTTGGTGGCAGAGCTGAGGACAAAACAAGCAGGAAAGTGTGAGGAATTAAACACCTTGACAGAGCTCCTGTCTCTCCCAGCTGCAGATTTTGGTGCTTTTCTCAGCTTTTGCAGCCCCTGTGGGTGGGGACAAGTGAAGCTCACTTGGATCTGAGGGACTGGGGTTGGACCTGGAGATTCCTCATGTTTGACTCTTACCCTGCCTATTTCTTTGTGGTTGCCTCCCCCTTACAAACCTGCCTGGCTGCAGGTCCAAAGCAGTGTTTTAGAAGCAAATCACATCTTCTTCCCTAATAACCCCTGAGAAAAAAGAGCTCCCCAGCAGCCCCAGGCCCACAGGGTGCAATCAGGTGAGCTCGTGGCACTCTGCACCTCAGACCTGACTCCCGGTGGCCTTCTGGGGACAGCAAGCTCTGATTTTATTGCCTTCATTATCCTTTTCTCAGGAATTAATAGCTCCTGAGACTCCTGGCCTAATGTGGCTGATTTATGTTGGAATTGAGCAGCAGCAGGGAAATTGCTGGCTGGGGCTGAGGATGCAAACAAAGCTCAGCCAGGGGGGAGATGCTCTGGGGGTGCCTGAGGGGTTTGGGGGTGCTGCTGCTGCTCCCCGGGGTCAGCTCTGAGCTCTTGAGGGGTGGGACACTTCATTATTGCTTTAATTTTTAATGTGCTGGGGGAAACATGCCCTGAAATTAAAGAGGCTGGGCAGGGGAGGTGGATGTTTGTCATGGAGAGTGTGGGAGCAGCAGTTTTCCTAAGGAATTCCAAGGTATTCCCTGGTTGCTGGGAATTTCTGGTTTGGAGGTTCTGTTGGCTGGCTATTGGTGAGAGATGGGCAGATTTCACCATGAGTGGGAGCTTTCTCTGGGCAGGATCTGCATCAGCTGGAATGCTGGAGCTGCTTTTCCCCCCACACAATTCCAGGGGTCCTGTGCTCCCTAAATCCCTGTGCTTCAGGCAGGCTGGGTGTGCCAACCTGCTGTGGGTGCTGGAGCTGCTGCTCTTGGGCTTCACCCTCTTTTGAAAGAGGATAAATTCCTCCCTGAGCAATCCTGAGGGGTCTCAGCTCCGAGGAGGAAAGAGGGGATTTTCTGTAGCCTTGGGGATTCCAGAGAACAGCGCCCTTAGGAGCTGGGCCAGGGAGAGGGGGTGGATGTGAGCTGGGGTGCTGCCCCTGGACAATCAGAGCAGCTGCTCCTGCAGAAAGGGAGCTCTGCACCACTGGCAGCAGAGGTCAGGAGCCCCAGAGGGATCAGAGGGTGACTCCTGGACATTCCTGCCGTGGGAATTGAAGCATTTGGATCGAGGGAAAAGCAGGACAGCAGGTGGAGGACACGGCAGCTAAGGCTTGGCATGCCAGAGGGGGGTCTGAGAGCTGTGCAGAGAGAGTGGAGAGCTTTGGCAGTGCAAGGGATGGGCTGGGTGTGAGCTGCAGGCAGCCCTGGGGATGTCCCGGCACAGGGGAAGGGTTAATCCCACCTGATTTCCCAGAGCAGCCCTGCCCTGCTGTGTGGGGTGAGACCCCTCTGCCTTGAGCTGCTCCCCCAAACCCCTGGAGTGGCTCCAGGGCAAGAGAAGTGCTCAGAGCCCAGAGTTTCCTGCAGGAGCAGCTCCCTGGCCGTGCCCAGCTGCTGCCCCTCACCCCTGAGCCCCGCAGAGCCCCCGGCCCCTCTGGCCCCGGCTGGGGGAGGCAGAGCTGCTGTGCCCCGAGCTGGGGCGGGGGTCGGGGCTGGGGCCGCTGGATGGCACTGCTGCCTTGCACAAAGGCGGGAGCAGCAAAGGGAACGCTGGCAGGGACACAGCTCTGGGGTGGCACTCGTCACATGCCACCGGGGCTGGGTCCTTCTGCCAGAGGAGCTGGGAGCGTCCCCCAGGCGGGAATGGCCCTGGGAGCTCCCAGCCTGGGCACATTCCCTGTGGGATGGGGCTGTGCCCTTTTCCTGGCCTGGGCACATTCCCTCTGGGATGGGGCTGTGCCCTTTTCCCAGCCTGGGCACACTCCCTGTGGGATGGGGCTGTGCCCTTTTCCTGACCTGGGCACATTCCCTGTGGGATGGAGCTGTGCCCTTTTCCCAGCCTGGGCACATTCCCTGTGGGATGGGGCTGTGCCCTTTTCCTGACCTGGGCACACTCCCTGTGGGATGGGGCTGTGCCCTTTTCCCAGCCTGGGCACACTCCCTCTGGGATGGGGCTGTGCCCTTTTCCTGGCCTGGGCACACTCCCTGTGGGATGGGGCTGTGCCCTTTTCCTGGCCTGGGCACACTCCCTGTGGGATGGGGCTGTGCCCTTTTCCTGACCTGGGCACACTCCCTCTGGGATGGGGCTGTGCCCTTTTCCCAGCCTGGGCACACTCTCTGTGGGATGGGGCTGTGCCCTTTTCCTGACCTGGGCACACTCCCTGTGGGATGGGGCTGTGCCCTTTTCCTGACCTGGGCACACTCCCTGTGGGATGGGGCTGTGCCCTTTTCCCAGCCTGGGAACACTCCCTGTGGGATGGGGCTGTGCCCTTTTCCCAGCCTGGGCACATTCCCTGTGGGATGGGGCTGTGCCCTATTCCTGACCTGGGCACACTCCCTGTGGGATGGGGCTGTGCCCTTTTCCTGACCTGGGCACACTCCCTGTGGGATGGGGCTGTGCCCTTTTCCTGACCTGGGCACACTCCCTGTGGGATGGGGCTGTGCCCTTTTCCTGACCTGGGCACATTCCCTGTGGGATGGGGCTGTGCCCTTTTCCTGACCTGGGCACACTCCCTGTGGGATGGGGCTGTGCCCTTTTCCCAGCCTGGGCACACTCCCTGTGGGATGGGGCTGTGCCCTTTTCCCAGCCTGGGCACACTCCCTGTGGGATGGGGCTGTGCCCTATTCCTGACCTGGGCACACTCTCTGTGGGATGGGGCTGTGCCCTTTTCCCAGCCTGGGCACATTCCCTGTGAGATGGGGCTGTGCCCTTTTCCCAGCCTGGGCACACTCCCTGTGGGATGGAGCTGTGCCCTTTTCCCAGCCTGGGCACACTCCCTGTGGGATGGGGCTGTGCCCTTTTCCTGACCTGGGCACACTCCCTGTGGGATGGGGCTGTGCCCTTTTCCTGACCTGGGCACATTCCCTGTGGGATGGAGCTGTGCCCTTTTCCCAGCCTGGGCACACTCCCTGTGGGATGGGGCTGTGCCCTTTTCCCAGCCTGGATCTGGCAGAGGAGGGCTCAGCCACCCCTCGGGGCTGCCCAGGAGTGGGGGACAGAGGGACCCCAAACCCTCCTGCCATTCTTGGTGCCCCAAGGCTTCAGGCCCTGCTTTGTGCTGGAGGGGCAGACAAAGACTCTCAGGGCTTTGCTTTCTGCTCCCTCTCCGTGTCTGAGCTGACTTTGAGAAAGGGAACAGCCCCAGAAACACCAGGCAGAAGAAGACTTGCAGAGAGAATGAGAAATGACATTTCTTGGACTGTGCTGAGAAGCTTTGCAGGTCACCCTTGCTTAGATCCTGATCTGGACCTTCTTCAGAGCAGGGCCACAGCTGGGGGAGCCTCAGGCCTGGGAGGCAGAGCAGTGATGACAAGTCCAGAGGGTTCACAGGGAGAGGGAAATGGAGGGGAAAACTTTGTGTGAGATCAGCAGATGAAAATCCAACCACTTGACCTTCTTTGAACTTATTTCAAACCCATCAGGCACGGAGAAAATTGAGGCTATAACTCAGGTTGCTCCTGTTGGTCACATTACCAATTCCATTACCCTGGGCTGTTTGTCTTAATTGAGCTGCAGCCTGGCCTATGACTAATTGCCAGGTCACTCTGGCCCTAAATTAAAGAACACCGCTGTTTTTTTTACTTTTAACAACTTTAAAGTCCAGTTATTGTCACATTGCTTCCAAAAGTCTGTGGGTTTTTTCCAGCCAGGCTAAATGGTGTGCTGAGTTCAAACCAACCCACATTTTTCTTTTTGGGGATGGTTATTTATATTCCAGTGGTGGCTACAGAGAAAATTGCCCTGGAGGTCACTCTGACCACTGGGAGTTCATTACATCCAGAGAAAAAAAGGTGAGAAAACGTCTTCCTGCTGAAAAAACCTCCTTGCTGCTCCCTCTTACCCCACACCACCATCCGTGGTGGGGTTTGGCTCCTCCTGCTTCTCCCCAGCATCACCTGGGAGCCTCAGCAGCACTCTGGGGGCTGGGGCTGCTGCTCTGGGCTGCTCTGCAGGGTGAGAGCCCCTCCTGACCCTGCAGCCCGGGTTTGGGGGTGAGAGCCCCTCCTGACCCTGCAGCCTGGGTTTGGGGGGTTTGGGGGGTGAAATCCCCTCCTGAGCCTGGGATTTGGGGTAAAGCCCAGGTTTTGGGGATGAAATCCCCTCCTGACCCTGCAGCCTGGGTTTGTGGGGTTTTGGGGGTGAAATCCCCTCCTGAGCCTGCAGCCTTGGTTTGGGGGTTGAAATCCCCTCCTTACCCTGGGGGTCTGGGGGATGAAATCCCCTCCTGAGCCTGGGGTTTGGGGTAAAGCCCGGGGTTTGGGGTAAAGCCCAGGTTTTGGGGATGAAATCCCCTCCTGACCCTGCAGCCCGGGTTTGGGGGTTTGGGGGGTGAAATCCCCTCCTGAGCCTGGGGTTTGGGGTAAAGCCCAGGCTGAAGGCAGGGCCTGGCTCAGCTCAGGGCTGCTCCCTGTTCGGCTGAGCTCGCCCTTGCTGCTCCAGCAGGCACACAGGGAGCAAGGGCTGGGTTCAGGAGGTTTGTGGGGCTGGGACAGGGCTCAGCTCGCTGATCTGGGGACAGGGAGGATGTGGCACAGGGAGTAAACCCCTGGTGTCCTTCCCTTGCCTCCCCCAGCAGCATTTCCAGAGAAAAGCCAGATAAAAAGCAGCCAAAAGGTCAAACAGCAATGCCCAGGGTCTGTGCAGATCCTGCATCCTGCCCCAGCCGTGCCTCGTGGGAATCACTGAACTCCCTTTGCTCCTGGCCTCTAAAACGAGGATCAAACCCTGCCCTGCTCTGTCACAGGGAGAGCTCATTAATATTCATGAGGCAAGGTAATATTCCAGGGGAGGGAATGGTTCTAACTGCTCTGACTAATGAACATCTGTCATCTCCAGCACTGGGAAGGTAAGAGTGATAGGAAATGTGAGGTTCTGCTGCACACCCAGCCACTTCAGAGCTATTTACCCACTCACACAAACCAAATTAGCACCTGCTGGGGAAGTGCAGGGCATCCATTCACACAAACAGGTTTTTTCCATCAAGGAATGTGCTTCAGAGATAGAGGCAGCCTGGCTTTCACAATTAGGCAATTAACGGGGCCATTAAAAGGGAGGTAAAAGCGTTGAAGCAAAATGAAGTGCACCCAAAAATTTGGAATTGGATATCACAGCCTCCGAGCAAGGGATGGCTTTACATTCCTGATGGCTGTCACTGCTCCCTGGGGTGTGACAAAGAACTGGCTCTCTCCGAATTTCTTGGGAAAACATCAGCCCTGCCACACCTGCAGCAGCTGTGCTCCTGCTCCTGCTCAGTGCTGAGCACTTGGTAAGGGGATTTCTGATTCAAGGGGCAAAAAATTCAAATTAAAACAGTCCAGGTGCTGCATAATGCCTGTTTCAGGGCCAGGTAAACTTCCTCAGAGTTGGTGAGGCCCAAAAGTCCCCAGGTCCTGATGGAACCCAGGTTCTGTGTGTTGTAACAGAACTTGTGACAGCTGAAATTTTCCACCCTCTAAAGGGCTCTGAGCCCTCATTTCCAATTATAGCAGCTGGGATAACAATCTGTGCTGGGAAAAGCCTTTTACAGAGCTCTGCTGATTTGTCCTGAGTATTTATTGATTAATATAATCCAAGCTTACAAGCTCCTGAGCACTGACTCCTCTTTCTTCATTTTTTTACCCTCATTAGCATTCACCTGCAGGAGGATGGGTGCTTCCAGAAGAGCAGACTCCAGAGAAGCAGCTCCCTGCAGCACAGCCACCCCACCCTGTGCTGTGCCCCAGCCCCGGGATTTTGGCTCCATCACCAAGCTTCTCCCCCACACCCCATGTTTTGTCCATCCAAGGGAAACGCTCAGGAACAAGAGCAGGGCCTGTTGAAAGGGAATGTGAGGGAGCAGGAAAGATCCCCTGCCAGAAGAGAGGTCAAGAAATGATCAATAGGAGGATCTGTCAAGGTGGCCACTCGGCCAGGTTTGATTGCTGTGAGCTGTCCCCTCTGATTAGCTTTACATCTCGGGGCTATTGTGGGAGGGTATTGTGTTGGAAACCATTCTCCAAACTGAAAATGCCCCACTGCTTCTCAGGCCCTTGTTTTTTTTGAGCAGGGAGTGGGAATGTTTTGTGTCTGGGGTGAACTGTGGCCTCTCCTCCCGTCCTGAAGCTTCACAGATTGTTCTCAGATTTGGACACACTTCAATGGACACTTTTTAATAATTTTTTTAAAAAAATTCTGTCTATAGGTCTTTTGTACATTTTCTTTCTTGCTTCCCAAGGCTGAGAGAGAGTTTTGAAGATAACGAGTCCATTTGTCTCCTGCTTTTTGAAATGTAGATATCGATTTTGGCTCAACTTCCCCCATTTGCACCTGAAGTCAACTGGACAGAGGAGCCAGGAAGAAAACGATGGATCACTGAGGAGAAAGATGAGCACAGGAGACTCCCACAGGACTGAATTTTGGCTCTCCCACCCTTTTGTAGGTGCTGTGAGTGAGTGATTCTGACCAAAAAGCCTCTCCTGGCTCCCCCCAGTGCAGCCAGGGCAGTGCTACCCACAGCTGCTCGGGGTGGATTTTATTTGTATTTATTCCCCAGCCCTGGGTTTGATGTTCAATTCCTCTGCAGGACATTGGTGTGGGGGTGTTTGCTGGGGGGATTGGGGCAGCAGAAGCCAGGAAAGAGGAGAGCTGGTCATTAAATAATGAACAGGAGGTGCTGAACCCCCTCAGTTCTGGGTCTGGCAGGATTTCATTCCTGTCTGGGAGCAGTGGTCCTCAGAAAATTGGGGTTTTTTCCAGCAGATTTTCCCTGATGCTCTGGAATTGCTGGGTAGAACTTTCAGTGCTGTCCAGCTGGCTGGAAAATGGGAAGCAAGGCTTGGATGAGCCTTTTTGGGGGGAAAAAGTGACATTTGTGTGGCACAGACGGGTGTAAAAGTGGGGTTTTTCTGGAGAAGACCATTTCACACGTGGTTCTAAATCCATATTTCTCCATGAACAGTGTTTAGCAATGTGCTTTTTTTGGTTTTTTTGGTGGGAACTCGGGATGTTCGAGTCTCCACCTCAGCATTTTGAGGGTTTTCCAAGGAATTTCTCCTTTTCTTCCCGAGAGCCAGGGCTGATCATCTGCACATCAGGTGGGAACCCCCTCCTCCAGCAGGATGGTTGCTAATTTGGAGGTGAGGTGGCTGTCACAGCCGCCTTGGATGTGACATTTGAACAAAGCTGCTGCAGGCTCCGCGCGGCGCTTCCCTAACCATCAGCATGCTAATGAGATGCAAATTGTGTCTAAATATTTAAACTCAAATCAAAACAAGCCACTCTCCCTGCTCCATACCAAGCACCCAGCTCACCCATGGCATAGCAACCATCTCCAGGAGGTTTGGGAGGGATGGAAGGGGTGTGGGGAACACTCCCAACACGACCTTCAAGGGTTGGGAGTGTTTGTTCAGAGCAGCCTGTGGGTGCACAGAGCAGCTCTGACAGCTCTCTTAGGGACTGCCACAGACTGTTCTTCCATGTTGGAATCTTAGCATGGCTGCAAGTTGTGTGCACATTTATTTATTTGATTTTTTTCTTTTTTTTTTTTTTTTTTTTTTTTGGATTTTTTGGAGGCTGTTTCTAGGCAGGGAGGTAGGAGAAAGGAAGATCAGGGAGTGTGGAGTGAATTTCCAGCCCTGTGCTTGGCAGAGAGGGGCTCTGCCTCCCCACGCAGCACAAGTGAGATCACACATCCCCAACTTTGCTTTCTTGGAGAGGTTTTGCCATTTTCCCCAGGGAAGGGAGGCTCTTCCCAACAAAACCGATCCACACCTTCTGTTGTGAGGAGATGTTTGCTCTCTGTGCTTCAGTGGAGAAATGCAGTGTGGAAGGAGCCCCTAGGCATTGCCACGGGGCCTCCCCTGGTGTGGAATGCTGGAGAAGCTGGGATTTTGTTCCAGGGGAAGCCTTGGCAGCAGCTCAGTCCCCAGCCCTGCAGCAGCTGCCTCCTGTCAGCCTGGGCTGAGCCAGGGGAGTGAGGGGGCAGAGCCTGAAACCAGGGCTGGAAACCAGGGCTGAACGTGTGCTTTGCTGGCTGTAGGACAGTGCAGAAGGATTTGGGATGTGCTTCCTTATTTACAAATCTCTCCTTGTGACTTTGTCACTTCTAACCCCCATTTCTGCTGCTCAGAGGCTGAAGAACTTCCCCTGTGTTTTATTCCTGATTTTCATCTTTTTTCCCTGGGCAGGCCTGGCTCTGCAGAGCCTGGGGCTGCTCCAGCTGCTCTCTCCCCACCAGACCTGCTCCATCCAGCCAGGATTTGCTGTGCCCTCTGTGCCAGGGCCACTCTGCCACCGTGCCCTGGCTGCGTTTGGGGACAAACTCGGTGATTTCAGGCTTCATGCACTGCTGGGCTTGTGCACAACACTGCTCAGAACATCCTCAGCTGGTGCCATGAAAGCACAAACAGAGCCTGGATTTCACCCTGCACCTGCTGAGTTCCATGGCAGGTTTGGGATCAGGGCAGGTTTGGGATCAGGGCAGGTTTGGGATCAGGGCAGGTTTGGGTGGATTTTGGGCTGGGGGAGCTCCTGGGTTTGTGCCAACCTCTGGAAGAGAGGATGGAACACCCACGGTGCCAACCCCACAGATCAGCCCCAGCCCTGCCCTGCTTGCTCCAGAAAATTCAGCTTTTCAGCAGTTCCTGGTGGGCTTGGGCTCAGCCCTGGGGGGCTTTTCCAGCCCAGGAGATCCAGCAGAACAGAAAATGCCCAGCTGGGAACACCAGCCCTCACCAGGAGCTTCCTGGCTGCCCCTCTGCCCTGGAGTGTCTGCAAGGCAGAGCTCTGGGCTGGCAGATTCAGCCTCTCTCTGCCAGCCCTGGCTGCTGGGGGAGGCTCAAGGCCCTTTTTGTGGGGCTTGGGGATTGTTTGCTCTGCTCTGTGCTTGTTTTTTTGGTTTTCCTCTTGACTTTGCAGTTTGGTTTTACTCAAAATAGAAACATCTGTGGCTGCTGCCCCTCTCCAGAGAGCCAGACGAGTTTATTCTCCTTTTTCTGGGCTAAAATTGTTGGAGAAGTTATTGTTCATGTCCTTGGGTAAGTCCTGACTCCACAGACCTCAGATTTCTCAGGGATTGCAGTGGTACCAATGTTTTCCTGAGAGGGCTTGATACCTCTGTTTTATCTACTATTCAAATGCAAGAATTAGGGGGAGAGAAATCCCCTGTAAAGGATCAGAACATCAGTGCTGGGTTCCCCCTCTGCTTTGCTCTCTGAAGGAGCTCCTAACTCCAAGTTGTTGAACTGTGCAAAGAATGATCCCACGAGAGCCTCCAAAACCCTCCCTGCCCTCCCAGTCTTGCAGCATGTAGCTTTTGGCCTGCCCCTTATTTTCCTTGGGTTTAAGAGAGGAAAGAAGTAAAAGGGATGGAAGTGGCCTGGAGCACTTTGTCATCTTGGGGTTCATTGTTGTGCTGCCCTGATGAAAAGTTTGCTCTTTTTGACTCCTCCACCCTTCCCTGCAGCCAACCAAAGCTGCCCAGGGAGCTCCAAGCAAGGAGAAATCTCCTTGCCAGGGGCTCAGATCAGCTGTGCCAGCCCTGCCAGGGGTCAGCCCAGGGGCTCTTTGTGCAGGGCAGAGATAAGGGACAGCTTCGAGTTTGCTCAGGCTCCCAGGGAAAAGCCAGCCAAGGAAAGCAGCCCCTGATGGCACCCTGGCTTGGATGGGTCCCAGCTGGGAGCTGGGTGTCCCTCCTGACAAAGAGCAGCATCAGATGTCCCCAAGAGCCTCAGGGAAAGGGGGAACCACAACAGTTTTGTGCAAATTGGAATGAATTGAAATATTCCCACATGAAAAACTTTCATTTGTCACTGTAAATGTCTTTATGGTGGTGAAATCTTTGTTCTTTGATGACCTAAAAATGCCCTGGTCCTGTCTGGGATGCTGGAGCCAAGGAACATTCCTAACCCAACAACACAAAAGTACTGAGGCCAAAGCTTGAACTTTGAGGGGAGATTTATCAGAATCCTCATCCTGACCTAGAGCACAAAGGACAGTCCAAAAATTGGGAACAAAACCCTCCTGGTCTTTAATTTGGAGCACTTGTGGACCAGAAATCTCAGGGAAACAAAGGGAAAAGCAGCCCTGTGGATATTTATTGGCACAGCCCCGTGTCCTGGCTGGGCTTTGCCTCAATCATCAGGTGACTCTGAAATCCCTGGGCTCATCATTCCCTGGAGCCTCAGGACTTGTGGAATTCACTGTCAGGGAAATAATGCTGCAAATCCTTAATCCTTTCCCTTCCCAGGTGGAGCAACCCCACTCCCAGCTGGGGCAGTGCCTCAGTTTCCCCAGGCCCAGGAGCTCCAGGAGGAGCCTGGATGAACCTCCCAGCCCTTCCCAGCATCCCTGGCTTTCTTATTGGAGTCCTGCAGTTCTTCCCGCTGCTAATTGGGGTAATTAGGGGTGTAAATGAGGGGTCTTGGGTGCAGAAAGTGAGAGCGGTTCGTGCAGGGGGGAGAGGGCTCCTGGTGCACCCAGCTGCCCTGGAGCTGAGGATGCTCCTGGCAGGAATTCAGGGAATTCTGTTTCAACATTCGGGGCTTTAAGGCTTTGCCGAGCGGTCAAAGGGAAATCGGGGCTGAAAAATGCAAATGCGACGCTGGGCTCGCTCTGTGTGTGAGGCTGGGAGGTGTCTGGGGCTCTGTTCAGAGGAGCTCATCTGGGGGAAAGCTGGAGTGGAGAATTCCCTGTCGGAGCCCACCCAGGCTGCTGCTCCTTGACCCCCGAGTTCCCCCGTGGATGCTGCAATGAAAGCCACGTGTGAGCCCCAGGCACCGGGATCAGTCATTCCCTGCCTGGGGAGAAGATCCCGGGTGAACTCAGCCCAGATTCCTGCCCTGCCCTGCACTGTCCTCTCTGGGTGGAAATGAGTTCATTTCAAAGCTGAGCTGGAGGTTCTCTGGTGCTTTCTCTCTCCTGCTCTTCATAATTCAATATTTCAGCTTTAATTTCTCCTCTCTATAAGCAGCATCAGATTCTGCCCTCTGAGTTCTGCTCTGATGCCTTTTCTGTGCTGCAAGAACCTCAGTCCCACAGTTCTGGTCTCTGCCCTGGTTTTAACAGCTCACTCCTCTTCAAGAGCCATTCACAGCCTCATCTGAAGTCTCCAAAATATGAATTATCAGGGAGGAGACTGGGAAAATATTGGAAATGGATTGGATTGGGGCACAAGGTGAATGGCAACTTTGGCCCCTATTTATGTGAGTCCCTTTAAAATGGGGGTTTGAGAATTAGAGTTTATTTTTCTCTTGTGATCAAAGGAGGAAAAGAGATTTCTAAAAAATCTTGAATCTTCCTCCTGGTTTGCTGGTTTGGGTTGGTTTTTTTTTCCAATCAATTGATTTACTTGGAGCTGCTGTCCTAAAGGCTAATGAGGCAGCACAGAGATTTATGGATGATATTTCCCTGGCTCTGATGGGACTCTTTTAATGCCTAATTAACTCGGTATCAAAGCATCCCAATCCTCCTGAAATCTGAGCCACCAAGAACCCATTTCTTGTTGATTTTTCACCCAGGACTTGTGAAAACTGAGTCTTGGCTTGGGATGAGCCACCAGCACCACTGGGGCTGGGCCTTTGTATACAAAGATCTGGGGCTTTCCATACCAAATGTCAATTTATCTGGTGGAGAGTTGAGGGGATGTGTGAAAAGTGAATTCACCTGTGTGGCTGAGACGTTTTTGCTCGAGCCTGCATCTCTTTGGAGAGAGAGATTGTAGGGGCAGGGCTGAGCCAAACGTGAGCAGCTTTGGGGAGCTGGAAATTCCTCAGTCCCACGAAAAGAACAAGATTTGTGGAGAAGCTGGATGTGAAGCCAGCCAGCTCCAGAGCAGTGTGAGCATCTCCACCAGGTTTGTTTTGAAACAGAAGCCACCCAGAAATGTGAGCAGGGCTTTCATGGCTGTGGCTTTCCTGTGGAATGTGGCTGCTTGCAGAGGGAGCATCCTCAGGAGAGAGAGGCCCCGGGGCTTTGAACTTGATCCTGTAATTAAGGCCATGTTTATATAAAAGTAAACATTTGGGATAAGGACTCAGCGCCGCCTCCTCTCCTGCTGCTGCTGGGTGAAACTGGTGGGTTTTGCTTTTTATTCCTGAGCTTGGCCATTTCCAGACGATTTCCAGCAGCTCAGGGTGAGGGGACATCACTGATGTCCCCAGAGGAGCTGCTGGTGGGGCTCTCCAGCATCACTCCTGGCAAATTCCCTGCCTGGGATGCCTGGGAAACAGCTCCTGACAGGCCAGGGTTGGGATATTTGGCTTAAAAGCAAAGTAGGAGGTGGTTTGCTGCTGCAATCTGTTGTGTCAAATGCTTCAGAGAGAGAATTGGGAATGGATTCTTCCCCAAACCTTCTGGGGGAGTGGGAGGAAGGGGAGGGAGGAGCAGTCCTGGCCAGGAGGGAGTTGGGGTCTCACAGATCTCAGTCCCACATTCCAGCAGCCCCCGTGCTGCACTCTGCTCCTGCCTCTATTCAGCACCACCACAAGATTTTCTGCCCCTCAGAAATGTCCTGATTTTTTTTTTTAATTTTTTTTTCTGATTTCCTCAGAAATTTGCCTCTGATTTCTGGACTTCAGGGAACTGCTCTTGGCTAAATTCTGCTTGAACACCTCCAGTGCTGTTGCTTTCCTGATGAGCAGAGTGCAGCCCATAAAGCTCCTGCTGCCAGCACCATTTGCTGGGTGCCACTTCTGAGGGGTTCTGTTTCCCAGGGCAGCTCAACTCTGTGTCACATCACAGACAGAAGCACTTAGAGAAGTTCTCTGAGTTTGATTCTCCTCAGGAGAGAAGAGGAGAAAGCCTCTGAATGTCCCTAAAAACCATTTACCTGGAAGTGGCTGTGCAGCTGAGAGGGCACAGCCCTGAGGGACCAGCGTGCAGGGGAACTGGGCTGCAATAATTCAATATATTATCAATAAAAATACAATTCTCCAGGACTTCTGGGGATCTACAACCAGCCCAGGCTAAATCTTCTCCGTGTCTGTGTAAGAACCTGCAAGAACTTCTCTTTCTGGGCCATTTTTTATGGATTGTTTGGGAGAAAGGTCCTTCCTGCCTGTTGGTGTGACCTTCAAAAGCAGAGAGGGAGTGGAAGGCTGGAGCCCAGGCTGGAATGTCTCATTTCGTGCAAGACACCAGGAAAGTTCGATTGATTGATGGATAATCCCCTAAGGGGAGAGAATTTTATTAGAGGAAATGACTGCCAAAAAAATCTTGAAATAATTAATATCAGCACTTGCAGTTTTTAAGTGCTGTGAGAGAGAGAAAATGAGGGGAATTTATAATCCAGAGCACAGGAGCTGAATCCAGGGGCTGTGTGTTTTATCCAAGGTGCTGATGGAGAAGCAGATATTTCACAGTTTCAATTAGCACAGATTACTTTATTACTTTCTCCCAGACAGTAATTATTTTTGGTGAGGAGGAAGCCTTGCAGATTTGTTACATTCTCCCTGTGCATACGGGATGGAGTGCAAGGATGAGCTGTGGTGGCAGGAAGTCAGATCCCCTGGGAACTTCAGTCTCTCTGAAGGGATGGATGGCTCAAGGAAACACTTCTGGCATTTTACAGCATGCCAGTGTCAGAAAGGTCTGAACAGGGAAATCACCAGTGTTGATTAGCAAACACAGAGACAGCCTTGAAACCCCTTTCATCAGGGTGTGTTTGGAGAGCAAGTGGAGCAGGACATGTGTGAGAATGGTGAGGAGGGGCTGGCAGGAGCTGGAGGATGAGTGAATCTGAGCTCAGACTGCCCCATCCCAGTGCCTGAAATGGGGAATTGAACCTGGGACTGTGCTGGTTTCAGGGCCCTTGAGTGGGCTGGTTGATCCTGTGCTGAGGGCAGGGATGCTCTGGGCTCCAGAGCTGGCCCCTTGAAAACCTGGGCTGGGGAGCTCCAGCTTCAGCATCCCCAGCCTGCTCAGATCCTCCAGGAGGGTCCCCAACTGCTCCAGCACAGCTTGTCAGGGACAGAGAAGAAGGCAGGGAAGGACTGACTGCCCTGAGCTGCTGAGTGGATCTGATGGTGCTTTTCCCCTCCGAGCTGGGCCTGACCAAGCCCTGCAGCAGCAGCAGCAGCCTGCAGTGCTGCAGTGCTGCACAGCACCAGCTGCAGGTTCTCAGCAGCTTCTGGGAATGTTTTCAGCAGCTCCTGCCTTGCTTTTTTCTCCCCTTGACTTTTTTGAAGTGGAGTTTGACCGGTTCTGTGGCCAGGGCAAAAATCAGTTGTGCTTGTGCCTGTGATCTCTTCTGAGGGGAAAAACCTACAGGGGAAATCTGGAATAAATTGAGCCAAACACTGCTTTTTTTTTTTTTTCTCATTTGAAAGATTTCCAGGTTTTTTCCTGCTGAAATTTGTAATGGGCCAGAAGTTTTTATTTCAATAAGATTGAGGAGAGTAGCTGAGAAAAGACAGACTTGATGGAAGAAGAGGCTCTTCCAGAGCTGCAGAGAAACCACTCTGGCCCTGCCCTGTTGGCCATGCTCAGGCAGAGCTGAGGTTTTATTCTGCTCTGCTACCAATCCATAAAAGTGTGATTAGGAAGCCTGGCTCCCAAGCTGTTCCAGAGCAGATGTGCCCATTGTAAAATCCTGTTTCTGTCGTTCATTGCCTGCTTTTTGTTTCCTTCCAGGCCTCTCCTCTGCCCAGCAGCTCAAAGCAAACACTGCAAACAGCCAGGCAGGCTGAGCAGCCTTTTTTGGGTACAGAAAAGGAGATTTTATCTGCTCCTCTGGCCCCTGGCAGCTGCCCAGGGCTGTTAGCTCCATTCTTCCCCAATAAATGACTGCCCTGGGCAGGGTGGGTGATAAAGGTCTCTGTCCTGCATGGTCTTTGTGCTCAGCCTTATCAGCCCTGCCCAGGGATGCTTTTCCTGGCTCCCAGTGGCAGGACCTGCTCCTGGAAGGGCTGTGGGGAAGACATTCCTTTTCTTTGCCCTCTGGTGTATGGTTTTGCACCAACAGAACAGAAGGAAACCTTTCAAACCCTAAGAACTGTGTGTTTCTGCAGTGGCACTCAGCTCTGGGGAAGACATTCCTTTTCTTTGCCCTCTGGTGTATGGTTTTGCACCAACAGAACAGAAGGAAACCATTTCAAACCCTAAGAACTGTGTGTTTCTGCAGTGGCACTCAGCCTGGCTCCACTGATTTCACACACTTTGATAATTTACTTTGGTTTTTTCTGGTGAGTCCGATTTGGTTTTAATCCCTCAGGAAAGTGAGGAGAAAATGCCATTTCTGGGGCAGACAGGCTGGCCAGTGATGCCACTTTTTCATCTATAAATGAGGAAAATACTGGATTTGGGAATGCTGAAACTCCCTCCCTCGGCAGGGTGAAAAGGGAAGGAGTCACTGTGGACTGGGCTGCAAAACACCCCAGAACCCTGGCCAGTATTTACCTATAACAATAATTAGCCCCAAATCCACAGATTCATCCCTCTCCTGACTCTGACACCCATCAGAGCAGCTGGATCACCCACCAGGGTCTGGAAATGTCAGGGGACCCCTCCCTCTAAGCGCTGCCCTTCGCTGATTCCCTCTGCCCCTGGGTTTGGGGCCAAACCAGGTGGGAGAGGGAGAGCAGGAGCTGTTCCCTGGCTTTTTGGTGCAGGGAGCCACTCCAATTTTAGCTCTCTGCCTTATAATCAAGGCTCTGAGCTGGTTTTTTCTCTGCCTCCCCTCTCTGTGGTTGTGTTTACCAAAAGGAAAATAGACAGGAGCTCTCCCAAGGCCAAGTCTCAAATTGTACCCTTAGAAAATGTGGGGTTTAAATTGCCTGTGGTCCTGAAGCTCTTCCCAAGGCCCTGCCATGGTCTCAATTTAAGAGCAGCACTATAAATAAGTACAAGCAATGGTAAATCTCTGGGTAATGTGGCTCTATTATGTAGCAGAAGCTCTAAAAGATCAGCACAAAGATGCTTTGCAACCCAGAAATTCCAACTGCTGTGTCAAGCATGCTAAAGCTGAAGCTTGGATGAGGTAAAGCCAAATATATCCTAAAGCTTTAAATTTAATCCACCCCATTCTGTGCCATGAGGAATCATTTATTGCTGTAAATCACCACAGAGATGATTAATTGCCTGGCATTAGCACCACGTTCTCTGGTGAAATTATCACTCCAGCCATGGCATCAAAACATATTTCACCTCCTCTCCCCGGGATGAAAACAGGAGCACGTTCCTGTGTGCTAATCAAGGCCTCCATTAATCAGGGCAAGACACTGTAATTGTGATTACAGTCAGAAATCAATTAATGCTCACCTTAAAATAAAACAGTGCTCTCAGCTGCAGCAGGTGCCCACTCTGTGACTTCAAAGCCCTTTTTGGTCTCCTCAGCACCTCAAGCCCTGCCTTGCTCGGCAATCAACTGAATTTGTCTCTTCCTCCCCTCCCTTCAGAAGGTTCTGGTGCTTTTTCCAGAGCCAGCAGCTCTGGAAGTCAGGGGCAGAAACATTCCTCAGGCAGGGAGCTGGGGCTGTTGGGGTGGGATGTCACACGAGGGGGTTTGCCTCTCCTGATCCCTGGAACCAATGCCATTTTTGGCACCTGGCTCTGGCCAGCCTGGCCCTCTCTGCAGCCTGAACAATGTCCTGGTGTTCCAGGCTCAGGGTCTCTCAGCTCACTGAAAACATTTGCAGGGCACAGGAGAGGGACTGGCCTGGGACTGTCACAGCAGCCTCGAGAGGATGTTTGTTCCCTTTGTCCCCACCCAGACTCCCCAAAGATTCCAGAATTCCTGGCTGTGCTCAGCTCCTTCCGTGTCCTGGCAGGCTGAGGCTCTGAGAGGAGCAGCTCCCCCTCAGCCCTGCTGGGGATGAGCTCTGGGACAGGACTTGCAGGACCTGGGGAGGGTTTGGGGAGGAGAAATCAGTGCCTGAATGGCTGAGAGGGCTCAGGAGAGTGCTGGGTGAAGGCTGGGAGCCCACCTCCGTGGCTGGGAGGAACTTTCTGCTTAGAATGAACGGGCACAGACAGCAAGGAAAGCTCTGCTTTGGGGCTGGCCAGCCTTGCCCACCAGAGGTTGAGGAGGAAAGGTTCTCGTGGCTCCCCTGGGCAAGGACTGTCCCCCTTTCTGTGCCTGCAGCTCTTCTGCCCCGTTTGTCCCAGGCTGCACAGGCAGGAGCAGAACACCCAGAGCAAAGGTAGAACAAGGCTGGGGCAGGCAGAAAACAGAGTTTGGGACTGTTTGTTCAGCACGAAACTCTCTCTTGGTGCTTCCCCTTTTCAATGAAGCTCCCAGAAGCGAACCCAGATTGATTTCCAGATCCAGATCTGGTGAGCAAACGCTGCTTTGCTTCCTTCTCCGACAGCTCTCCTCTCAAATATCACTCTCCTCAGCTCTGGCCGCTGCTGGTGGAGGATTTCCCCGAAGGAAACTACTCCTCGTGGCCTGTGGGAAGAGCTGTGGAGCAGGAATTGCCCTCGCAGCAGCTCCCACCTCGTGTCCCCTGCCAAGGAGCCAGATGGAGGTGGGCTCTAATCAGGTCACCGCAGGAGAGGGGAACCGAAAGACTTGGAGGAGGCAAGAGCTGGGAAAGGCTATCACAGCTATTTTTGATTCCCGGAGAGGAGAGATTAATTTAGATCGTCTGGTGTACACGAGGAAAGAGGGGGAGGGAAAAAAAAAATCTGTTTGAAAACAAAGGGGCCCAGTGCTGAATGTTCCTCGGGCTCTGTCATTAAGGGCGCCGATGAAAAGGGAACAAACGGCTCCTGCATCATTACCGAGCCCGGGCTGTCACACAAACTGCTCCAGACACGGGGCTTTGTTCCCAGCAGAAAGGGAGGCACAGAGAGCCCCAGAGAGCTGCGGGGTCCCGTGTGCCTGACTGGGGCACAGCAAAGGGAAAACACCAAAAACCGACGCGCCAAAGCCAACGGCGCCTGCTGACCTCAGCCCAGCGAGGGAAAGCGTCCCGAGGCTCACAGCTGGAGCCAGGTGGGATGGCTTCTGTGGAACCAAGTGAGATGGTTTCTGTGGAACCAAGTGAGATGGTTTCTGTTGGGTTCTGCCACTCTTCACGAGGGAATTTGGGGAGCAAACGCTCTCCTGGAGAGCAAAGCACCAAAATGCCTCGAACTGCTCTTCGGGCTGGTGAGAAGTGCAGAGTGTTGGGGTG
The DNA here is from genome assembly GCF_027477595.1 of Haemorhous mexicanus. Classification (NCBI taxonomy): domain Eukaryota; kingdom Metazoa; phylum Chordata; class Aves; order Passeriformes; family Fringillidae; genus Haemorhous; species Haemorhous mexicanus. Next base: position 6,339,948 of record NC_082364.1, read on the forward strand.
CTGAGCTATGAAACAGGAGAGAGGTGTAAAATCCTGTGGTGTGGCTGGTCTGTGCTCCCCTGGGAAATATTTGAACCTGGAAACATTGATGGGAGAGCCAAGGGAGAAGCTAGGAAGGACTGAGCAGCTGGAAGAGTTACAGAGATTGGGGTGTCACATTCTCAAGCTTGAATTTAGAGTGATCCTGCTCTTTGCAGCTGTGGGAGGTGAGGGACTTGGAGCATCAGGTGGCAACAGTGCAAGCCCTTGGATCTTCTCATTTTCTTGCCCCTTTTCTCTCACCAATTAGCAGATTTGACTTTTCTGGCAGTGGCTAAGGGAGCTGTGAGCTGGGGGAAGTTCTGAAGGAATGGAAACTGCTCAGAACAGGAGCTGAAATACAGAATACAGTGAGGTTGGGTCTATTCACGAGGCAGTTCCGAGCGTTATTGGCCCACTTCTACTCCTCCATTCATCAGGCAAAGGTGATTTCTTTATTGCAGTAGGGATCCTAACACAAACACAGTAAATGGAGTGAAAACCTCATGTAAATGGAGTGAAAACCTCATGTAAATGGAGTGAAAACCTCATGTAAATGGAGTGAAAGCTTCATTTAGGACTCAATTCCTTTGCCTCACCTTTTGCTGTCAGAGCAGAGGGAAGGAAGAGTTGATAACAGGGAGAGGTATTGAACCAACCTTTCCCCTCCTGAATTCAAGTTTAGCTCAGTCTCTGACCAAAGGCTCTGCAAATCAATTAGGGCTGACAGGCCCAGCTCTGAGTGCAGCACAGGGCAAACGGGGATGTCTCAGCACTGAGAAAAAATCTCCAGTATTACTGACCCTTGGGTGGAGTAAAACACTCAGGGCATGAGCAAAACAGAGAAAAAAATCATTTATTGGTGAGCACCAGAGCTGGAGAACAATCAGCTCCCTACAGCTGTGGGTGGCTGTGCCTGGGATGTGACCAGTTATGAGATTTTTGGACAAAAACTGAATTTCCAGCATGATTTCCACCCTTCCTGGGAGAATGTCCATGGGATTTCTCTGGAGCACCCAAACTTAGGGCTCGTCCCTCCCTGGGAAAATGACATTTGGTGCTGGGGCTCCACTCTCTTCCCTCTGGTGCTGATCACTCCCATTTACTGGGTTTGATCCCTGCCACCTTTTGGGTGCACACAGAGATGGATTTGGGCTGCCAAGAGCAGCTCCTCATCCCGGCTTTGGAGCCCAGGTGTTTTCAGCCCTCAGGTGATGACAAACTGCTGCTTATTGGGATCACTCTGATGGGATAAGGACAGCCTTGGGGGACTTCAAACTTCCATTACTTTTTAATGGGAGGAACTTTAATAGAAAGGCTGAGATGCAGCTCCTTATTGCAGTGCCTCAGCATTTCTGGAGCCATCAATTCTCCCCTTGCCCCGCCGTTATTACTGCTGTATCAATTCTTTCTACTTCTCTGAGCACTTAAATTGAAATAAAATCAGGTTTAGGCTTTATGTATCTTTAATATAATGAAATTCAGCTTAAAGTTGTAGGAAAGTACTCCTTGGCATGGAAGCCTCAATAAATGAGAGCAGCAAGAGGGGAAATGCAGGACTGTAAATCTGGGAGGGGGAAATTCCCAGTTTTGTCTCTGTGGCTCCCTCCCTTATTTCAAATCCCCCCCTTTTCCCTGTTAATTCTGCCTGCTGGAGTTCATGGTGTAGTTTATCTGGTTTATCCCCCTTCCTCAGCCAAACTGCTTTCCCCACCCTCCTGGTGCTCCTAAATCTGATTTAAGTGTCTTCAGCTGGGATCACACAGGATCATTTGTCCATGTGTGAGAGTGCCAGTTGCTTCCAGGACTCCGTGGAGCAGCTAAATAAATTAAAAAGAGGGGGAAAACCCCAGGAAAAAATAGAAATACACGAATTTCAGAGGAAACTATCCCTGCCCAGATGAGGAGCAGCATGGCAGCAGTTTGCAGGGAGCTTCCTGAGCAGGCATTTGTGGATTGCTTGGGAAGGACATCCAGATGTCAATTACCACAGGCAAAGGCTCCATTATCAGTGCACCCCGAGGCTCCCAGCCCTTCTGGCTGCCTTGAGGAGCAGTAACTGAGCACATTCAATCATCCTGGGGCTGCTGGCAGTGCTGCAGCATGCAGGGGTCCTCAGCAGGGGCTGTTTGCAGAGGGACCAGTTGTGGGAAAGGGGGAAAACGCTGCCCAGAGCAAGGTGGGAGCTCTGTGTCCAGCTGGGAGCATCAGCCTCGGGTTCTGGAGGGGGTCTGAGGTGCCTCCTGCAGAAATCTGCCTCATTCCTCATCCTTCCCAAAGCCTCTGGGCCTCCCAAGCTCTTCCTTTCCTGCCCTTCCAAAATATCCAGCTCCCATTCCACGCTCCACATCCCAGAACACTTGTTGGGCCAGCAGGAAAAAAAACCTTTTTTCCAGGCTGGAAAAATCCTTTCCAGCAGGAAAAACCCCTTACAGCCCAAGGACAGGGCTTGGAGCGAGCTGGGGCACTGGGATGGGATTTGGGATCCCTTCCAACCCGAACCATCCCAGATTCCACGATTCCCAAGCATGCACAGAGCCATCCCTCACCTGGGGGAGACGTGGAGGTGCAAACCCCTGCAAACAGAGCCAGCAGCAGCTCGGGGCCCCCTGCTCTGGTGTGGCACAAACCCACCCGGCTGAACCATCGGGTGGTGGCAGAAATGAAATCACAGCTGCTCCCAGGGCACCCTGAGCCTCCCTGGCAGGGGGCCAGGCCTGCACTTACAGGGATGGTTCTGGAAAAGCCAGGAGCTGAATGACATTTTTCACATTAATATCTCTTCCTTCCCTGTCCCCCAGCATGTCAAACTCAGCTGTGCTCCAGCCGTGCCAGTCCAGGCTTGTATTCCCATTTTCCAGCTGAGTTTTGGGATCATTTATTAAGCCAGAAACAATTAAATCAAATCCTAGCTGTTAATTATAAGGAAATAAGGACTTCTTTCAATAATCCTACTGCTGTGTTCTGCTTTTCTTTTGAACTCGTTTTTTAATCAGATAGAAATGGGAACTCGGGATGCTTGGAAGAATCTCAGCATCCAGATTTCCAAGCCTGGTGCCTCTTTTCCTTTAAGCCCTAACCCAAAAGCTTTATTTTTAAAGCTGCTCTCACTCTGTGGTATCTCTTCAGAGCTTCTGTTCCATTTGGCAACTTTAGCAGCTCATTAGGGCTTCTTGCTTTTATTTTGACTTGGGTAATGAGGGCTGTAAAGAATTGCCAGTCTACACTGGTGTTAATGAAAACCAGAGTGCAAAGGGCAGAGCTGATAAATCCCGCTCTGAGAAGGGCTGAGAGTGCAGCAGGAAAACATCTCAGCCCGGATTTAGCTCTAAGCTGCCCCAGCAGGGCCCAGCTTTGCCAGGGATGGTTTTTCTGTGGGGATAAGATCAGCCCCGTGGGGGTTGCCCCTTGATTTGCAGCAGGTTTGGGGCTCTCAGGCAGCAGGGACAGCACTCCTGGTGCTCCCGTTGTCCCGGGCTGGCTGGGAGCTCTGTCCCAGCTGGAGCAGAAGGCTCAGCTCCCCCTGGGTGCTCCTCAGCTCCACCCTGACTCAGGGCTTTGCTTTTCCCAGGGTGAATTAGGGACAAGGAGGAAAATCCCATCCCTGCTGCTGTTCCCTGCGGGCCCTGCCCAGCCCTGCTGTCCCTGTGTGTCCCCAGCCCTCTGTCACCTGTCCCACCTGGGTTTGTCCCCATTGCCATGGCAGAGGTGCCCAGCCCTGCTGTCCCCGTGTGTCCCCAGCCCTCTGTCACCTGTCCCACCTGGGTTTATCCCCATTGCCATGGCAGAGGTGCCCAGCCCTGCTGTCCCCGTGTGTCCCCAGCCCTCTCTCACCTGTCCCACCTGGATTTATCCCCATTGCCATGGCAGAGGTGCCCAGCCCTCTGTCACCTGTCCCACCTGGGTTTATCCCCATTGCCATGGCAGAGGTGCCCAGCCCTGCTGTCCCTGTGTGTCCCCAGCCCTCTGTCACCTTTCCCACCTGGGTTTGTCCCCATTGCCATGGCAGAGGTGCCCAGCCCTGCTGTCCCCATGTGTCCCCAGCCCTCTCTCACCTGTCCCACCTGGATTTCTCCCGTTGCCATGGCAGAGGCTGCAGGCACACTTGGCACCCTCTGCTGTCACCTCCCCAGCTCTGAGCACGTGTGGCTGCTTCTCCTGCAGTCCCTGCACATAAATATTTCATGTCTACAGCCACGGATGCATTTCACCAGTCTCAGTGACAAGGGCTGGACTTGCAGGACTAAGCCAGGCTCAGTGATGGTGTCAAGGCCTGGCTTTTCCTGCTCTAAGCCCACTGTGGAACCTGGCCTGGCACTGCCCAGGTCACCCTGTGCCCCCTGAGGGTTCATCATTTGTCACGCCCAGTGCTCCAAGTCTGGCCTGGCTCAGAGAGGTCTGACAGAGAGGAGGTTTAGACTGGAAACCAGGGGGAATCCCTCCCTGTGAGGCTGGGCAGGCCCTGGACTGGATTTCCCAGAGCAGCTGTGGCTGCCCAGCCCCTGGCAGTGCCCAGGGCCAGGTTGGAGGTGCCAATGTCCCTTCCAACCCAGGCCATTCCTTCATCCTGGGAGTGTCTGCAAACCCCCCCAGGGATGGGAGTGTGAGCTGTTTGTGAGGCTGCTGCTGCTGGGTTTGGCTCCTGTCAGGAGAGCTCTGATCCACAGCTCCCTGGAGAGCACTTGTTGAGCTAAGCCAGAGCTCTGAGCATCCTCCAGCCGTTCCCATGGCAACGGGATGCTCCATTGGCCCAGGGACCTGCTCTGGGGACCCCAGGGGTGCTGCTGAGGGCACAGGCTCACCCCAGAGAGCTGCTGGCCCCACCACAGGAGCCCTCCCAGGGATCTGGTGCTGCTGCCTCCCCAGGGAAAGGAGATCTGGGAACCCTTCAGGATGTGCCCCATGAAATTCCATTTTCTGCCACGTTTTAAAGTGTGACATCTGTCCAGAGCTGCTCCATCCCCTCCAACTCCTGCAATCCCAGAGTTTTAGCTCCTGTTCTCTCCCTATTCCATCATTTTTAAAGCATTCAGACGCCTGGGAGCTGAGCTGGTTACAACTCCCCTAAAAAAGAATTTAAACAAACCTGGAAATGTGCTCAGCTCCCTCAGCCAGGGAAAACCCCTCGGGCAAACCCAGAGGTTTTTAACCCCCTCCCTCTGGCCCTGCCAGGAATTCAGGAGGTTTTTTGGTCACTCATCCAGCAATTCCTGGAGTGCTTTCCTCCTGCAGAGCATCCTTCCTCTCTGCTTTAACTCCCTCACTGCTGGCACTAAATCCCAGCAGGAATTGTGCTGGAGATGCTGCAGCTTCAGAGCAGCCTGAATGGAGCAGAGAATTGGAGCTCAATGATCCTTCCTGCCCTTAAAAACTCAGGAATTTACCTGGAAATTTTGCCTAAAAATCCTGGAATTTACCTGGAAATTTTGCCTAAAAATCCAGGAATTTACCTGGAAATTTTGCCTAAAAATCCAGGAATTTACCTGGAAAAATTACCTAAAAATCCTGGAATTTGCCTGGAAAATTTACCTAAAAATCCAGGAATTTACCTGGAAAATTTACCTAAAGCCCAGGAATTCACCCCAGCACAGGAACCAGAGGCTTACCCTGATTTTTCAGGAGGGTTTTTTTTGGTCCTGGACATTTTTCCCCCCGATTGTTTGTCGTGCTTGGCTCCATCCCCCCACCTGACTTTCCCTTTTGGAATTCCCCCCATGAAAATCAGGTTTGAGGCATTGTCCCTTCCTTCCCAGGGCCACAGTTTGTGCCAGGAAGGGATTTTTACAGTGGCTCCACATCCTCCTCTCCTCCCAGCTGATCTCATTTATCAGCAGGGGTTTTTTTAAACCTTTTGTTGGCCAAAAATTTGCAATTTTCCCTGCATTTTCTGTCATCTCTAAAGGCAGGGACCGTGCTACTGTCCCAGAATTGTAATAACTTATCTCTCCTTGTTGCCTTTGTGTCAGGTGTTATTATTAATCCTTATCAGGCTGTTGAGGGGAGGAAATTAAAAGGTCTGAAGGGACTGAAACTCAGAAAAATTTGTACTTTGCTCGCAAGCAGAAGCAAAAAAAAAAAAAAAAGATTATGTACAAGATTGAGAAGTATATTTCAAACTGATTTCTTTTATTTTTGGAAATAAGCAGTGCAGAGGCCAAAAACCAAAAAAGAAACTCTATCCACAGAAAGGGGGGGAAGCCAAAGGAGAACCACAGCAAACCCAGACAGGGCAATTCAGTCCAGCATTAAATTGCAGAGTTAAATATATTTAACTGCAAAGAAGTTATTTGAAGTTACTGTGAATAAATAATGGATTTCATTTTCATAAACAACTCCTTTTCCTTCACAGAAAGCACCCAGAGCAAATGTTGCTCTGAAATTGTTTAATTACCAAGCCTTGCACTGAGTTATTTGCTGTGAACTTTCTGTCTTTCAGCATCTTCCCCTCTTAGATTAAATCTCATTTTCCCACTCAAATGCTGGGGTGTGAATGGAATCAGCACTTTCTGTATTTAGAATGGAACTGGGTTTCTTTTCTGCATTATTAAAAGGGAAAAAATGGGTTTTTCAGGAATCCTGGAGCTCATTTAGCTTTTCTGTTTCTTGTTTTCAGAAATGCTTTTCAGGGCAAGCACAAGGAGTGGGGTCCAGTTGTTCTCCAGCTGTAAAAGAAAAAGGAATTTTGCTCCAGCCCCACGTCCGTGACCTTGTCCAGCTGCTCATAAAATGGGATTTATTCAACACCATTGCAGGCTTTGACCTGAAAGGTTAATTTTAACCAAACTGGCCAATCTACCTTTAATGGGATTTATTGGCCCCCAAATAGGAATCAATAGGAATGCTCCATTACTGGGCTTGTAAAACCAGCACTGGAAACAGAAAGAAATAGGAATGAGTGGAATCAAGAGAACAAAATAACAAATCCAGAGCTGTGCCTGAAGCTGATTCTTGGGGGTTTAGGTTTTCACACCCTGCAGGATTTTGGTGTGACCAAATTCCCTCCCTGCAGTTCCTGAACTCCTTTTTGAACAGGATTTCCTGCGGGGCTTTGGGAAATCTGAGCTGTGCCCCAGGAAGGTTCAGCTCCAAGCTGCCTGTGCCTCCTCCCCTCCAGGGATCTCTCTGTGAGCTCAGCAGGTTTTCCATCCTTGCAAAGAGATTTTTGGGGCTGTGGGAGGGGCAGTCCCAGCTCTGAGGGGAGTTGCAGGGTGGGTACAGAGGCTCAGCTCTCCTTCCTGCTGCTCCCAGGAGTTCCCTGCGTGTCCCAGGGAAGTGGTTTAATCTCAGAACATCCCTTCAGTCAGGACTTGAGGCTGCTCCTTGTGGGGAAACAGCCAGAAAACATCAAATTAAATCCTCTCCCATCAGAATGCTTTCAAAGCTCTCTGTAATTTTTTTTTTTTTTTTTCCATGGGGAAAGATAACTTCTGGCTGTCCCAGAGCTCCCAGCTCCAGCCTCATTCCAGACACCCAACAGGGTGGAAAATGTCCCAGCCTTTCACAGAGCAGCCCAGGGCAGGGACAGGATCTGTTCTCCTCAGATCAGCTGCAGGTTTGGCTCTCAGTGAGCCAAAGGGGTTTATTTTTCCACCCAGACATGGATCAGACAGTGCTGAAGCCAGGACATTCTATCAATAGAGCAGGAAGTGTAAAGCACTTCATGTGTGAAAAGAAATATTAACATTTGAGCTAAAACTCATGGGAAAAGAATCTGATAACCAGAAACAGCTTTAGGTGTGGGTTCTTTTCCCCCCCTGAACTTGCAGGGAGTTTGGGGGCTCTGTGTATCCTGCCAAGGGAAAAGGAAAACCCTGAGAGCAGCTCAGGCTCTGCAGGTTTGGGCTGAGGATGTTGGAGCTGGGCTGCTGTGGGAGAGGCTTTGCCTGGCTGGGCTCAGAGCTGGCAGCTCTGGCAGGGCAGGGGCAGCTCCCAGACCTCTTTTCTCTGCCACAATCTCACTGAAATCTGCTTTTTCACCCCCCCTGGCTCAGAGGGAGATTCCCCTGCAGGAGGGTCCCGATTCAGCTGCTGGATCCATGGGGGATTTCCTTTGGAGCATTCCAGGGCTGGAAAACCCAGAACCACAACTGCTCCTCTGCTCTCCTGCAGGCTGAGAGCAGCTCCAGGACCTGAGCACAATCCCAGCTGCTGGGGGGCAGAAAATGTTGGATTTTGGGGTGATAATCAAAGGCTGAGTGCCCATCCTGCCTGTGAGCCCCGGGTTTGTGGCAGTGGAAATTGAGGTTCCTCATCCCTGCCAGGCTCTGGCTGGGGGATGCTGCAGGAATTTTGGACTTCTCCCTCCACAGCTCCCTGACAGGAGTGTGCAGCCAGCTGGTTTGGGCTCTGCTCCCAGGGAACAACAGGAAAAGGGGAAAGGGCCCCAGATTGTGCCAGTTTTCCTAGAAATTCCCATCTTCACCCTGTGGGCTGGCATTGGGAACCTGGCAGGGAGGTGAGGGCACCCCAGTGCAGCCCTGCCGGTTTTATCTCATTCTGTAAACCACAAAGAAGTGCAGTGAAGATGCCACTGCTTTCCCTGCTGGAAATGTGTGTTTTCCCCTCGGAAAATCTGTGTTTTCCTGTCTCCTCCCCTTTCCCTGTCCTTCTGCCACTCCTCACACCTCCATTTGCTAAATTCCCTGGTAACAAATCTCCTCCAAACCCCGCTCTTAAACGTTTCCCTGCTGCCATAAATCCGGGCTGAGGAGCAGATTGGAGGGGTGTAAAAAATGCCACATCAGGCAGCAAAACGGGGAGATAAGGGGCTGAACGAGCCACCAGGTGTTTGATCATTCCTCACGTGCTGCCAGAGCAAACAAACCTTTAAAAAGAAGTAAATGGACAAGGCATCCTTTTCATCTGCTTTATCTTGTCTGCTCGCAGCCAGGAGATTCATAACTGGCTCTCCTCGGGCCTGGGAAATTGTTTCTATTATTCATGATTAAAGTCCGGAGCAGAAGGTTCTTGCATATATCAGCAGACACTTGTTAGAGACATCCTGATGTTATTAAGACATAGATTCAGCCAGAGGTCGTTAGGAGAGCATCCAAATGGAAACATCACGCGGGAGACAGAGGAGAAAATTGGGGCTGAATGTAAAATAGGAGAGGGGAAGCGCCACAGTGGGATGGAAAGGGGACAGGGGACAGTCCTGGGGCAGGGGGCAGGGGGAGCAGCACATCACTGTCCCCTCCTGGGAAAGGCCACGAGGGATACAGAGGAGAAAATCGGGGCTGAATATCGAATGGAAGTGTCACAGGGAAACAACAGGGCAAAAAGGGGACAGGGGGACAGAGGAAAAGAGGGAAGAGCTTCAGCACATCACCGTCCCCTCCTGGTGGGGTTCAGCCCCTAAACCCCACCCAGTTCGTTCCAAGCATCTCTAAGCTGGGCTTTATCGGGGGGGACAGAGGAGAAAATCAGGGCTGAATATCAGATGGAATATCAAATATCACTGGGAAGCAGATGAGGACAAAAAGGGGACAGGGGGACAGTTTTGAGGCAGGGGAAAGAGGGAAGAGCTTCAGCACATCACCGTCCCCTCCTGGTGGAGCTGAACCCCAAAACCCCATCCAGTTTGTTCCAAGCACCTTTAAGCTGGGCTTTATCAGGGCACATTCTGAATGTAAAGCCACACTAGAGCTCATCCCAGTGTGAAAAACGCCAGCCACTTGTTTTTGAAATGTTAAAAGTTTAATAGTAATAAAATGGTTATAAAAATAGTAATACAATTAGAGTAATAAAAATTTGGACAATTAGGATGAGGACAATATGAGACAATAAAAACAAAGAGTTACAGACAGTCCAGGTACCTTTTCTGGGCAAAACAAGCCCAAAAAAGGCCCCACTTTAAATAAGGATTAACCCTTAAAAGCCACAGCCTGTTGCACATTCCTACACCTCATCCATGGTGCATCAATTCCATTCCCACACAGGATTCTGTCTGGGCAGGGCCAGCTCCTTCCTCTCAATCCTGACAGCTCTGCAGGGCTGAGGGGCAGGAAGAAGTTCATTTCTTCTGAGAAGAGAGCAATCAATTCTCTTTCTCTGAAAGATTCAGGTGTCCTGTGGCTGCTGTCTCAGTGTGAGTACCTCATTCCTCTCTTTAGAAAAAGTATCCAACACAGCACAGTTTCCATTTTAACATTATAACTAAAACTATTTATAACCTAAAACTTATAACCTAATCATGCCTGATAACCTTCTAACCTTATAACATTAACTTATAACCTAAAACTACATTTACCACACTGCTTGAGGGAATTAACACAGCCTCACTAACACAACACATATCATGTTCATTTGGATATTTGTGAAAAGCCAATCATGAAATGCCCATTTTTCACACCTGTTTACCACAACCCCCTCCACGCCTGGCAGGAACATCCAGATGTTCCAGAGCCTCACTCAGGCTGTGCCTGCAGCTCCAAGCCTCAGAGTGCAGCTGGGGGCCTGGATGAGGTGGGAGCTGCTGCTGCTGCTGGCCCAGATGAGCCCTCCAAGCTCTGCCAACCCCCTCCTGTTCCAGCTGGAGGTGCTGGCAAAACAAAGCTATTGATTCATTGGTGGTGCTTTAACAGGAGCAGATCCACAGGGCAGGAAGAGCTGCAGCTCCCAGGGCTCCCAGGGACATCCAGGCAGGTGCATTTGTCACACTGGCTCATTTGGAGATCCCTAGGAGCAGTCTGAAGGGGAAATAAAGGGTATTGGGAGGTGAGGAGCTGAGGCCCACATCTGGGAGCTGAGCCCCACATCTGGGAGCTGAGTCCCACATCTGGGAGCAGGTTCCCCCATCTGGGAGTAGGTTCCCACATCTGGGAGCAGGTTCCCACATCTGGGAGCAGGTTCCCACATGTGGTAGCTGGGCCCCACGTCTGGGAGCAGGTTCCTGCCTGCCAAGCTCTTCCTGTGAGGTTTGGGATGTTTGTGTGTCCCTGAGAACAGCTCCTGGCAGGAATTGTGTGGGATGTGGGACTGGCACCATGTGCTCTGTGCCAACGTAGCTGCACCTGCCTTACCTGAGACTGAGTCAGAGCAGACCTCGGCAAGGTGTCAGGTGTTCATTATTCTGTTGTCGAGCCTGTTTTGTCACATCCCCACCAGGGCCTTAAGCCAGCCTTTTTATCCCAGAACTATTTATTTATTTTTGTGCAGGGAGAAAGTCCAGAAAAGAAGATGATGTTGCCTTTTTAACAGGGAATGGGAATCCCTTTCCCTTTTGGTTTTCTTTTTTAAATTCAAATTATGAAGTGCTGTTTGAGATCCCACCTCACTGGGAGCACTTCTCCTCCTGGTGAGGGCAAAAGCTGGGCTGGGTCTCTGCTCCTAACCCAGCTACTTTTGGCTTCCTGGACTTTCTCCCTGGCTGGTTCTAAGGCCCTTGTGGGCCAGAGAATCAACAACCACCCCACTGCCAGCCAGCCATTGTCTGGGGCCCCTTTCTAATGTGATTTAACAAAACTGCCAGCGAGTCAGAATTAATGCAAATGAGTGCAAATTCACATATTCCAAAAGGATTAGAATATCATTAATGTGGGCATTAAATATTTAAACAATATCTCTATGAAAGAATTATGAGCTTTCAAAGCTTGTCTGTGTTTTATGACCACATTAAAGCAGTTGTAATGACATCTTCTATGCTGGGACTTGGAATTATCCTTTTTTTCAAAGGATCATGGTGGCCAGAGCCCCCGGTGTCCCCGCAGGTCGTGGTGGCCCTGGGTGTTGTTTCCCAGAGCTCAGGGTGGGTGTGTGGGGCTGGGAGAGTGTGAAACCCAGGCAGCCCTACCAGCAGAGCTCTGCAGGGTGAGCCCACCTCTGCCTGGGCTCAGAGCTCAGCCCTGGCCTCTGGCCCTGTGGGATTCAGCTGCTGGAGAGCTGGGAAGGTTCTCCTGGCTCTGGGGGATCCTGTTCCTACAAACAGGGCAGGAATTCCCAGAGCTCTGCTCCCTCTGCTCTGCCAGCTGCTCATGCTGGGTGTGAGCTCTGAGGGGTCCCTGCAGCCAGGGCTGTGCATGGACAGGGATCTCCTTCCTCCTGGAATGAGTCTGATCTGTGCTTTATTCACACATCTGATGCTCTGCTTTCCCATCTAAACCAAATTCAGGCCAAGTGATAAAAGAGGGGCACGTTCCCTGAGCAGCTGCAGTGAGAAGTTCTGATTTTCTGGGAATAACTTGATGGAAAGTCTGCCCAGTGTCAGTGACAGGAGCAGGAAGCCTCAGAGAGTGTCTCAGCTGAGAGAGGAGCCTGCAGGAAAACAGAGGAGCACAGATCAGATGGGGACAGTGGGGATCAAGGCACTAATTTGAGTGGAAATGCAAAATTAAGATGAACTTTGATATTCCTATCCTGAGCCTGCCAGGCCCTTCCCTGGCTCTCCATGAGAACAGGAGCTCATCAGGAGAACTGAAAGGGTCCAAATGTAAATTTGGGATGGTCCCAAGCCCCACAAGGATGTTTCTAGGCCCAGGGGGGCTGTGACAGGCAGGTCTGCAGTGGGATCTGAGCTCAGCTCTCCCCTCCTGGTACAAAGCACTTCTCCTGTGTCCTTTCCAGCAGAGCCATGTGTGCCTAACAAAGGGATTAAAACTAAAAAATCAAAGGGAATCAAGTGCATTATTCCTCTCAGGGAAAAGAGTGAAGAGCCCACTTGTGTGGCTTAATGCGTTTTTTAAGGAGCTCTCTGGCACGGTGGGGAGGATTGCTGGGAGAGAGCCACGGATCCAGAGTCAGGGGGGAGATCTTTGGAGATGGCAGGGAATGGTTCTCCAGGCTCTCCAGCCTCTGCTGGAGGCACTCAGCTCTGCCAAGGGCTGGGAGCTGGCAGTGGGAAAGGCAGGGAAGCACAGTGGGCTGGGATGATTTCCCAAACACTCTGTGCTCCAAGCTCTGCTCACAGCTCCTGTTAGGGTCCAGATGAGTTGGGATGATTTCCCACTCTGTGCCTCCAAGATCTCCTCTCCTCTCCTCACAGCTCCTGTAAGGTTCAGGTGAGCTGGGCTGGGATGATTTCCCACTCTGTGCTCCAAGCTCTCCTCTGCTCCCTGTTAGGGTTCAGGGGAGCTGGGCCAGTGCCTGACTGAGAGCTGGCACTGCAGGAGACAGGGGACCAGGACTGGAAGGTGCCCCTGGGTCCCTCCCAGCCAGGGGGTTTCCATCAGTGCTCCTGTACTCAGGAATGGCAGCTCTGCTCTGCTTTTGGGAATTGTGGCCCTTTTGCACAGGGCTGCAGGGTGGGGAGGGGAGCAGCAGGAAGCTGGGCTGGAGGCACAGGGAAATCCTGGGAATCCTGGCAGTGGCACTGGAAATCTCCCCTCCACCAGCAGAGAATTTCCTTGTGCTGCTTTCAAAGGCAGGGCTGGGCTGCTCACCCTGGGACACACAGAGGGGTTCCTGTGGGGCAGGCAGGGATCCAGGCAGGGATCCAGGCAGGGATCCAGGTGGATTCAGACCCTGTTTTCATTTCTGAGTGCAGAACCCACCAAGCTGAGCTTTTGAACTGCTCAGGGATGGTCAGACACCAGGACATCAGTGCTGTGACTAACCTGATCCACCTCCAAATGCATTCCTTGTAATCAACAATCTGTTTTCTTTAACTGCAGCCACCACTACGTGACCAGGACATGATCTAATTAAATGCAACATATTAACGATCCCCTGCATGGATTTGTGATCCTGTAATGGACGGCAGAGCTACACCACAACTCTGCTTGCTTCGGTTGGGGCTTGGATTTTAAAATTATTTGCTCCATTTAATGGCCAAATAATGAATGATAAATCCGTGCGTGACGCTGCTGTAAAATCCCTGATGAAACCTGCTCTGAGAAGGACAGCGAGCTCAGCTGAGGTGGGAGAAACGATCATTAATTCAGCTCTTGCACGGCTGAGGGCTGGCAGGAGGCTGAGCTGTAGGTCTGTGCTTGCTTTGCCAGCCCCAGCTTTCCTGTTTTGTTGCCTCATCCACAGAAAGAGCCCCGGGGAGTGGGGGGATGGAGCAGCAGTGACACCTGAGAGCTGCGGTGATTTGCTGGGATGTCAGCCCTGAGATTCCCTGTGATCTGCTGCAAAGCTCGTGGCAGATTAAAGGCACAAACTGGGAAGTTGGAGACAGAGCTGGCTGCAACTTGAAACAATCCCATAAATATTTATTTGTGCACAGCTGCTCTCGTGGGTGACTTACAAGGGGACTCCATCCCCCTTCCCTTTTGATTTGTACCAGTCCCATAAATTGTCATTTTTCTGACCACTGCTTTATTTAATAGCTTGGTTTCAAGTTAGACATGAGGAAAAGCTGGAGGGCTGTTCAAGGAATAAATAAATAAATGGGTTGGTGGGAGTTCAGCCCGTGAAGGGAACAGACTGTCAGCAAGGGGTGGGTGGAGGCTGATCCTGCCTTGGGGCAGCAGAGCCCCAGGAAGCTCTTCCAGCCCTTTTGCCCCAGTTCTGAGGGATCTGTCAAATGCTTGCTGAATTTTCTCAGCTGTTGGTGTCAAGTGAAAAACCCAGGCCTGACCCTCGAAGACCAGGATGTCCTCACACAGAAGGCAGGGGGTGCCAGCCAGAGAAAAACGAGCCTGACACTGCAGCCCTGCGTTCTGTGCTGCTGCCACGGAGCCAGCAGGCACACTCAGACAGTCTCTGGGTTGGTTTTTGGTTTGTTTTTGGATTTTTTTAGCTTTGCACAGTCTGGTGGTTGGATTGGTTTCAACTCTTCATTGCTGCTGGTCGATCCTGCTGGGGAATCCTCGGGGCTGCTGCTGGAACTGGGGCTCCAAACTGAGATTTGAGCTGGGCTTGGGTGTCCCGTGCCAGGCAGGCTCTGCTGCAGCGGGGGCACAGATGGCAGCCAGCACACAGTCACTGCTGCCCCTGAAGGGGACACATGGCTCTGAGCTGAGGGCTCTCGGTGAACCCTCCAGGGGGAATTTCTGCAGCTCTGTCTCCAGGTGTCCCCAGCACAGAGAGCCAGATCGATTTCCTCTCTGCTGGCAGCCGAATTCCCATCACAGAGGAGCTGGGTGAGTGTGCAGAGAACTTGCTCAGGCTCCTGGAACCCCCCTGGAGAACCTCAGGCAGTGAAAAACCCAGGCAGGGAGGGGTTGGAACCTCCACCAGGTTGCAGTGATTCCAAGGAGCTCTGGATGCTCAGGAATTGGTTGCTTTCCTGCTCTGAGCAGGTATTTTACATTATATTTATATATATTTATACATATATGTACAAAACCAGCAGATAAACTGGGGCAGTGCACACTGCCTTTGCTCTGCTTTGATCAGGGTGTAGCTCCTCCAGAGCTGCCCTGATTAAATCAGAGGGAAAATAAATTGAAAGGGCTTCTGTCTGATTTGTGAGACTTCTTCAGGTGTTCAGGGGAGAGAAAAAACATCCAAGGAACCAGGAAGAGAGGATTTACCATTTCACTGCCAAGGAAAACTGCTAGCACAGAGGGCAGAGAATGGAGGGTGGGAACTGTGGGATTTCAGAGTTCAGGGAGCCAAGAGGAAAAAACTGAGGTAAAACTGAGGAAAACACTGCAGGACCATCAGCAGCACGTCCTGCACGGCTCAGGAAGGACAGCAAGGCAATTTTTCCCTGTCACCCTGGTTTTTTAAGTTTTTCCAAGCCTTCTGGTGTTTACATTGTTGTAAGGAACTTTCTCACACACTTCATGTAAATCACTTATTGGTTTGCATTCTTTTACAGAAGAAAAGAAATTTAATAAACTGTTGGTTTGTCCAGTGTCATTGGAGAGGTGGTGGCACTTTCACCTCCAATCCACTGTCACTGTTAAAAATCTAAAAATTTCTAGGTTAAAACCTTCTTAAAGGTTTTAGACACAACGGGGGGACTTGGGATGGACAGGAAGAAATGCCAGGAGGGTGAATCAGGCAGGAGCATCCTCAGAGTCCTTTTGGGCCAGTTCAGGCAGGGCTCTGTCTGCACTTTGTGCTGCTGGAGCTCCAGCAGGGCAGGAGGAGCACCCTGGATTTCTGCTGCCCAGGGAGTCTGAGGGGGTTGACAGGAGGCTTTTCCCTCACTGCCCCTTTCCACGTGGCTGGCCATGCCTAGATCCACTTCCAGGGGGGATTTGCAGCTCCTGTCCCTGTCCCAGCCCCTTCCCAGGCGTGCCACCAAGGCTGGTCCCTCCCCATCCCTAAAACCTGAGCAGGAGCTCAGCTGGGCCACCCAGCCTGGCAGAATTCTGCTTTCCCTGCCTTATTCTGCTGTATTCTTATTTTCCTGCTCTGTTCTGGTCAGGGTCCAGAAAACTTTGAAGCATCACAATAACATAAAGCAATATCTGAACCATTTCCTTTTCACTCCCTGCTGGCTCCTTCCCCCTGCCCTGACCCCGATTTGTTTGTGCCACTCTGGGATGGACAAACAACCCCAAATCTCTTTGTTGGCTGCTGTGAAACACAGGCAGAGCCTCAGCACCAAAACAAGCAGAGATTTCACTGCAAGAGGCACCAGACCTTCAGGGGACGCTGCCCCTGGGGAGATTTGTTCAGCAAGAGGCTTTATTTTTAATGTGAAATGGAGGAACAAAACACGGAATTGAAGCTTTTTGGTAAACCTTGCCCAGGGCCCACAGCCCAGCTCGCTCTTTTTGCAGCCTGCTATTATTCATGCCCCAGATTTGCTTTTTCTCAATGGGTTTCCTGAGATAAAAATGTGCATTCTGAAAGAAAAAAAAAAAAAATTGATAAAATGAGTATATTTCTGCTTTGTAACCAACCAGGCTCCCTCAGAAGTCTCTTTTTTAAATGGGCAGCACATTTCAGGTGTGCAGCTGAATTTCCTGAATTTCCCAAAGCTGCTTGTCAGAATTACCAAGGCAATGGCAGCAGGCCCAGCTGCAGTAATTGAATTATTAGACAGAACATGCAGAAATCTCTGAGTTTCCTTCCCCTTCTAAGAACAGTTGCTCCTGAGTTTTTTACTGCTGCATTCAGTGAACTTTTGCTGAGGTTCAGGGCTCTGAGCAGAGCAGCAGAAGCTGCTCAAGTTTCCTCCAGCACCAGGATGATTCCAGAAAAGCAGAGGCAGAAAAACGTGAGGAAAATCTGTCCTGGAAACGAGGCCAGGTCTTGATTACACCCAGTGGCTGGAAGGGGAAGGAATTTGGACAAAATCTCCATCTGGGAGCTCTTCAGGCTGGATTTTCAGGCAGGCTTGCACGTTGCTCGAATTTCTTTTCCTCCTGCCTTGACCCCAGCATCAACCTTGGCAGAAGTGTTTGGGGATCAGTGAGGAACAGGGCCTGGAGCCTGGAAAGCTCCTGAATAGAACAAAGATGTTTTCTTAATTTATGTTATTATTTCTATGAGCAGCGAGGCAATGGCCAGGCCTGCAGCTCTGGGGGAGCCCTGCCAGGGAGGCAGCCCTGATTTCCACATTCCTTGGGAAAACACCCACACAGGCCCACCCAGCACAACATTTCCTGTCACCCACTCGCTGCTTTTGGCACAGAACACCCTCTCCCTCCTGAACTGCCCAGCTCTCCTCTCACTCCACACCAGGCCCGGCTTTCCCTCCTCTCCAGCAGGGAAGGGGAGAGCTGGAGAGCAGGAAAATGGTGCGATAAATTGGTTTGTGCTGAGAGGAGAGGCAAAGCTCTGCCTTGGAGCAGCTGATGTGAGAGCTGCACCCCTGCAGCATCGGCAGCAGCCTCACCTCTGCTCCTGGAGGCCCACCCGGGGAAGGGGAAAATTGCCTTGCTATCCTTCCTGAGCCGGGCAAACGTGCTGCTGATGGCCCTGCAGGGTTTTCCTCAGGTTTTCCTCAGGTTTTCCTCAGTGTTTTCCTCAGTGTTTTCCTCAGGTTTTCCTCAGTGTTTTCCTCAGGTTTTCCTCAGTGTTTTCCTCAGTGTTTTCCTCAGTGTTTTCCTCAGCTTTTCCTCAGTGTTTTCCTCAGTGTTTTCCTCAGGTTTTCCTCATTTTTTTCCCCAGGTTTTCCTCAGTGTTTTCCTCAGGTTTTCCTCAGTGTTTTCCTCAGGTTTTCCTCAGTGTTTTCCTCAGTGTTTTCCTCAGTTTTTCCTCAGTTTTTTCCTCAGGTTTTCCTCAGTGTTTTCCTCAGGTTTTCCTCAGTGTTTTTCTCAAGTTTTCCTCAGTGTTTTCCTCAGTGTTTTCCTCAGTGTTTTCCTCAGGTTTTCCTCAGGTTTTCCTCAGGGTTTTCCCCAGGTTTTCCTCAGTGTTTTCCTCAGTTTTTCCTCGGTGTTTTCCTCAGGTTTTCCTCAGTTTTTACTCAGTGTTTTCCTCATTGTTTTCCTCAGTTTTTTCTCAGGGTTTTCCTCAGTGTTTTCCTCAGGTTTTTCTCAGTGTTTTCCTCAGGTTTTCCTCAGTGTTTTCCTCAGGTTTTCCTCAGTGTTTTCCTCAGTGTTTTCCTCAGATTTTCCTCAGTGTTTTCCTCAGGTTTTCCTCAGTTTTTCCTCAGTTTTTCCTCAGGTTTTCCTCAATGTTTTCCTCAGGTTTTCCTCAGTGTTTTCCTCAGTGTTTTCCTCAGGGTTTTCCTCAGTGTTTTCCTCAGGTTTTCCTCAGTGTTTTCCTCAGTGTTTTCCTCAGGTTTTCCTCAGGTTTTCCTCAGTGTTTTCCTCAGGTTTTCCTCAGTGTTTTCCTCAGTGTTTTCCTCAGGTTTTCCTCAGTGTTTTCCTCAGGTTTTCCTCAGTGTTTTCCTCAGTGTTTTCCTCAGGTTTTCCTCAGTGTTTTCCTCAGGTTTTCCTCAGTGTTTTCCTCAGGTTTTCCTCAGTGTTTTCCTCAGTGTTTTCCTCAGGTTTTCCTCAGTGTTTTCCTCAGGTTTTCCTCAGTGTTTTCCTCAGGTTTTCCTCAGTGTTTTCCTCAGTGTTTTCCTCAGGTTTTCCTCAGTGTTTTCCTCAGTGTTTTCCTCAGGTTTTCCTCAGTGTTTTCCTCAGTGTTTTCCTCAGGTTTTCCTCGGTGTTTTCCTCAGTGTTTTCCTCAGTTTTTCCTCAGTGTTTTCCTCAGTTTTTCCTCAGTTTTTTCCTCAGGTTTTCCTCAGTGTTTTCCTCAGTGTTTTCCTCTGCAGGGGAACAGCAGGGATCAAAAGGCTCTTCCAGCTCAGGAATGAGAGGAACAGGATTTGTCTTTCCAAACCAGCTCTGGGGCTGCTGGTGGATCAAACCAGCACTGGGACAGAAAAGAAACAATGGGAAGGATTCCACTGAGTGATGAATGGAAAAAGATTTTTGGTTTTACAAATAAACTGTAGGTTTGCTGAGAAATGAAATTAGACGTTGAGAGATGAAAGAAACAACGGGGAAGAAAAACCCCTAAATTCTGTAAGAATTAAAAGTGAAAAGGGAGGGTTGTACATTAGAGGGGAATCTTTGGGATCAGGTGTTCTGGGGAGTCTGAACCTCTCCAGTACCTCAGAAATGGGGAAAGAGAGAAGGGAAATGTGGCTGGAAATTGGGATGAAAAGGAAGCTGCATCCTCCAAAAATGTGAGAGACCCCAGTGGATGCCCCATGGCCTCTGCCTTGATTGGAATGAAGCAAAAGCACTCCTCTGTCTCCTTCTTGGACACAAACCTCTGGTGTTTGTGGGTGAATTTCCTACCAGGAATCAGGCCCCACCCTTGGGAGGAGAGCCCCAAACCCCCCACACTGGGTGTGGACAAGGACTGAGCCCAGTCCTGGCTGCGGGGAGCCCTGCCCAGGGCTCGACACAGGGGAGCAGAGCTCACCAGCTCTGCCAGCAGCACGGGGAGGGCTCTGAGTTTGTTTTCCCCCAGGGAATCTTTGCTGTTCCCACGCTGGTGACTGTGCTGAGCCTGGAGGTGGCCTGGGTGACAGCAGGGTGCTGGCTGGCGGTGCCAGGGCTCAGCACAAACATTCTGCTGAGCACCGGGAGGAATGGGGACCCAGAGGATTGTGTTTACCAGCCACAGAGCCCCGGAGATGCTGCTCCTCCCGTTGCCATGGTTACCGCCCTTGTCTGACAATATCAGCAGGAAAATGTTCACATTGATTTCTCCCCCCTCCCCTTGTTTTCCCTCTGAAAGAAAAGATGATACCTGGGAATTAAATTAATCCCTGGGCTGGCTGCAGTTGTGTTTCCAGCACAGCCCCTGGGGATGGGTGCGCAGGGATGGATTTTTCCCCTTTTCCCTGTTTGCCACTGCTCCTCTCCCCTTAACCCTTTTCCTGCCATGGTTTCCAGAAGCAGGGTCACTCAGGGCTGGGGGAAGCAGGGTTACCCAGGGGCTGATGGGTTTTGTGTGTCCTGGGAGGTGGGCATGGTTTGTTTCAGGTGACATTTCCGAGCAGAGCTGTTCCACGGGTGCTCAGAAGAGTGTGGGTGCTCTCATTTCACACCAAGGCAGCTGGCAATGAATGCAGAGAACAGCATCCAGGTGAATTTCCCGTGCTGTAAGGAGAAACACAATCCCAGGAAATGGAGCTTGGCCCTTCTGACCTCGTTAATGTGACACTGACTCAGCTCTGAGGGCCCAAACCAGGCGTGTCCCACTTTCCCAGCCCCTTCTCCATGCTCTGGGCACACCTGATGCTGTTTGGAGCAGCCTCAGAACTGATTTAAGGCAGGCTGGTGCAGAATTCCTCAGGTGTGAGGCACTGGAGCCTACAGGAGACATGGGGAGGGACATTTCACAGGGATGTGCAGTGACAGGACGAGGGGGATGGCTTCAAAGTGCCAGGGAGGAGGTTTAGAGGGGATATGAGGAAAAAATCCTTCCCTGTGAGGGGTGGAGGAGGGAAGGATGGTTCTGCTCTGGCACAGAGGGGAAAGAATCCAAGAGGAAGCTGAATTCCTCCTCTCAGCAATTAAAATGACTTTTCCCTCATTGGAATCTGAGAATCCTGCCAGCTTCCAGCACTGAACGGGGAGGAAGGAAACTTGCAGAGTGCCAAAGGCTCCCAGCCCAACCCATCAGCAGCCCCCTGACAAACTGCAACATCACATTTGTATTTTAACAAATGAACCCCTCCCTGAATCAGGGCTTTCATCTCTGCACTCACCCTGAAGTGGGAATGGGAGGTGTTGAGGGGCACAGAGCTGAGGACGGGGTTGCTTAGCAATTCCTGGGAATCCCTGCTCAGCCCAGATGAGTGCAATGTTCCTGTCACAAGCTGGCACAGAACGTCTGAGCGTCCCTTCCTTGTTCCATTTCACCCCTAAACATCCCTGGCTTTTCTGTTTTTTCCCTAATTTCTGTCCTTCAAAGCTGTCTGTCCCTCAGTTTATCCCTCCCACGCTGAAGAACTGAGGCAGCAGCCCAGGATCCCAAACCCATCGGAGTTGTTTTTACCTTTGCTGGCTGCTGCAGCCAATGACAATCACCTGCTGGTGATAATCCCCCTGCCTGGAGGCTTAATGATGCCACGAACTCTGCAAGGAGAGTTTCTGCTGCTGGATCCAATTATCCAGAGCTAAAGATGACTCAGGGAGGAGAGGGGGATGATGCCAGGCTCCTGTGTCATCCCGTGGTCACGCACAGGAGAGGAGCCTTTGAACGTGCCACAGATTGCACTGCCAGATCTGCTCTAGGCAGGCAAGGCTGAGGGCTGGGGGAGAATTTCTCATTCCCTCAGCCCAGCAACGGGGAGATGAGACCTTCAGGAGGGGACCCTGGCATGGCTGATCTCAGTCCTGCCTGCAGAGCCTCCTCCTGCCTCAGTGCCTCCTGCTCTTTCTCTCTGCTTCTAATTTGCATTGCACAATTGAGCCATTCCTGCAGCCCCCGCGGGCTGTTTATTCCTGGAGAATGAAAGCTGGGTGGGAGCACGGGCTGCAGGAGCTGGAGCAGCTGGTGAGCACTCCCTGCTGCTGCCCAGAGCTGGGGCTGCTCCCTGGCCCCAAACAGGTGACAATGGACAGAACAGGGTGCCCAGGGGAGCTGGGGCTGCTCTCTGTCCCCAAACAGGTGA
The DNA here is from genome assembly GCF_027477595.1 of Haemorhous mexicanus. Taxonomy (NCBI): domain Eukaryota; kingdom Metazoa; phylum Chordata; class Aves; order Passeriformes; family Fringillidae; genus Haemorhous; species Haemorhous mexicanus. The sequence goes on from NC_082364.1 coordinate 6,361,873, forward strand.
CAAGGGACAGAACCAGGTGATCAGAGGAGCTGGGGCTGCTCTCTGTCCCCAAACAGGTGACAATGGACAAACCCAGGTGATCAGAGGAGCTGGGGCTGCTCTCTGTCCCCAAACAGGTGACAATGGACAGAACAGGGTGCCCAGGGGAGCTGGGGCTGCTCTCTGTCCCCAAACAGGTGACAATGGACAAACCCAGGTGATCAGAGGAGCTGGGGCTGCTCTCTGTCTCCAAACAGATGACAGAGAACAGAACAGGGTGCTCAGAGGATCTGGGGCTGCTCTCTGTCCCCAGACAGGTGACAATGGACACACCCAGGTGCCCAGAGGAGCTGGGGCTGCTCTTTGGCCCCAAACAGGTGACAATGGACAGAACAGGGTGCCAGGAGCAGGAGGGAGTCCTTGTGATGGCCAGCACAGCTCCAGGAGACCTTTCCTGGCCCTTTCCCACAGCCCAGGCTGTGCTCAGGAGCTCCTCATCCCCCTGGGCAGCTGCTGGGCTCCTCAATTGGTTCCTTTCTCCTCAGCAGGTCCCAGGGAGGCTCCCAGGGAAGCCCTGGGCTGGAGGGGGAGGCTGCTGGCCCCTGTGACAAGTGACATGATGGAGAAAATTGCCATGTCAGCCCCGATTAGGGACAGCATTTCCCTCCCTGCCCCGGCCTGAGAAGGGTCCCTGGGAGCTGGGAATCACCTGGAGCTGCTGCCCCGGCTGGGTGGGGATGCTGGGGAGGACAGCCAGGGCAGGCTGCTGGGGCCTGGGGGATTTTGGAGCACATTTTCGTGCTTGACCTGCTCCTCACCCCTCCCTTGCCAGGAGACAAGGGAACAATGAGCTCCTTTCTCAGCCAGGGTGCTGGGATATTTTTGGCTGCTTCCTAGGGATGAGATCACAGAGGGAACTCAGAGAAAACAATTCCTTTTCCCCCTAATTAGAAACTCTCAGCAGCTCTCACTGTCCCCAGGTCTATTCAGAACCATTTACTGGCTCTTGCAAAACCCCTTCCCAAAGAAAGGTCTTGCTTTAGAGACACAAGGCTGGCCTTAGCTGGCTCCAGCTCAGCCTCTGCAGGGTTTTGGGTGGCTCTGGGGGCATCTCCTCCCTGTCCATCAGCCCAGAGCATCCTCTGCCACCCCTGGGGTTCACTCCCAGTGCCTCCACGCACTCTTTCCTCCATTAGGCAGGAAGAACTGTGGGAAAAGTTCCAAAAATCTGAAATCTGCATCCCAGCCTCCCGCCAGGCAGCCTTTCCATAACAAAGCATTTCCACCCCACTGGCAGGGACCATGGGCAGCTGCCACCCCGATCATGCACAGCACAGAGATCTCCTTTGGCAGCTCCTGCTCTCCTTGTTTCCTCTCATGGACTGTTCCCCTGGGAGCCTGGGGTCAGGCTCTGTCCCAAGGAAAGGGCAGAGGTGGGAGCTGAGGTGGGAGCAGTCCTGCCTGGGCTGGGGGCTTGGACATCTCTGGGATTTGCTGGGGTCCCCCGTGGCAGGAAGGAAATGAATCTGACTCCATCTTCTTAAAAGACATTATTCTATTCTATTCTATTCTATTCTATTCTATTCTATTCTATTCTATTCTATTCTATTCTATCATATTATATATTATTTATATTACATTACATTACATTATACTATATAACATTATATTATAGATATGATATGATATTATATTTTATTTACTTTACATTATATTCTATTTACATTACATTATAATTACATTATCTTATAATTACATTATATTCTATTTATATTACATTATATTACATTATTATATTATATTATATTATATTATATTATATTATATTATATTATATTATAGTATATTATATTATATTATATTATGCTATACTAAAACTCTCCTAAAAAATAAAGAGAAAACACTTACAGAAAGCTGAACAAGACACTAATTAAAAACTCGTGAGTGCTTTTTTTAAAAGCCCAGAAACAGCCCCGCTGCCAAGGCTTGGAATCAGGCAGGGAAAGGGGAAAAGGGCCCAGAAAGTCTTTAGGGAAGGGGAAGGAATAATCCCCATCCCATCCCAGAGAGATTCAGAGGGACCTTTGGTGTCTGGAGGTGCCAGGAGCAGCACTCAGCAGCACAAAGGGAAGCTGCTCCAGGAGCCCAAACGTTGGATTTGTGTGGGAAAGGAGAGCTGGAGGAGCACAGCTTGCCCAGGGGAGGAATATCCACATGGAGATTTTCCTTCTGGCTGACATCACATCTCCCTGCCTGCCAAATGGAGCCAGGGGAGGATTTTGCCTGCTCTGGGTGGAGGAGGAAATGGGAGATGGCAGAGTCACCCCGGGCAGGTGAGAAATCCCCTCTGGCTTTGCTCAGGCACCATCGGCCCTCCGAGCCAGGGAGGGGGGCTGGACATGGAAATGATCTCCAGAAAAAAGAAAGCAGCTTTTAAAGCAGCAGGCCTGGAGGAACAGTAACTCATCTGTAGGAGCAGGGCAATACAGGAGGAAATCCTGATTAATATTTAGCAGAAGGACCAAACTCTTAACACCACATTTCCCCCCAGGACATTCTTCTCTCCCCTTTGTTGTTCTTTCCCTTGGAATGCTTTGGAAACAGCTCTGGGGATTCTTTGCAGGCTAAAGCAGTGATAAGAGGTTTTTTGGGGTTATATAATTTCATGCCCAGCTGATGGAGCAGATTGTCCTGTTGGTGCAGGTGCAGCTCCAAAATCCTGCCAGGAAATTGGGATTTTTTTGAAGGAGCCATTATGGAATTCCTCATTCCCATCCCATCATTTTGAGGTTGCAGCTCTTCTCTCTGTTCTAAGGTTGGGGTGGTTTTATAATGGGTTTTTAGCCCCTTCAGAATCTTTGTTTTGGATTTCAATATGGTTTTAATTAAAATCAAGATGTTAATGGCACACTTAATGTTCATGAAAGCAACAGCAATGCTCCCCCAGTGACTCACTTACAGAAAGCACATCAGGCTGTGCCTTTATCCTGAAAGGTTCTGGATGTGCTGTTTGCCCATTTTATCTCCTCACAACCTTGGAATGGACTGGGACCGAGTTGAAATTCCAAACAAAGATCCTGAAATGGCTAAGAACCCACAACCTTTGACTTTCCCCCCTTCCCTTGGCTGGCAAAGCCCTTATCTGGGAGGAAAACAGGCCAAGAATTGGGAATCCAGCATCACCGTGGGACTGCTGAGTGCTCTGTAAATATGGAAGGGAAGCCCAAGGAACCTGGAACCAATATTCCAACAGACCTGCTGGATTTGGGGCTGCCAGCTTCCTCCTCACTCTGAAGTCTCCTCTCCTTGCAAGCCCCCCTCTGCTGGCACCAATAAAAAATTAAGATATTCCTGAGTGCTAAGCAGCTCTTAATAATTACGCCAACCCTTAATTTGCTGTGACTCAATTAGTGCAGCAGCTCATTGACATTGTTAAGGTTAATAACTCTGAGATGCAGAGGCCAGGACTCAGTACCAATCACACTGGTTGTGGCAGTTGTGCACAAAGCAGGGGAGCAACAGGAAAATGTTATTGAGCAACACTCGGGCAACAGCTTTGCCACCAGTCAAATCCCCTGGGAGAGCTGCAGAGTCCAGGGATGCTCCTTGGATGCTCCTTGGATGGCTCTGGGAGGTTCTGACTGGGAAATTCAGGCAGTTTGGGCTGGGAGGGTCTTTCCTAAATCCTGGGGGTTTCTCCTTGTGCTGGAAGAGGCAGGTTTTGGATCCAGCACAGGCAGTGCTGGTGGGCTGGTAAAAAATAACATTTTTTCTCAGCCCAGTGGTCTGCCTGGAGTGCAACCATCTCCTCGAGGGAAAAGCCCAGTGGAATGTTGCCCCAGCAGTGGTTTGACCCTTTGTTCTGAGCGTGGCCTTAAATATTTCTGCTTTTCCTCCTCCAGAGCTGCAGGCAGGCAGGACCACTCCTCTCATCAGCACCACTGAGCACAGGAGTGATGGTTTAATGTATGTGCTGGAGTGACTCCTCAAATGAATCTTAATCACATGGGCTAATTAGAGGCTGTGTTTGTTAATCAGATATGAATAGCAGGCTGATTTCTCCATTTAGAGAAACGTCTGCTGCAAAACCTCTTGGCAGATGGGCCAATGTTTGCTCCCCCCAGCCTAAGTGGGCATTTTAGCAGGTTGCAAACATCATTTCAGAGCTAATTAGGGACAAGTGAAAACAGCGATCCTGGTGTCCACCCCAGGGCCCAGCCCCTCTCCTGTGGTGGGAGGCAGGGAGGTATTGAGTGCTGGAATCTGCCTTTGGAATTCCTGGGAACTCCTTGGGGTCCTGGATGCACAGGACTGCTCAGAACTCTCTCCCCCACAAAATAAATCAGGGTGGGATTCACTTGCAGGCTTTACAGGCAATGATCACTGCAAATTGCATCCCTTGGTGCAGCTCCAGGAGCTCACAGGGCATTCAGAATGCAGGAAGGAACTTCCAGGCACTGCAGCAGGGCAGGACCCTTGGAGGAACCAGGAGGTTTTCCTGAGACCCTTCAGTGTCACCCTAAATGAGGCCATAAAATGTAAGTGCTTTTTAAAGGCAGTCCTGCACAGTGGGGCCTGCACTGGCAGAGCTCCCTGGTGATTTAAAGGTTCTCCTTCCTCGTGGCTCCTGCAAAAACTCCAACAAAGGGAGCCTGGCTGCTGTGAAAAATACCCCTGCCTGTAAATCTAGGGGAAAAGCTATGTTTAGATATAGAAATGTACCTATATATAAAATATACCTATATAAAAATGTGATAAACATCTATAACCCAGAGCCATAAAGCTGAGAGCCTGGGAAGCACTGTCAGGGGAAGAGCAAACCTGGATTTTTGCTTGGGGATGTAAAGGTGCCTGCTGCTGCTGGGATGTTTTTCCCTGGTGTTTCTTGCAGTATTTACATTTTTTTTTTGGAGGCTCACACCGGCTGCTTTGAACAAGAGAAAATCCCACAGCACTGAAGTGGCTCATTTGTCATCAAGCTGCTCTTTGGGTTTTTTTGTTCTTTTGTTGGTTTTTTTTATTTTATTTTCATTCTTTCTGTAATATCATTTGGGTCTCCCTTGCTGGTTCCCAGCATTTCCTCAGGGTTTTGTTCTCTAACTTGTCTTCTGGGAGGGATGGTGCTGTGGGATGGCACCTGGGGCTGGGGCTGTTCTTCTCCTTTTGTCCCCACCTGTGCCTCCTTCCACTGCTTGACTTCCAATTTGTCCCCTTCGGTGGTGGTGCTTTATTCAAATCCGTTTGAATGACAATATTGTGTTTTATTTGCTTAACCACTGGCTCCAGCTGCCCTGCATGACCAGCACCTCTCTCCCAGTGCCTCTTACAGAGTTTTCTTAACCCCCTGAACCCCTCTGGCATTAGTCCACCCCTGGCCTTCAACTTTAATCAGCTTTTTGCCTCCCTGGGTCAGCCTCTCCTGCTCCAGTGCCCCCTCCCTGCCTGTCCTGGCATTCCCAGAGGATGGGAAGGGGTTTTTCCATGAGGCAGGGCTGGGCTCAGCTCAGCAGAGGGTTAAGAAAACAATGTGGGGAGGAATTAGTGCAGGGCAGCAGAGCCTGGCCTTTCCCAGAGCCTCCCTGAAAAGCCCTTTCAGAGCCACTCAGTGTCCCCTGGCAGGGACTGACCCTGGGGACAAGAGCCCTCTCAGCCCTCCTGGGTGCTCTGGGTGGCCTTACAGGGGTTGGGCTCTTCTGGAAATGTGCACATGGACCAAAAAAACGACAAGGTGTGGGGGAAATCAGCTTGGTAAATAACACTCCCTTCTCCATCAGGAGCTGGACAGGGAAGGACAAGAGCCAAGCCCAGCTCCAAAAGCCTGGTCCTGATCTCTGGTGGCACCTGGGGCCAGCAGCAGGCTGGGGAGCAGCTCTGCAGCCTGGCCCAGCAGCAGGGAGCAGAGCAGCTCTCATTGCCAGTGCTCCTGGCATGCCTGTGCCAGTGGGAGCTGTGCCCTGCAGCTCTGCCAGGCACCAGGAGCTCTCCTGACTCAGTTCTGCAGCTCTGGGCATGGGCTTTGTGCCACACAGCAGAATCAGAGCAGACTGGAAGGGCTCCTAAAGGGGTGAGCAGCAAATCTGCAAATGAATGAACTACTGCTCAAAGCACTGCTGTGGTTGTCCCTGTCCCTCTGCTGAGGGACCTGCAGTGGCAGCACCCCCAAAATGGGCTGAGCTGGCACAACCCTGGCAGAAAATGCCCAAAATGCAGCCAGAGAGGGAGAACCCAGGGTGCTGTCACTGCTCAGGTGCTCTGGCTGCAGTCTGCCCTTGCCCTGTGCCTGGATGCCCAGCCCAGGTGACAGAGCCCCTCCTGGGCTGGCTGGTGACACCCGGGCCACCCCTCTGCAGCCACACTCTGCAGCATCACAGAATCATTAACCTGCAAAACGCCTCCAAGATCATTCTTTTCTCCTTTCATTCAGGCTTTTTCCCCTTTCTGGCAAGATGAATAGAGCAAGGATTGCGTGGCTGACAGATCATTACTTTGCTCACCACCAATTAAAACCTCCAGAAACGAAGATTTAGGAACCTGGGAAAAGAGCAGGTTTTGCAATCAAGACATTGCAGAGCTGGCACCAACCACCAAGCACTGACACCATCCTTGGACCCGTTCCTGATGTGGAAACAAGAGCTGCCTCTCCTCCAAGGTGCTGCAAAAGCCAAGAGGAGAAGGAGAAGGAGGAGGAGGAGGAGGAGGAGAAGGAGAAGGAGAAGGAGAAGGAGAAGGAGAAGGAGAAGGAGGAGGAGGAGGAGGAGGAGGAGGAGGAGGAGGAGGAGGAGAAGGAGAAGGAGAAGGAGAAGGAGAAGGAGAAGGAGAAGGAGAAGGAGAAGGAGAAGGAGAAGGAGAAGGAGAAGGAGAAGGAGAAGGAGAAGGAGAAGGAGAAGGAGAAGGAGAAGGAGAAGGAGAAGGAGAAGGAGAAGGAGAAGGAGAAGGAGAAGGAGAAGGAGAAGGAGAAGGAGAAGGAGAAGGAGAAGGAGAAGGAGAAGCCCAGTGTGGGTTTGTCCTGTAATAAAGTGCATTTTGTAATAAGCTGCATTTTGAAGAGCTGCCTGGAGTCCCACATCCCTCATTCCAGCTCTTACACCTGGGAACAGCTTCTGCAGCCCAGGCTCTTTCCCTCAGCTGTGTGTTGGGTTTGCTGCATATCCAAAAGCTTTTGTGTCTGAAAATCACCTCCCAGTGTGCCAGAGGCAGCCTGTCCTCAGCAGCCCAGCTCTGGCAGGGAACCCCTCCAGGGTGAAGCAGTGAATAGCAGCAGCCTGGGAGTGTTTGCTCCCCTGGCTGGCATGGAAAGCTCTTTCCCTGCTCCTCTGTGACCCTGCTGCTGCCCTCCCTGGGCTGAGAACTCCGTGTGTGGGAGCTCTGGGCACAGAATGGAACCAGGGTGAGGCTCCAGAGCCTTCCTGGCCCAGGGTGGTGTCAGGAAAATTCACCCACAAACACCAGAGGTTTGTGTCCAAACAGGAGACAGAGGAGTCCTTTGGCTTTATTCCAATGAAGGCAGAGGCCATGGGCCATTTCCCTGGGGTCTCTCACATTTTTGGAGGTCACAGCCTCCTTTTTATCCCAATTTCCAGCCACATTTCCCTTCTCTCTTTCCCCATGGCTGAGGTACTGGAGAGGTTCAGACTCCCCAGAACACCTGATCCCAAAGATTCCCCTCCAATGTACAACTCTCCTCTTTAGTTTTTAATTATTATGGAATTTAGGGGTTTTTCTTCCCCATTGTTTCTTTCATCTCTCAATGTCTAATTTCATTTCTCAGCAAACCTACAGTTTATTTGTAAAACCAAAAATCTTTCTCCATCCATCACTCAGTGGAATCCTTCCCACTGTTTCTTTTCTGTCCCAGTGCTGGTTTGATCCACCAGCAGCCCCAGAGCTGGTTTGGAAAGACAAATCCTGTTCCTGCCACGGGGAGCAGCAGGCAGGGAGCTCCCAGGGCACTCCCAGCCCTGCTGCAGCCTGGCACCCCTGGCAGGCTCAGTTCCCAAATGGCCCAGAGCCATCCAGGCTGGGGGGTGCTGAGGGGGGATTTCCCTGCCCTGGGCACTGGGCAGGGGATTGATCAATTCCTGATTTTCTGGGCAATCCTCTTTGCTTCTGGCTGTAGCAGCCCTGGGGGTCGCAGGGGGTTTGGGTGTGAGGGGCTGAACACTGAGCAGCAATGAATCAGTGTAAATAAATCCTGGAGTGGCTGCAGAGATGTCCTGGGGCTGTTGTGAAGCAGAATCCAAGGGCAGGACCTGGAATGGGAAATTCCAATCCTGATAAGAGCATTTCTTGGTTTAACCCAATTTCTGTTCAATATTCCTCTGCTCTTATCAGCTGCCTTTGTCAGGACAGCCCCAGCTCCTGCATCTGCCCCAGCAAAACCCCAAACTCCTGCCCTGCTGAGCCTTGGGGATGTTTTTTCCCCACAAACAAGTGCAGCTCAGCCCTGCAGGGCACAGGGCAATGCCCCTCCTGCTTTTCTGCTGATAACATGGCTCTTTCTCACAGGAAGCAATTTGGGAATTGCACAGATCATTTCATTTCCTTGCTGTTTTGTCCAGGCCCTGCTCTGCTCATCTCTCTCACAAATGCCCCTCTGTAGAGAAAACATAATAGAAAGGAGCCTGGGGAGAAAAGCAGAATATTCAGTGATTCAGGGGTCCTCAGGGAACAGTTCTGCTTTTACTGCGGAGTCACCACCAGGAAAAATTGTAAATCACTTCTCTCGATGCCTTGCTATTTAAAAATGTAATTAGATCTGCATGTTCCTTGGTTTTAATTTTCATTATGTGTCTGGAGCTGTGTTGTTAAGGTTGTTTGATGTTGGCTCCTAAGTGAAAATAACTCTGCTCCATCCTGAATATCCCTGCACTTGCTTCCATTTGGATTGGGGAAATGTATTATTTTAAAGATAATAACCACCAAATTAAAGCTTTTGAAGATATTTAATTCATATTTTCCAAAGGGTTTCTGGCTGGACCAGAGGCTGCTGTTATCTGCAGAGTCTGATAACAGCCACACTTCCAGGCAAAATTCCCTGTGCTCTCCTTGGCTTTTTGTTTGGATGTGTCAGTGGAGATTTCAGGGGTTGGGGACAGAGGATTGATGCTGGAACTTTCAATGGGACAGACAGGAGCCAAACTGTGGCTGTGCCATCCCTGCAAAGGGCCAGGGACAAATGTCCCAGCTGGCACTGGGAGTGTGGATGAAACACCTTCCAGAAAGGCTCCACGTCCCCACCTTGTGCAGTCGTGTTCTGAGTCTGCACACCCAGAAAGTGCAGAGCTGCTGTGCTCCCTGAGCCCTGGCTGTGCTGCAGCTGCAGCTGAAAATTTGCTTTTATGGATGCAGGGAGTGCAGGCACTCAGCAAAGTGCTTGGGCTTTGCCCCTGGAATATTCAGGAATTGGGAGCTCCTTGGGAAAATACAGTTCTGAGCGTGTGACTCGCAGAAAAAGGTGTCAGGGAATCACTTTAAAATAACTTCAGTGAAGAATGAAATAAAAATAAGAAATAAACCCTGCAGGCCTGCCAGGGGAATGCTGTGTGCCCTCCAGCCCCAGTTCCCAGTCTGGCCCAGCAGCCCACCCAGGTTATCCAGCAGGGAATTCTTATTCCTGGGATGGGAGCTGTCCCCTGCCCTGGAGCTCCTGGAGTTTCCCCTGCAGCACCTCCCTGATTCCCAGCCTATTAACAACTTCATTTAATGAGCTTATTCCAAGATCACTCAAGCAAGGTAAAAATTGCTTTGCTCACCTCGGGAGACCCCAGGAACCTGAGGTGATTCTGCTCAAAAAGTGGTTTTATCCTGGTTTTAGCAGGAGGGTTTGCTCTAAACCAGGAGGGAATAGAGGAGCTGTGGGTGCCCTGCTCACTCTGGGCTGTTTGTGCTGCTGGCAGTGGTGCAGGGCTTGGTTTGTTTGGTTGGGTTTGCTTTGTTTTGCTCTGTTTGTTGGTTTATTTTTTCTGTAAACACAAACAGTGAGAGGGCAGCAGATATTCAGGGGGATGGATGTGAGCTGTGAGCTCTCTGCTCCCTCTGTTTTCTGGGCAAGGACTGGGAATGAGGGCAGGCACTGGGGGCTCTCAGCACCAGACCCACTCACCAGCAGGGAAAAGAACCCAGGATCCTGGGTGGGCTTTCTGCAGAATTCCACATCTGGGACCATTTTAGGCACCAACAACTTCTCCAGGGCCAAGCTGTGCCTAGGAGAGGCCACAGCAAAGCTCCTTTCTCATGTCCAGGCTCCAGCCTCGTTCTCTGCCCGATTATTTGGGTGCCAACCCTTCTCTTCCCCCCAATGCTCTGTTTGCCCACAGAGCTCTCTTAACCACACACATTTTAGTGTTTTCCTCTGCTGCTGTCTCAAATCTCTTCCTCACTCTGTGATGCTCTCATGGGTGAAGTTTTCCCTAAATCCTTACAGGTTCCACAGCATGGGGACTCCTCTGAGTTATCCTGGGGCTGTCAAAGGTGCCCCCCTTGCCCCCTTTACAGAGAATCATATAAACACCCTTTCCTCCTCATATAAAAACCTTTTCCTCCTCATATAAAAACCTTTTCCTCCTCATATAAACACCCTTTTCTCCTAATATAAAGAACTTTTCCTCCTTATATAAAGAACTTTTCCTCCTCATATAAAGATCTTTTCCTCCTCATATAAAGATCTTTTCCTCCTCATATAAAGATCTTTTCTTCCTCATATAAAGAACTTTTCCTCCTCATATAAAGATCTTTTCTTCCTCATATAAAGATCTTTTCCTCCTCAAAACCCACGGCCTAGCAAACAGAATTGAGAGTGGCACCAGCCACTACAGGGAAAAAACAATGGTAAAGCTTGATTTGATGCTTCTAGCTCAGGTATTTGTGCTTTGCACAGATAAAATAATCCATTCCCACCTCCCAACGATTCCTCCTGGAGCCCTGGGCAGGGCAGGGAGGAGGCTGAGCTCCCTGTGCTGCTGCTCTGGGTTGGTGCCCACTCCTGTAAGCTCTCAGAGCTGTCTCCTGTCTCCCAGCATTAAATTTCTCATTATCTGCCTGCTTAGAGACCAAGACTTTGAGGGCCAGGGCTGCCTGACTCAGATTTTGTCCAGCAGCTGATGAGAGAAGTCTTTGCTCCGCTCGGGGTTCTCTGGGGAATGAATTTCTCTGGACTTGGAGAGGAGTGGTGGTGGAAAGGTTGGTCTAAGATTGAATTAACTGAGATAGCTCCTGATTGGCAGCAGCTCTGGGAGATCAATCCATGAACATTCAGGTGCAAAGGTGTATTTCCCCTAAAATTTTCACCTCCTCTTTAGGCCAAGAAGGAAATGGGAGAGAGAAACTCCTTTTGGTGCAGGTGGCATTCTCAGCAAATGGAAATTATTGCTGCAGCATTCGCAGGATGAAATTTTCCTAAGTGACCATGAACAGGAAATATCTGATGGATTTCTCTGCAGAGTGACAGGCAGGAAGTTTCCAACTGCAGCCAGCCAAGGAACTTTCCTCTTCCCCCTGGAGCCATGGCACAGCAGCCCAGGATTTCTCTCCTGGGAAGCTGAGAAGCCTCAGAGAAAAAGGAAAACAAGAATTATCTCATTGCTTCTCCCGTGCTCTGCTGCTTTGGGGTGTGGTTGGAGATTGTTTATCCAACCTGTGAATTGTTTGGAGTCAATGACCAATGACAGCCTGGCTGTGTCAGGACTCTGGAAGGAGTCAGGAGTTTTCATTGTTATCTTTTAGCTGTCTGTCTGCACCCTTTCTCTATCCTATGGCATAGTTTAGTATGGCACTCTATCATATAATATGATTGATATGATATAATGAAATAATAAATTAGCCTTCTAAGAACCTGGAGTCAGACTCATTCCTTCCTGCCATGGGGCATCCCAGAAAATCCCACAGAAATCCTGATTTTGTAATGCTTCCCCCCCAGTTCTCTGTACCACAAGTGCAGGGAAGAAGGAGATACAAGACATCCATGCCCAATCCCATTTTTTTTTACCTATTTCCACCGTGCCTTTGTTTCAGCTCCCCCAGCCCTGCCTGGCTGCTCCAGTTTATCAGCCCCATCTCAGCTGCAGTGGATGCTGGCCAAGGCCTTATCATTTCATTTTGCTAACATCCCTCATTCCTAATTCATGAGCCAGCTCTCTGACAAATTGAATTGGTGCAGCTCAGTAAACAAAAGGGCCTCACCCCAGTTCCCTGGGATGGACCAGCCTTGCTGGGAGCAGGCAGGGCTGGTCAAAGGGCTCAGCCCCCACTGGGGGCCCAGCCTGGAATTTGCACCTGGTGGCATCATTTTAAATGGCATTAATTACCTCCCAAGCTTTCTGCAGGGAAATGGGGGGGACTCTGTGTGCAGTGACACACACACACAGGTGAATTCAGCTTTATTCTTGAGAAAGGGGGTGCTTTGCACAGCCTGGCCCAGAGGGGCTGAGCAGAGCCAGGGGTGATGGAGATGAAAGAGAATTTCAGAGCTCCCCTGAGCTCACCCCTGTCCAGCCATGCTCCCTCCACAGCAGTTTAAAACCATTTATCTTCCCTCACCAACACGTTTCGCACCCCTCCCGTGCTCAGCCTTTTCTACCCCTATGTTTATTGTCATTTTCTCCCTTTTCCCACCCCTCCTGTGCTCAGCCTTTCCCTGTCCCTCTGTTTATTGTCATTTTCTCCCTTTTCCCACCTCTCCCGTGCTCAGCCTTTCCCTGTCCCTCTGTTTATTGTCATTTTCTCCCATGGGAGCAGCCTGGAGGTGGCTCAGCTCCCTGGCTGGGATGGGAGCAGCTCCACTGCCCTCCTGATTTACACCTGGCAGCAGGGCTGCCTCCAAGCCTGCTGCTGATGAATCTGGCACCTCAAAATGCATTTTTCCCCCCATTTTTCCTCCCATTTCTGTCAAAAACCTGAGCGTCTCCCATCCTATAAGTGTTGATTATAGAGGAAAAGAGAGAGAGAGAAATTCCTGTCACTCCTCTGCATCCAAACACAGCATCCAGGGAGACAAAGTCTAATTTTAGAGTGCATCAGAGACAGCAGCATCTGAGGAAACTCATCTCTGTCTCTCCAGCACTGCCCCCGGGGAGGCTGTGTGTACCTGCAGCAGCTGATAATAAATAACTCTGCAAGGTGGAAACAAAAATAAGCAAGAGATCCTTTTCCTCTTGTGCCCAGCTTGCTCCCAGTCCCACTGGGGGCTGCTGGTTGGAGGCTGGGCTCAGCTGGTGCTCTTGAAGGGATGTTTAAAGAAGGAAAATGCCTGTGTTGCCTGCAATGCAAAGGGCAGGGGTTTGATGGCACGTCCCTGTGGCAGATCAGCATCACAAATCCTGCTCCCCTCTGAAATTTATCTCTTCTACATTTTCCTCTCCCTTTGAGGCTTTCATTTCAAAGCCTTGCGGGGGGAAAAAATAATCCTGACAATGGAGAAGAGATATTGAGCCTTCCCAAATACCTGAAAACAAGGTTTTCCTTCTGGGATTTGCACACTATTATAAATACACACATTTGTGGCTGAGCTGTTTGACCCAGTGAGGCAGCAGTGTCGCTGTGCAGGGGGGAATAAATCCTTGGAGTAAAATCCAGGGGCTGGAAATCCAGGGGCATCCCAGGAGGGCTGGAAATCAATCCAGGGGCTGGAAATCCAGGGGCTGGAAATCCAGGGGCATCCCAGGCAGAGCAAGGAACTCTTTTTGTGGTGGAAGGCACAAACCTGGTGCTCAGGAGTGGGAAAACAGCTGGGAAAGAACTGGGGTCAGGGTTTGCCCAGGGAACAGCTGGGGCACAGCTGGGTCAGGGTTTGCCCAGGGAACAGCTGGGGCACAGCTGGGTCAGGGTTTGCCCAGGGAACAGCTGGGGCACAGCTGGGTCAGGGTTTGCCCAGGGAACAGGAGCAGCCTGGGCTGATCCGTGGCCACATTCCTGGCAGGAGGATGCTGCACAGTCCTCCTGGTGCCTGCCAGCCCCTGCCATCCCCCCCGGGTGTCTCTGGTGTCACCAGGGGCCGTGCAGAGCTCGGTGACACGGGGAACAGTGACAGGCTGTCAGCCAAGCCCTGGTGTCACAGCAAATTCCACCTTCAGGAGGAGGATGCGTGAGGCATGATGGCTAATTGGGAGCAGAAATGGATTATTGTCTGTGTCATCATCCCTCTGGATGGCACTTGAAGAGGATGACATTGGAGTGAGGCTTGCTCTCAAAATAAGCAGGAGTAATTCCCATTTTTGGACATTGGAATAAATCTGTTTCTTTAAAGGACTCTGGCTGGGCAGAGCTGCTGCTCTGGTTCCCTCTGGCTGCTCCAGAGACTCCTGGGACTCTCAAACCCCTCCCTGCAAGGAGCTCCACGATCTCAGTCACTGCTGGAGCCCCTGGGGTTGCTGAACTCCTGCTCCCAACAAGCTGCCAGGTTGATTTTCCATCAGGAGCCCTGAGGAACAGCATGCTGTGAGTTCATAAACACCTCAGCTGCTCCAGCTCCACGCTGGATGGACACACCTCAAACAGGCACAGGAGAGCCCCACTCCCCTGGCCAGGAATTCTCTCTTTCCTTTCAGTCCAGGGATATCATTAAACATCCTTCCACCATCCCAAACCCCATCCAACCTGCCTTGGACACGTCCAGGGCTGGGAGAATTCCCATGCTGAGCTTTGGCAGCTGCCCTGAGCCAGCCCTGCTTTTCCTGCCCTTTGTGAAACAAAGCACAGAGAGCAGGACAGGGGCAGGCTGCTGGGAATGCCTCTGGGAGAGGCTGCCACAGACTGTCCTCAGTGCTCTCTTCTCCTGGAGAACCTGCTCCAGGGCACTGCTGGAACATCTCAGCCTGGTGCTTTAAAGGGTCTTTAAATATTTTGGGGAATTAAGGGGAAAAAATGCCCCTGGCAAGCCCAAGGGAGTTCTGCTGAGCATCCAGAACCAGAAGAAAATGTATTTTCTCACTTTCCATCTCCCCAAAAGAGCAGGGCTGGGGGCTGGTGGGAGCTGCTGGTGACTGCAGGATCCCAAGGGTGTGAGTAGAATTTGTCTCCATTGTGAACACTCCAGTTTAGGAATAATCACTTTGTTTAACTCCAGCTCTGCCCCTTTGTCTCTGCATTTAAAAACACTCCAGAATATCTCTGGAGCTTCAGATCCACCAGTCCCCTGCAGAAGAAAGGCACAGAATGGGGTCAAACAGACCCAAAATCTTTGCTGGTACTGCTGAAATCTGCATTTTCCATCAGCCCACCAGCAGCAGCACTGGGGTAGTTAAGCTGAAGCCATTAATTGAATTAACAGCCCTGTGTAATGCTCTGTCTGCTTTTAGGAACACGAGGTCTCATCCTGGTGGTTTCTGCAGCATTGATTTGTTCTCAGGAGCAGCAGGGGCTTTGCCACGTGGCTCTGTGAGAGCTGCCCCAGACATTTCCGACAGAGGAAATCAGAGAAACTTCTGCAGCCTCGAGAAAAGACACGAGTTATTCCTGCTGCAGACCTCAGTCTGCCTTCCCCTTCCACTGGGGCAATAAACACATCATTTACTGATTAATCCTGTGCCTCTGGCTGCTGGCTGAGTGCTCTGTGGCTTTCCTCTCTCCCTTCCCAGTTTGCTCACTTGCCTCTGAGTAAGAGCTGCTCCCTGCTCGTGTGCTGCAGCCACCCAGCCCATAAAAGCCCTCTGGAACCCAGCTCAAACCTTCAGGTTGTTGGGAAAAGGAAAAAAAACCAGATAAAGGCCTGCCCTTCAGTTTTAGGGCAGCCAGTACAGGCTGGTCCAGCAGGAGAGGGAGCCAAATTGGGTTTTCTCAGCTTTGTGCTGTGCCTGCACCTCCTTCCCCTGCTCCTGGAGAAATCTGTTCAAAACCTCAGCCCCAGCTGCTTTAGGAACCTGCAGTGCTGCTCAGAGCCTCATTCCCTGCCTCTGTTACTCACTGCACATCTGGGAAGGCAGGTTTTGTTGTCAGAGAGAATCAAGGAGTGCAGAAAGAAAACATTAAAAATATATCTCCAGCTCATGGCATGCTGTCCATGCCCTGCATGAGAGATAAATTGAGTTGTTCTCTCTCTTTGCCTCACTGCTTTTCTCTCCCTCTCAGTTTTTCCCCTTTCATATCCAATTTACTTGCTCAAAGGGGCTTGTCCAAGCTGAGTTACAGAATCTCCAGTTGCCCCAGGGCTCCCAGGTGTTTGCAGCCTGGCAGCTCTGCAGTGTTTTCTGCTCCACTTGCCCAGGGCTGCAAACCCTTGGTCCAGCCTGTTAGGCCTTATCAGAGTGGAGCAATCTCCCCAAACATTCATTTAAATCCAATATTTATTTCGTTGCCCCTATTTTTCTGCTCTTCTGACCCTTGGATAGCAGGAGGGCTGACAGGAAACGTGTGCATTCTGCCTGCAGCTGTATTTATTAGAGGTTTTGGGGTTGTCTGGGGCTTTCTCACACCTTCAAGTGCCCACCAGTGCCAGGTTCAGCAGAGAGTTGAAAGAAATTTAAGATTTCCTCTGCTAAAGACCAAAGCTGCCATCAGAGCAGGCCCACCGTGCCAAGTGGAGTGTTTTAATCCCTAGGATTGATGAATCCAAACCCAAAACTGCCTGGAATCATGGAAAGGAGGGGAAATCAGAGCAGCACAGAAACAGGTGCAGAGCAGGAGCTGCCTTGTGCCACCCTCATCCAATTGGGAGCTTGGAGTTTCTGTTTGAACTGAGCAAAGCAAACACTCTTAACCCAGGGAGGAAAATGCCAGGAGCCTCCTAAACCCAGCAGTGTTTGCAGGGATCATTTGAACTGGCACTTTACAGTGGGGCATCTCCTGCCCGTGCTCCAGGCAGCAGGAAAAATCCATCCCCAAGTCCAAAAACATGGAAGGAAAAACTGGATTTTGGTAAAGCAGGGCATGAAACCAAAGAGTGAGTGTGAACAGAGCTGGAACCAACTGGGAGATCCTGAGTGAGCTTTTCCTTCCCACCCCAGCCACCTGTGGCTGCAGTGTGCTTGTGCTTCTTCCCCAAGAATTTACTGATTCTGGGATACTCAGTGATCCTGCAGCCACAGGCTTGACCTGGACACTCCCACATCTCCTAAAAATTAACAGAGCTGATATTAAATATCTCCCTTCTCTGATATTAAATATTCCCCTTCTCTGGTGTTAAATATCTCCCTTCTCTGCTATTAAATATTCCCCTTCTCTGCTATTAAATATTCCCCTTCTCTGCTATTAAATATTCCCCTTCTCTGATATTTAATATTCCCCTTCTCTGCTATTAAATATCTCCCTTCTCTGATATTTAATATTCCCTTCTCTGATCTGCCAGTAGCAGAACTAGCAGTGGCTTGGGCAGAACTTTGGGCTCCAGATCCCAAAGCACCCCAGCCAGGCTGCCCAGAGGAATTTCTCCCTGTCTCTCCTTTCTGTATTGAACTCCCCAAGGCTCATTAACCACGAGCCTGCACCTTGTTACCACATCAATCCCACCGAGTTATTTTTCTGCTGCAGTTATGCTTCAATTTGGAGTATTAATTTCCTTTAACTCTTGCCCTATTAATCACTTTAACAATCAAATTAAGACAATTATTTTAATGAGTTAATGGATTAGAGGGAGCAGACGATGCACATTCATAACCGCTCGTGCCAGGGCACTTTTACCAACGTCAATAAAATATGAGCTCATAAAGGAGCTCCTGTAGGGCTGAGGGAAGGGCTGGCAGAGCTCTCTGTCTGACTGATTTAAACCCCTCTGTCTGAGCTCTCAGGGAGCTTTTATGTGCTCTGGGCCCGTTCAAATCAAGAGCCAGGCACTGAGAGGCAGAGCTGTTATTTTTTCCTGGATGTTGATGCTGCCTGGCAAGGTGTTCTCTTTCCCAGCTCCTCCAGCCTGGCTGCTCTGGATCTGTCATGGCAGTGGAGCTTTCCTCACCACCTTTTGTCACGTGTTTGCTGCACTGTGAAGTGCCAGCAGCCCTGCAGTGGTTCCCAGCTCTCTGCTCCCCAGGTGGGAGTTCTGGCCTGGGGAATTCAGGAATTCACCTTTCCTGTTTCCCTGATTTCAAACAGGATTTCTGGTGGGATTAAGCTGGCATTTCTAGGAGCTGGACTGAGGAAGAGTGGAGGCACCAAACCCAACCTGGGCAAGAGTTCCTGGATGTGTTTTTATCCCACGGCTCGAGGGGGGCTTGGAAAGGCTGAGGTTTTGTCATTTTTGAGGCTGAAGAGGTAAAATGTTAAGGTAAAAATGTCCTGGCTATGATCAGTGGACACCAGAGCATTTAGAGGCTTTAGAGGGGGAGCAGAGAATGACCAGGACAGGGGGAAATGATGGTGGTGGTACCTGGGGAAATAACACCTGGTGGGAAACAGGTGAAATAACCTGTTCAAAGGGGAGAAATAACACCTGGTGGCACCTGAGGGGAGCCTGCAGGAACCTGGAGAGGGATTTTCCCAATTCAGGACACGGGGAATGGTTCCACACTGACAGACAGGAGGTTTGGGTGGGATTTTGGGAAGGAGTTCCTCCCTGCCCAGAGGAGCTGTGGCTGCCCCAGCCCTGGTCGTGCCCGAGGCCAGGTTGGATGAAGCTGAAACACCACGTGGGGACTCAAACTGAGGCACTTTTATCTCCTTTGGACCAATCTGTGAGCCTAAATCCTCTCCCTGCACACAGCAGGTGCCAGATAAGAGGGAAATCCCTGCTCTGGGCGAGCAGCTGTGGCCCCTGAGGAAGGATTCCCTGCCAGCCTTCCCTTCCACCCCAATAAACCCCAGGGATAACAGTGAGCTCACAGACCTAGTGGGGTTTCACAAGGGGAGATAAAGGACACGGATTCCCAGAGGGAAGGGGTGAGCTCCTGGGTGGGACAGGGAAATGCATCAGGGAGATGGAGATGAAAAAGCAAAATGACCAGGGCTGGGCTGGGCTGGGATTTTTGGGGTCCCCAGGACGAAGGAGGAATTGAGAATCTGACTCTATGTTCTTAGAAGGTTAAATTCTTATTTTATGGTATTATATTATATTATATTTTATATTATATTATATTACATATTATATTACATATTATATTATATTAAATTATATTATATTATATTATATTATATTATATTACATATTATATTATATTATATTATATTATTATATTATATTATATTATATTATATTATATTATATTATATTATATTATATTATATTATATTATATTGATACAGACAGAAGGCTTTACAAGATACTAAAGAAAAACTCGTGACTTCTTCCAGAGTCCCCACACAGCCTGACTGTGATTGGTCATTAAGTAAGGACAATTCACATGCTGGAAAAACAATCGAGCTGCCAGGAGAAATGGACACCCCCACTTTGTGCTGGCACCCCCAGTTTGTGGGTGGAGATCCATGCTGGCACCCCAGTTTGTGTGGGGATCCATGCTGGCACCCCCAGTTTGAGCTGGCATCTCCAGTTTCTGTCAGGATCCATGCTGGCATCCCCAGTTTGTGTGGGGATCCATGCTGGCACCCCCAGTTTGTGTTGGCACCCCCAGTTTGTGTGGGGATCCATGCTGGCACTCCCAGTTTGTGTCAGGATCCATGCTGGCATCCCCAGTTTGTGTTGGCACCCCCAGTTTGTGTGGGGATCCATGCTGGCACTCCCAGTTTGTGTCAGGAGCAATGCTGGCACCCCCAGTTTGTGCTGGTACCCCCAGTTTGTGTGTGGGTGCCCACCCTGCAGCTCCCTGCACAGCCCCAGCCCCTCTCACTCTCCATCCCCAGGCCTGAACCAAACCCAGGTCAGAAGCAGCCCCAGAGCCAAAGCTCCAGCCCTGCTGCAGGGCAGGGATTGCTGCTCTTGCTGCTGCCACTGGCTCCATGGCTCTGAAATTGGGATTGTTCAGCCAGGGGCACAAGGGCAGCTCTCCTCAGCCCCACAAAAAGTGACCAAAGTGTGCAGAGGGGCCTGGCTGGAGTGCAGGGGTTGGGGCAGGCATCTGTCACCAAGGGCTGCCAGCAAACACCTCCAGTGCTGGCATCCCAGCAGAAATCCTCGAGCCTGGCACCCTCAGGGCACAGCAGGGCTCACTCTGCTCCCTCACACCAGGGCTCCAGCCTGATCCAGCCACCAGGACACGGGATGGGCTCTGTTGGAAATTCAGAGTTTGGCCTCTTCCACAAAACCATAAATAAATCACTTTCAGATTCCAGAGAGTTAAGACTGAGCCCTTTGCCAATGCAGAGCTCAGGGATTTTAAAGTAACTGCTGAGCCCAGTAATAAATTTTAGAGGGAGAAGTCGCTGACCTTTGGAACAAAATCCAACTCCTACATCTGTTGAATTCCTTTCCAAGGTTTTCTGTGCCTAGAAAGTCTGCAGAATGGAAAAGTTTAACTCAGAGAAGAGTTTTGTTCAGCAGAGCAGGTGATGGAGCTGATGAGCAGCTGTCCCTCCTGCAGACAGAGACTGGTGTGCAGGGAGCAGCTCTGAAAATAAACAGGGAGAAATGAAACAAGGAGAAACAAGGAGAAATAAGGAGAAACAAGGAGAAACAAGGAGAAATAAGGAGAAATAAGGAGAAATAAGGAGAAACAAGGAGAAACAAGGAGAAACAAGGAGAAATAAGGAGAAATAAGGAGAAATGAGGAGACATTTATCCAGAAGTCCTTCAAAATAGCAGCAGCTTCTCCTTGTGTTGTTCCAGGCTGCAGGCACACTGCTGACCCGTGCAGGCCAGCTCATAAAAATAAACTTGTGGTCTGAAAAAGTGCCAAGTCTCCCTCCCAGTCTGCCCCAGCAGAGACCTTGGCTGTTGTGCTTGCAGACACATGCATACATCACTGCCTGTCCTTTCACCAGGGCTCAGGGGCTCGTTATCAGTCCCTCATTTGGTGCCATTTGCACAAAACCACCAGGTTCAGGCTATGAGTGAGACAAGAACATTTTTCCCCCCCTCTCTGTGTTCTTTTCTTTGGTGCCTTTCCAGTGGGAGCTCCCAGGCCGAGTGCTGCTCATCTGGAACACATCAGGCTGCTGAGGAACAGCTGCCCAGAAAGGCCCTGCTGGAGTCACTCATTCACAGAAATGCCTCCCAAGGGCCCTCCTGGCTCAGCACCATCCCCTGACGCTCATCCCACACCACCCTGGACATGGAATTAGGGAGCCAGGAAACAAGGAATTCCTCTGCCTTCATTTTACAGGCTCAGCCTGAGCTCTTAATACCAAGTTTAGCTTTTAGGGTAGCTCAGATCCTTTGGAAAGGGCCCACCTGTGATGCAAAGAATAATTTTATATTTGTGGTGGAGGGGAGAGGAAAAGAAAGAAAACCAAACATAAGTCAGGCTTGTTAAGATTCCTGCTTCTCACAGCATTTACAGGAGATCATTTACACTCGGCCAGGAGAAGATTTTGGGGTCTAAAGAATAAAGGGCAGCTTTAGGGTGCATTAGTGCCCCTTGCAAAGCACAGTGGAAAGGCTGGTGCCCCTGATGCAGTCAGGTATTGATCCAGAGCTGACACACAACAGCCTCGCTGTCCTTGCATTAGGGGGCAGCTGTTGAGTTTTGGTTGTGAATCCTCCCTCTGAGCCAATTTAGGATTTGTCTGCTTCTAGCAAAATCACTGGGAAAAAAAAAAAAGAAAGAAAAGCACAGCCTGACTAAGCAAATGTTCTCCCTGCTGTGATGGCAGCATCCACAACAAATTTGGGGGAAAAATACAATAATCACAAGGAAAGCAAACTCCGGGGTCTCTGCAAAAGCTGTTTTCTAATAAAACATCATCCCCCCAGGAAATTAATTTGTATGCTTAATTGGTTCAGAGAAATAATCTCCAGCACGATCCCTTAAGGACTTTGCCCTAATCTTCCTTTATTTCCCCTGCTTGCTGCTGGGACCTGGAACGGCTCCTGCTGGCTTTGGGGATCCACGTGTGGCAGCATCCCCGATTCTTTGGGGTCAGACTGGCCCTGCTCAGCCTGTGGGATGGCTGTGCCATTTGTCCCTTGGAGGGGACAGAGGAATCCCTCGTTCCTGGCCCTGCTCCATCCCCTGCAGGAGCTGGCGCTGGCTCAGCCCTCCCTGCAGGGCAGCCCAGGTCTGTCAGAGCCCTGCTGCCAGCTGGGAGCACTTCCAAGCTCCTGTGCCCTTCTCCCCACGTGCCAGGCTGTGTCAGGCTGCTGATGGGATCATCCCAGGCACAGCTCACAGGGAATGCCAGGCTGCACCAGCAGGGATCCTTTGCTCTGCTGGATTCGCCTCCATTCCTTTGCTCAGAGATCAGAACCCTCCTGACAGAGGCTGCAGCCCCCTCAGCTGGGCCCCCCCTGTGGATAAACCCAGCCTGGTGAAATTCCAGAGCTCTGGATAAACCCAGCCTGGTGAAATGGTGAAATTCCAGAGTTCCAGTTTGGCTGTTAAACCCACCCTGGTGAAATTCCAGAGCTCTGGATAAACCCACTCTGGTGAAATGGTGAAATTCCAGAGTTCCAGTTTGGCTGTTAAACCCACCCTGGTGAAATTCCAGAGCCCCAGTTTGTCTGGATAAACCCACTCTGGTGAAATGGTGAAATTCCAGAGCCCAGTTTGGCTGTTAAACCCACCCTGGTGAAATTCCAGAGCCCAGTTTGGCTGTTAAACCCATCCTGGTGAAATTCCAGAGCCCCAGTTTGGCTGTTAAACCCATCCTGGTGAAATTCCAGAGCCCAGTTTGGCTGTTAAACCCACCCTGGTGAAATTCCAGAGCTCTGGATAAACCCAGCCTGGTGAAATGGTGAAATTCCAGAGTTCCAGTTTGGCTGTTAAACCCATCCTGGTGAAATTCCAGAGCCCAGTCTGGCTGGGAGCTGTCCCAGGGAGCAGCAGGTACCAGATCATTCCCAAGGGGTCAGTCCCTTCCTTGCCTGGGATTCTGGAGCTTAGATCCTGCCAGAGGAGCCTCTGCTGAGTCCTGGCTTTTCCCAGCTCTTACAGGATGGGTTTTACTTCAGGAATTGCTGGAAATGATGAAACAAAAGCAGATTTTGGAGCAGACTCCACACAGTTCTTCCTGAACCGCTGCAGATTCAGAAATTATCAGTTCTGTTATCAGCAGAGCAGCTCCCTCCTCCTCAGATCCCAGGGCTCTTACTTAGGCTCAGCTTTGTCTCATTCCCTTCTCCAGAACACAGCCCCCTGCACCTCAATCAGAACAGCAACTCTGCCTTTTATTAAATTATAGAAAAGCAAGAAGCTTTTATTTTTTTCACATTTTTAGAGGATTGTTCATAGCCCACGCAGCATCTGTTGGAGAGTGAGACGAAGTCACAGAAATTCCCTTTATCACTGGGAAACTGGGTGATGCTCCTGAGGGAATAAAAACTCCCCCTGAGAAAAGTGACTGCAAAAAGCTGTTCTGTGGATTTCTGCTCTGCTGGAAGCCCAGCAAGGGCTGCTGGATCTGAGGGAATCACTTGTGACAGAAACACCAGCTCTGACAGACCTGGAGTGCAGGTTCCTGCAGCTCCTCACGGGCTCATATCAGATTGCAGCTCCTAAAAAAAGAAAAGGTGGACAAGGGAGGAGAGACACCAAAGTTGATTCCAGCTCCCAGGATTTGGGAGAGAATCCCAGAGCATGCAGGACACATTTCATCTGCACTACAGCTGGCCTCTTTCTCCTATTTATAGGTCAAGAAAATAACATTTTGGAATCCAGGAGTTGAGGCAGTTGCCAGGGGAAACTCGATATTCTAGAGGGAAAATTGTTCTTACATTTGCAAAACTTGGGGGTTTCTGTAACAACTAAATGTAAACCAAATGTGACATAAGGAGGAGGAGGAGGAGGAAAGAGTGGGTGGAAAAATGGGAAGATGAAGTAGAAAGTTAGCTCAGGGTTTGGTGTGGAGTCCTGGAGTGAGTTTTGTCCCTTCCATGAGGAATTCTGCACCCTGAGCTCTCAGAACATGCTGGCAGCTCCGTGCTGGGGGGCTCCAGGGCAGGGACTCTGCTTTTGTGTGGCACAGGAACCACAAAACCATGCCAAGGCTGAGGAATGGGGCTATTTCAGGTCAAAGTTCTCCACTGGGCTGAGTTTCTGAGCACCCAGAGCTCCTTTGCAGCCAGCTCTGCAGGCAGACGTGAGCTCAGGCTGCTGCTGCTGCTGCAGAGCCTGCACAAACTGAGCAGCCAAATTCAGGGGTGCAGAGCTCACCCCACCCTCCCTCCTGGGCAGCTCTGTCCTGAATCCAGCTCAGGAAATGCTGGCACTGCTCTTCATAGCATCACTGCTTTGGGCTTTGATGGTTTGGGGGATTTTTTTGACTTCCAAAGAGAAGAAAATGGATTTTTTACAAAGAACAGATGAGAGCCAGACAACGCTTGTGCACCCCCACACAGCACACAGGCACTGAGCTGCTCTGGGCAGGGGGAGGATGGAAAATCCATCTAAAGGCACAACAACTGGCTGCTCTGTGCAGGTGTGTGCCAGCAGCAGCAAGGCAGGAGCCTTCAGTGGCCACCCAAGAGCTCCACAGGCTGCCCCAGCCCGGCCTGGCTCCCTTTGGGACAGCAGCAGCCCAGGTGTGGCTCTGCAGGACCAAAACCTGGCCAGAGCTGTTCCTCTGGCCCAGAACTGTTCTGTCCCTGTGTCCCAGAGCTGTTCCTGTGTCCCAGAGCTGTTCTGTTCTGTGTCCCAGAGATGTTCCTCTGGCCCAGAACTGTTCTGTAGCCCAGAGCTGCTCCTGTGGCTCAGAGCTCTTCTGTTCTGTGTCCCAAAGCTGTTCTGTTCTGTGTCCCAGAGCTGTTCCTGTGTCCCAGAGCTGTCCCTGTGTCCCAAAGCTGTTCTGTTCTGTGTCCCAGAGCTGTTCTGCTCCTGTGTCCCAAAGCTGTTCTGTTCTGTGTCCCAGAGCTGTCCCTGTGTCCCAGAGCTGTCCCTGTGTCCCAAAGCTGTTCTGTTCTGTGTCCCAGAGCTGTTCTGTCCCTGTGTCCCAGAGCTGTTCTGTTCTGTGTCCCAGAGCTGTTCTGTCCCTGTGTCCCAGAGCTGTTCTGTTCTGTGTCCCAGAGCTGTTCCTGTGTCCCAGAGCTGGACCTGTGTCCCAGAGCTGTTCTGTCCCTGTGTCCCAGACCTGTTCCTGTGTCCCAGAGCTGGACCTGTGTCCCAGAGCTGGACCTGTGTCCCAGAGCTGTCTCTGTGTCCCAGAGCTGTTCTGTTCTGTGTCCCAGAGCTGTCCCTGTGTCCCAGAGCTGTCCCTGTGTCCCAGAGCTGGACCTGTGTCCCAGAGCTGTTCTGCTCCTGTGTCCCAGAGCTGTCCCTGTGTCCCAGAGCTGTTCTGTTCTGTGTCCCAGAGCTGTCCCTGTGTCCCAGAGCTGTTCTGTTCTGTGTCCCAGAGCTGTCCCTGTGTCCCAGAGCTGCTCCTGTGGCTCAGAGCCCGAGGCAGGACAGGATTTTCCACTCTGTCCCCAGTGCCCATCGATCTCTGCCGGCTCTGGGCTGTTGTTGGCTGCAGGGGCATTGATCAGGAGCATGAGGATGGGCAGGGGTCGGGTGCTGCCACCCCCTGCTCTGCCCCAGCCCTGCTCACGTGGACTGGGAGCTGTGCCCCGCTGGAGCCCGGGCTGGGCTGTCACTGTCACCTCCCTGGCAGGGGGACAGTGCCCAGCTCTGCCTGCTGCCTGAGCTTTTCAGCTTTTCTGCTTTTCAGGTTCTGTGCTGCGTGCTGAGCTCTGCTGGAATGCTGCTCAGCCCTCCTCACTTTTTGGGCAGACTAAACAATCCTGGGGGAACAAGGTCACCATCCCAGCCCCGGGCCCAAAAAGGACAAACAGAAGTGAATCGGAGGGAGAAGTAAACGGGGCAATGGGACCTCATTACCTGAAGCTGTAATTGGACAATTAACCCCTGATATGCAAATAGACCTAACTTAGATCTGCCCAAAAACCTCCTGGCTGCTGCCCATGGTGGGCAGACGTTGGTTCTGACAGGTTTGTGGGGACACAGCATCCCAGAGCTGCTGCAGCACCCTCAGCTGCTCCTCGGGCATGGGAGATGCTGAGCTTTTTCCCATTTCACCCTCACTAAACGCTCCCCTGCCTGCTGGAATTGATGTGTTGTAGGAATTGGTGTCAATTCTGACAACGTTCCCCTTGCTCACCACGGGGGTGAAGTGCCTTCAGTGCCTTCAGTGTCAAAACATCCTGTTGTGATGTTTGCAGAGCACTTGGAGGGGCTCCTCTCAGGAGGCTGTCTCAAAATGGGATTTGTTTTCTCAACATCGCAATCATCTGAAAAATTTTGACAGCCTGGAGATTGTTGTGGTGGATTTTGGAAACTTTTTCACTCCCTTCATGCACTGAAATGTGAAGGTTTTAATTGCTGCCTTTCTAAAGAAAGGAAAAATCAGCTTTCCCCACCTCCTTCCCCTCCCATCTGAAGGCAATTGCATCAAAAAACATTTCTTGCTTCAAATTTGTTTGCTGTCCTCTCCCACTAATGATGTTTTCCTCCCCATGTCTCACACCATTTATGTGAACAAATTAATCTCTGGAGCTCCCAAGATGCAAGAAATAAAAAGGAAATAAATATTTGACAGCTGAGAAGCCAAGAGATTAAGGAGGAGATTTTGGTACCTAAAGCCAGGTAAGGATGGGATGCTGTTTATAAGGCACCAAGGTCACAAAGATTGCATCTTCAGGCGTCAAACCAGCTCTGAAATCTGCCTGTGACTTGCACAGAAATCCAGAATAAGGCTGAAAAGAGTTCTTTCAAAAGATCTTCAGAGGTGGAACCTCCTCTGCTCATCAAACATTTCCCACTGGGGTCAGGAGAGCAAGGAGCAGAGCCTGGGGTGTCTGCAGTCCTTCCCACAGGGACCCTGCACACGCTGGCACTGATAAATATTGGTGATAGAAAACCCCAGCTTGAGCCCCTCACTCTCTCCAGCAGCTGAGCTCCAACCACCCCGTGTTTGGGAACATCCCCTCCGAGCCCCTCTGAGCAGCCCGGATTGCCTGGACAGGAATTTGTCCTCAGATTTTGCCTGGACATTAATTTGTCCCCAAATTTTGCCTGGACAATTATTTGTCCCCAAATTTTGCCTGGACAGTAATTTGTTCACAGATTTTGCCTGGACAGTAATTTGTCCCCAAATTTTGCCTGGACAGTAATTTGTCCCCAGATTTTGCCTGGACAGTAATTTGTCCCCAAATTTTGCCTGGACAGTAATTTGTCCCCAGATTTTGCCTGGACATTAATTTGTCCCCAAATTTTGCCTGGACAGTAATTTGTCCCCAAATTTTGCCTGGACAATTATTTGTCCCCAAATTTTTTCTGGACAGTAATTTGTCCCCAGATTTTGCCTGGACAATTATTTGTCCCCAAATTTTTCCTGGACATTAATTTGTCCCCAAATTTTTCCTGGACATTAATTTGTCCCCAGACAGCCCCAGTGGCTCAGCCTGTGCCCCAGGTCAGCTCTCAGAGCCCAGCCCTGACTGTGCAGCACCCCCAGACAAATCCACTTCCATGCAGGGAACCCTAAAAGCTTGCTGGACAAGGAGGTTGTAAAACAATAGCTAAAAATAAACCAAAAAAACCCATAAAAGTTCAGTGGTTCCAGCAAATTAAAAAAATTATGAGCTGCTTGTAGCACAAAGAAATGAATGCAGGGTTTTAAGTAAGAAACACAGGCTGGGTGATGCTGCCCCATCAAGATTTCAGCGGGGCACGGGCAGAGCATTAATTCAGGTGATCCTCCAGGGCACAGGACAGCCGTGGGTGATGGAATCTGCTGGTGGGGCAGGGAGAGAGAATTCCTGCTGCTTGATGGGCAGCCCTGGCACGGGAGCTGCTCTGGAGCAAGGCCCAGGGAGGTGTCTGTGCTGGGGGATGGGCAGAGTTCACACATCTGGAATTACAGCCTCTGGAGGGGAGTTTAACTCCAGGGCCTGAGCAGAGGAGGTGGCACAGCTGGCAAGGGTAGTTCTGCTTTTGACCCAATCTTTAAATATTATATATTAAATATTATATATTAGATGTATTTTGACCCAACCCTTAAATATTATATATTAAATATATCTTGACCCAATCCTTTAACATTATATGTTAAATATTATATATTAAATATATTTTGTCCCAGTCTTTAAACATTATATATTAAATATATCTTGACCCAAACCTTAAATATTATATATTAAATATATCTTGACCCAAACCTTAAATATTTTATATTAAATATATCTTGAGCCAACCCTGAAATATTATATATTAAACTATTTGACCCAATCAATTAATATTATATATTAAATATATTTTGACCCAAGCCTTAAACATTATATATTAAATATATTTTGAGCCAAGCCTTAAATAGTATGTATTAAATATCTTTTGACCCAATTCTTAAATATTATATATTTAATATCTTTTGACCCAATCCTTAAATATTATATATTAAACATATTTGACCCAACCATTAAATATTATATATTAAATATATTTTGACCCAAGCCTTAAACATTATATGTTAAATATATTTTGAGCCAAGCTTTAAATAGTATGTATTAAATATCTTTTGACTGAATTCTTAAATATTATATATTTAATATCTTTTGACCCAATCCTTAAATATTATATATTAAACATATTTGACCCAACCATTAAATATTATATAATAAATATATTTTGACCCGGGCCTTAAATATTATATATTAAACATATTTGACCCAACCATTAAATATTATATATTAAATATATTTTGACCCAACCATTAAATATTATATATTAAATATATTTTGACCCAACCATTAAATATTATATATTAAATATATTTTGACCCAATCCTTAAATAATGAAATCCTTAATCCCAAGGGCTGCTGGAGGTCCCAGCAGAGATTCTGAGCCCAGAAGGATTCCCGGGAGGGAGGAACAAGCAAACTGTGCTGCCAAGGAGGGAGGAGGGAGCGTGGAAAATGCTTCTCAGTCTGAGAGGCTTCCCCTGCTCCACTTCCCCGGAGCTGCAGGGTGGCACAGCGAGCAGAAAATAACTTGGAGCAGCTGGTGGAAGTCTGGGAAGGGGAGAAGTGTTTTCCTGTCTGCTGTCAGGCTGGAGGCACTGCGGGAGGGGAGGGCTGAGCCTGGCACCCGCGGGGTCAGCGGGCCCCGTTCGCACCTCAGCCCCAGCCAGACGGAGCAGTTGGAGCAGCAGCGGCGCCTGGGGCTGCTCAGAGAGGGCTGGCAGCGCCATGCATTGCTGCTCAGAGAGGGATGGCAGCGCCATGCATTGCTGCTCAGAGAGGGATGTCAGCGCCATGCATGGCTGCTCAGAGCAGGGATGGCACCGCCATGCATTGCTGCTCAGAGAGCAGGGATGGCAGCGCCATGCATTGCTGCTCAGAGAGGGATGTCAGCGCCATGCATGGCTGCTCAGAGCAGGGATGGCAGCGCCATGCATTGCTGCTCAGAGAGCAGGGATGGCAGCGCCATGCATTGCTGCTCAGAGAGCAGGGATGGCAACACCATGCATTGCTGCTCAGAGAGCAGGGACGGCAGCGCCATGCATTGCTGCTCAGAGAGGGATGTCAGCACCATGCATTGCTGCTCAGAGAGGGATGGCAGCGCCATGCATTGCTGCTCACAGAGGGATGGCAGCGCCATGCATTGCTGCTCAGAGCAGAGATGGCAGCACCATGCATTGCTGCTCAGAGAGGGATGGCAGCGCCATGCATTGCTGCTCAGAGCAGAGATGGCAGCACCATGCATTGCTGCTCAGAGAGGGATGGCAGCGCCATGCATTGCTGCTCAGAGAGGGATGGCAGCGCCATGCATTGCTGCTCAGAGCAGGGATGGCAGCGCCATGCATTGCTGCTCAGAGCAGGGATGGCAGCGCCATGCATTGCTGCTCAGAGAGGGATGGCAGCGCCATGCATTGCTGCTCAAAGCAGGGATGGCAGCGCCATGCATTGCTGCTCAGAGCAGGGATGGCAGCGCCATGCATTGCTGCTCAGAGCAGGGATGGCAGCACCATGCATTGCTGCTCGGAGAGGGATGGCAGTGCCATGCATTGCACCATGCATGCATTGCTGCTCAGAGAGGGATGGCAGCGCCATGCATTGCTGCTCAGAGCAGGGATGGCAGCGCCATGCATTGCTGCTCAGAGCAGGGCCGGCAGCACCATGCATTGCTGCTCAGAGAGGGATGGCAGCACCATGCATTGCTGCTCAGAGAGGGCTGGCAGCGCCATGCATTGCTGCTCAGAGAGGGACGGCAGCGCCATGCATTGCTGCTCAGAGAGGGATGGCAGCGCCATGCATTG
Organism: Haemorhous mexicanus; assembly: GCF_027477595.1. NCBI lineage: Eukaryota > Metazoa > Chordata > Aves > Passeriformes > Fringillidae > Haemorhous > Haemorhous mexicanus. The sequence goes on from NC_082364.1 coordinate 6,392,068, forward strand.
CTGCTCAGAGCAGGGACGGCAGCACCATGCATTGCTGCTCAGAGCAGGGATGGCAGCGCCATGCATTGCTGCTCAGAGAGGGACGGCAGCGCCATGCATTGCTGCTCAGAGAGCAGGGACGGCAGCACCATGCATTGCTGCTCAGAGCAGGGATGGCAGCGCCATGCATTGCTGCTCGGAGAGGGATGGCAGTGCCATGCATTGCACCATGCATGCATTGCTGCTCAGAGAGGGATGGCAGCGCCATGCATTGCTGCTCAGAGAGGGATGGCAGCGCCATGCATTGCTGCTCAGAGAGGGACGGCAGCGCCATGCATTGCTGCTCGGAGCAGGGATAGCAGCGCCATGCATTGCTGCTCAGAGAGGGATGGCAGCGCCATGCATTGCTGCTCGGAGCAGGGATAGCAGCACCATGCATTGCTGCTCAGAGAGGGATGGCAGCGCCATGCATTGCTGCTCGGAGCAGGGATGGCAGCGCCATGCATTGCTGCTCAGAGCAGGGATGGCTGCGCCATGCATGGCTGCTCAGAGAGGGATGGCAGCGCCATGCATTGCTGCTCGGAGCAGGGATAGCAGCACCATGCATTGCTGCTCGGAGCAGGGATGGCAGCAGCGTTTGGGTTTAACCTGTCCAGCAACAGGCTGGGACAGTCCTCCTGGCAGAAGCTGCTCCTGCCAGAACTTGGGGCTCTGCTGATTCATCCTGGCTCTCTTGTAGGGCGGAGCTGGGCTCACCTTGCCAGGCGAGGGTCCAGGGATTGTCCCACAGAATTGCTTGGAGGCCCTTCTCCCATGGCAAGGAGAGGAATCAGAAGGTGGAGCTGGGGTTTGATCTGGGGAAATGGGGTCACCCCTGCAGAGCTGCCCCTGTGGCTGTGTTTGAGCCCCTTTCTCTGCAGAAGGGATGCAGGATCCCCACAGAAAGAAGCCATGAATTGTAAAGGATTCAGCAGGAAAAATCCATCTCCCTGGTGGCAGCATCCCTGCAGCAGGAGCTGCCAGAGGAAGGTTTGGAATACAGATGCTGTTGAGATTTTGAATGGGGATTTTAGGGAGCAGGGAGGACTTTCCCAGGTCACACTTTCTGGCTGTAAATGAAGATTTCCCTCTTTCAAGGATCTCATTTCTATGTGTCTCACTTCCCTCTTTTTTTCCTGGAAGAAAAATTTTCATTGGAGGCCACTGCTGGAAAACCCAGCAGATTGGGGACTTGCACAAACGTCATTTATCTCCCTTTATGCAGAAAACAACAGAACTGCTGTGGGGAGCTGGGTCCCATTACTCAGCTCTCTGCGTGGTGTTGGACTTGATTTAAGTGGCAGAACCCTTAATTAGGGCTCTGAACAGGCCCCTAATGGAGCAGCTGGGGGAGAAACATTTGTCTGATCAAAGCAAACAGAATTGGATTCCTTTCCCTGAGGGAGCAGGGAGGGAAACGGGGATGACAGAGTGAAGACACCGAGTCCAGCAGGACACAGCTGGATTTTCCCTCTGGTGACCTCTCTGTCTTTGAAAACATCTGCCTTGGAAGCTCCAGATGCAGATGAGCAGCTGCAAGGGGGGTCTGGAGAAGAAATGGAAAAGCTGCATCCAACCTGGGCTCCTGGTCCCCCAAAGAGCAAAAACAAAAGGGTTTTTTCAGAGAAAAAAAAGCTGTGAAAGAACTCAGAGGGAAATCTCAGGAATAACATTATCCTGGTCATTCACAGAGGCCACATTCTGCAATGTTCAAAGCTTCTGCTTGAAAAGGCTTTCTGAAAATGGATATTTTAATACAAGCTGGGAAGCTTCAGTGTTGACTCTGCATAATAAAACTCTGCAGAGGGTCTGCAGCTCCCCTCCAAGCAAAGGAAAAACTGCATGCAGTGCTGAGGAGAGCAAGGTGCAGGTCGTGGAAGGCTTTGGATGCTGAACCCCTCTATGTGGCATGGACGTGAAATTTATGCCAAAAAAAATTGTTTTATGGGGAAATTGTGTGCTGGGCCCAGCCCCAGTGCCTGGGACAGGGAAAATCCCCAGCTGAGGGCAATGGGGGCGTTTATTGGTGCATTTTCCAGGAGGTATCACGGTGGCCATCCCCCAAAATCAGCGTCCTCTACTCCTGGTGGAACTTTATTCCCTGCAGCCACACAGCTTGTGCTTCAGCTGTGGGAAGGGACAATCCCAGGGCTGAAGGCATCTCAGTGTCTGGCTCTAGAGCTGCTGAAAATCTGGGGGGTTTTACCCCAAGGAGCCTTTGAGACACCGGGGATGGGGGAAGACAGGTTTGGTGTAAATTGCAGCGTGAGCAATGCCAGGGGGAGCACAGGGCAGAGCCAGAGCTGGGGCATGCCTGGAATTAGTGAGGAAAGTCCTGGCTGTGCTCCTGAAGGTTCTGTGTGAAGGGGTTGTGGGCAGGAGCTGAGGAGAGCAGCGTGTCTGAGGGAGTGTCCCCAGGAGCCCAGGTGACAGCGTGTCTGAGGGAGTGTCCCCAGGAGCCCAGGTGACAATGTCAACAGCCCTGTTTGCTTTGCAAGGGCCTGCACACAGCAAATTAAAACCAAATATTGGTTCTGCAGCAGGGACTCCAAGGGGGAGAGGGGTTTTTTGCTTGATAAATAGCTGGGTTTGTGTGGGGATTCATCTCAGGCTCCACACAAACAAACCCAAACTCAATATTTGCCCATCTGGGGTGGGCTGACCCTGGCTGGGGGAGATCCCTCCCCACTTGCTGCCATGGGCAGAACAGCCTCCACTTGGGGAAAATTAATTTAATTTATGACCAATCCCATCAGACTAAATAAAACCTCATCCTAAATCACCTTCCCTCCCTTCCAAGCTCAGTTTTACTCCCATTTTTTCTGAACCTCCTCTCCCCAGCAGCCTGGGGGCACAGAGAATGGGGTTGGGCTCCGTTTTTCCCACCTTGCTTCTTGAAGAATCCCTGTTTGCCTTTTCTCTAAATGAATAAAAAACACCCAACCCAGCAAATCCCCAGAAAAAACAGAAGGTCTGCAAAGAAACGGGCTGGAATTTAAGGGCAAGATCTTGGAAAGGGAATCTGCTGCCCTACAAGTGAATTCCTGCTCTTCCCTTCCCGAAGATCCCACCCTGGGGCTCCCTCCTCCCACTCCTCACCCCCTGCACACGCACACACACCCCCAAAGCTCCTTTTTCAGCTGCCTTTGGAACACAAATCCTGCCAATTAGCCAAAGTTTCGTGGGGAAAACAGAAAGTCAAAATATTCCTGCAGATCCACATATGGCCAGATCCTCGCTGGGTGTCAACGCTCTGCTGGTTTTTTTGGAGCTGGGCCACACTTTCCTCCTGCTCTGCCTCAGCTGAGCTGATTTTGGCTTTTCTGAGATATAGATCTGGGCCATTGTTATAAATGACTGAAAAAATCTGGAGTGGGGGTGTTGGAGCATCCCCTGCTCCCTCAGACCCCCAGAAGCAGAGGGAGCAGGGCCTGCTCTGCCTCCCTACATGATTTTGGGACCAATAATGCTCATTTCAGACTGAATTTAACATCCCCTGCTCCCTCAAACCCCCAGGAGCAGAGAGAGCATGGCCTACTCTGCCTCCCCAGGTGATTTTTGGGACCAATAATGCTCATTTCAGACTGAATTTAACATCTCTTGTACCCTCAAACCTCCAGGAGCAGAGGGAGCAGGGCCTGATCTGCCTCCCCAGGTGATTTTGGGACCAATAATTCTCATTTCAGACTGAATTTAACATCCCCTGTACCCTCAGACCCCCAGGAGCAGAGGGAGCAGGGCCTGCTCTGCCCCCCATGTGATTTTGGGACCAATAATTCTCATTTCAGACTGAATTTAACTTATGCCTGAAAGTTGCCCCCAGCCAGGAAATTGCCTCTGGCAGCTCTGGCTCCTGGCAGGGCTGGATTCAGAGTGGACTCTGTGCAGGTCCAAAGGGGAAGCCTGGAACGGGAATTGTTCCCAAATATTTGGGGTTTCGTCACCACAGAGGTCAGGGAAGTGAGGAGGGAGGAAATTCTGCTCCATATTCACTGGGAAATGAGAAATCACCCTCCAAATTGTGCCACGGCTGGGTAAAAAGAGGAGTTTAATGGAAGATTAAATCCATGGAAGCTGAGATTTGAATGCAGCAAACTTTAAAACCCCCCATGTCAATTAAAACATCAAATAAAATATCTTTCCTTAAAAAGAGCTCTCTCAAGGCAGCACAATTTACACAGAGCTTGTGCTGGACCATGAAGGGGAAGTTCTCCTGCCTGGTTTGTCAGTGGGAGGAATAAATGGAGTTGAACACCAACAGAACTCTCCAAAGGGCATCTTAAAACCAGGAGGGGAGGGGAGATGGGACAGAAACCCACAGACAGGAGGAGAAACAGCAAAAACGGCAGTGAAGCTTGAGCAGCCACACAGTGATAGGGGGTCCTTGGGAAAAATACCCCAAATGTTTAAAATGAGAATGCTGGGGACCTGTTTCTAGCAATTTCTCCATGAGAAAATTCAGATTCTCTCGTGAGCTGAGTGAGCCCCTTGTACTATCCTGGAACCACTAATTCAAGGGGAATTAAAAGTTCTGGATGGTGAATTCTGCTGTCTCTCAGGAGGTCCCTTGGATGTGTGATGGCTTTCACATATTGAAATAAATGTGCCCTTTGGAAATCAAAAATTACTCTGTCTGTCGGGTTAATCATGAGCTATCTCTCAAAATTAATCAACTTTTTATTTTCTCTTAGTGCAGAGGCACAATCTGGAAAGTGCTCGGGGAAAATCAGAGCTGCATGAGGGAGAAAAGGAGTAAATCAGTAAATCCACGTGGATCCCTGAGTGCAGGGAATGCAGGCATGACTTCTGTCAGTGCATGAATGCACCGTTTGTAGTGGGAAATAAAACCCCTTGTAAAATAAAAAAATGAACGTACCGAGCATTGAGAAGTCAGGTTTTTGTGAAGTCCCACTCTGCCATTATTTGGAAAGCCCAAAATGAGGCTGCACACAATGTGTCGTTTATTGGGATGATTTTTCCTGATGGTGCAGTTTGGAAAGGGGGAAAATAATGTGGGAATGAGAGCTAGAGGCAGCTTGGAGAGGGGAAAATGAGACAAGCACCCTTTTCTCTTCTCCCCTCTGCTGAACAGGGCAATGCAACTCCTCTTTTTGCCCAAATGTTGGGACTGTAAATCTAAAAGTCTGTGCTATAATTTCATGACCCAGGTAGGGCAGAAAATGGAGTTATTTTTGCTCTGAAAGCCTCTGCCCAGCTCTTTGTGTGGGCACAGGCACGAGAGAGGCTCTGCCTGCAGCTCTGCATATGCAGATTTATTATTATTAATTATTTATAGGTCACCAGGAGTGCACGTGGAGCGTCAGACACACAGAAAACAGGCTGGCACCTCCTGTGAGCTGTTTCCCATCCAAGTCTTGGAGCAGGAAATTTGGAAACCCAGCATTTTCAGGACAA